>NW_026652295.1:8047409-8096999 GCF_009828535.3 Hylobates moloch
TATCGTGCAGAACCATCTGTGAACCAGACCCTAGTCTTCTCTTCCTCTGTCAACTGATCATAGGAAACTCCCCATGAGGCCATCAATGCAGGCTGGAGGAGGGAAGGCAGGGTGGCAGGAGTGGAGACCATGGGCGTTTGAGCCACTTCCTCATGTAACTTACTTGTGCCTTCAGGACCTGCTCAAATCCAATCGCATATATACCACTTCCATTTGATGATCGAATACTGCTGTGCATGACCCGCTTTATGGCTAGATGGGTCAGAAAGCACCCAGTTCATGATGGGCAGTTCAGGTCGCGTGGTGACTTGATGACTCATAGTCAAACATTCAGTTTCCACCAAAGCCCTGTAACAGGCCAAGAGCTGTCTCTCAAAAGGAGAGTAGTTATCTGCAGAAGATGGCAGGGCCTTGCTCCGAAATCCTAGAGGCTTCAGCTGTGATTCACCCATGGGGGCCTGCCAAAGGCTCCAAACAGCATCCCTATCTGCCACTGACACCTCAAGCAGCATTGGATCTGCTGGGTCATGTGGCCCAAGTGGCACAGCAGCTTGCACAGCAGCTTGGACCTGTTGCAGAGCCTTCTCCTGTTCTAGACCCCACTAAAAACTGGCAGCTTTTTGGGTCATTCGATAAATGGGCCAGAGTAACACACCCAAATGAGGAATGTGTTGCCTCCAAAATCCAAATACACCCACTAGGCCTTGTGCCTCTTTCTTGGTTGGGGAGTGTCGGGGGGTGAGGGGGGTGGGAAATGCAGCAACTTATCCTTCACCTTAGAAGGAATATCTCCACAGGCCCCACACCACTGGACCCCTAGAAATTTGGCTGAAGTAGAAGTTCCCTGAATTTTAGTTGGATTTATTTCACATCCTTTGGCATGCAAATGTTTCATCAATAAGTTCAGTGTGTTTGTTACTTCTTGCTCACTGGATCCAATCAGCATAATGTCATCAATGTAATGGACCTGTGTGATATCTTGCGGAAGCAAAAAGCAATCAAATTCTCTCCAAATAAGATTCTGACACAGAGCCTGAGAATTGATATACCCCTGAGGTAGGACAGTAAAGGTATATTGCTGGCCTTGCCAGCTGAAGCAAATTGTTTCTGGTGAGCCTTATGGACAGGAATGGAGAAAAAGGCATTTGCCAAGTCAATGGCTGCATACCAGGTACCAGGAGATGTGTTAATTTGTTCAAGCAATGAAACCACGTCTGGTACAGCAGCTGCAACTGGAGTCATCACTTGGTTAAGCTTACGATAATCCACTGTAATTCTCCAAGATTCATCTATCTTCTGCAAATGCCAAATGGGAGATTTGAATGGGGATGTGGTGGGAATCACCACTCGTGCATCTTTCAAGTCCTTGGTGGTGGCACTAATCTCTGCAATCCCTCCGGGGATGCGACATTGTTTTTGATTTACTATTTTTCTATGTAAAGGTAGCTCTAATGGCTAACATTTGGCCTTTCCCACCATAAGAGTCCTCACCTTACCAGACAGGGAGCCAATGTGGGGGTTCTGCCAGCTGCTAAGTATGTCTATGCCAATTATGCATTCTGGCACTGGTGAAATGATCAAAAGATGAGTCCGGGGACCCACTGGACCCACTGTATGTCAGAGTTGAGCTTTATAAAACTCCATTAATTACCTGATCTCCATAAGCTCCTACTTTTAACTGGAGGACCACAATGACATTTTGTGTCCCCTGGAATAAACATCAGCTCAAGAGCCAGTGTCCAGTAGTCCCAGAAATGTCTGATCATTTCCCTTTCCCCATTGCACAGTTACCCTGGTAAAAAGCCAGAGTTCTCCTTGGGGAAGGATGGGAGAAAGAATCACTGCATAATTTTTGGTATGTAGTGGGGTCCTTCCTCAAGAGGGCCTGGCCTCCCCTTCATTCAAGGGGTTCTAGGTCTGTAAACTGGCTCAAGTCTGGAAATTGATTGAGGGGCTGTGATTGTCTGTTTTTATAATCCAAATTAGTCTTTTATCCATTCGATCTAGAAGTTTTCTCCTTGTATAAATTAAGTAGAAATGCAGTAGGCTTCCTATCAATTTCACTTCTAGGAACACCGTAATTAGCCAATGCCACAGCTCTACATGAGTCAGACTATTCTGATTTTTGCTTTGCCTCTGCTGTCCATTACGGATCCCTGCCACCTGGAGATCCAATTATTCTCATTGTATTTAAATTTTGTAGTTGAGTAACTGCAGTTCCCAGTGTTAGATCTGACATACAGAGAAGAGCAATTACAGGGCTCTTCAAAGATGCAGCTGCTGCCCTCAGAAATCTATTTCGCAAGGCACTGGTCAAGGGTGTATCTGCTGGACCCTCCCAGCTGGGATGAGTAGGTCTAAAGTGGCTAATCCACTCTACCATCCCACACTCTCTAAGCCTTTGGATCCCTTCCTCTACATTAAACCAAGGGAGATCAGGCATTTCCAACTCGCTCACAGTGGGCCATCTTTTAATCCATATTTCAGCTAATCAAGCAAACAAACTACTAGAACCTTTTTTAACTCCCCAAGCTGCAACATTAAAATCAGAGTCCCTACTTAGTGGGCCCAAATCAATAAATTCAACCTGATCCAACTCTATGTTCCTTCCACCATTATCCCATACCCTTAATATCCATTCCCATGCCTGTTCTACAGATTTCTGTTTATGTAAATTAAAGAACTCAAAACAGTTCGAGTGTAGCGCACCTCCTCATGGGTCACACTCTCAACCTCACCTCTAGGGGCCCGCTGGGACTTTATTCTAGTTATAGGTCTAGAAGCAAACAGGGGTACTGGGGGTGGCTCCTGAGGAGAATCAACATTATTTTGCCTGGCAACTGCCTCAAGGGAGGCCATCACTGTTGCCTCAAGCAGCGTAGGACTTACCTCCTCAGACAAAGGTGGAAACGCTGATGGCAGCCTGGGTCAGTGAGGAGATGTTCCTGCTACTGGGGATGGGGAAGCTGTTCCTTGTAGCAAAGAAGTTTCCTCAGTGTTTACAAACTCAGTGTTCCCAGCTTCATCAGGGTCCTCCCACACATCCCCATTCCAAGTTGCAGGATCCGATTCTTTTCCAATTAATGCCTCACTTTAACAGCAGACACCTGGCAAGGCTGTGCATGCACCTTTCATTGCAGGTCAGCCAGTCACATGATAAAAGCTTGTGTTCGTTTTCCCACAATTTCAGCTCTATCTCTATGGGAGATAAGACTCTGACTCAGTGGAATCTTAGCAGATTTGAGGCTCAGTATCTGCTTCTGAAGCCACGAGACAGAGTCCCTGAGTTCATCATTTTCTTTCATCACTTTGTCCACTGAACTTAGGAGTAACCAACCAGCTTCATTATGTTCCTGGTTCTCCACATGTGGTCAAAGGTATTATGTATAGAGTCACTAAACTCCTTGCCTCTCATGAGTGGTGAATCAGGAGTGCCAAATGCATTTATTTTGCATAACTCTTTAAACAGTTCAGGCCAAAAGGACTATCAGTGTTCTCCATACTATTGGAAGTAGAGTCCTTAGCATTTTTGGGTTTAATCATATTAAGCAGCCAACCCCAGAAACCCCAAAACCAATGAAAGAACTCCATCCTTAATATTCTGTTCCTCTAGAACCATTCCTGGCAACAAAATCTGTATTAGTCACAGTTCTCTACAGGGACAGAACTAATAGTATATATTCTATTAAGAACTAATAGAAATATATATATATATTAGGGAGTTTATTAAGTATTAACTTACACGAACACAGGGTCCCACAATAGGCTGTCTGCAAGCTTGAGGAGCAAGTCCAAGTCTCAAAACTTTAGAACCTGGAGTCTGATGTTCAAGGGCGGGAAGCATCCAGCATGGGAGAAAGATGTAGACTGGGAGGCTAGGCCAGTCTTGTGCATTTCTCTGCCTGCTTTATATTTGCTGGCAGCTGATTAGATGGTGCCTACCAGATTAAGGGTGGGCGTGCCTACCCCAGCCCACTGATTTAAATGTTAATCTCCTTTGGCAACACCCTCACAGACACACCCTGCATCAATACTTTGCATCCTTCAATCCAATCAAGTTGACACTCATTATTAACCATCGCATCACAGGTGAAGGACACACTCTCCACGAGACTGCCCTCACTTCAGAGAGCAGTTGCAAGCCTTGGGGTTCCCGGGCCATTCACACTTCTGATAAATTGACTGCAAATTCAAGGGTTCTCGTTATCCTTTCAGGTTCAACAATTCATGAGAATGCCTTACAAAACTCATGAAAGCATTGTACTTTCAATTTCATTATAAAGAATGTAAATCAGGACCAGCCAAAAGAAGAGATCCATAGGGCAAGGTCTGGGAGGCTGGCAAACACTAAGTTTTTGTGTCCTGAGGACCATCACCCTCCTGGAACACCCATGTGTGTCATGAACCAGGGAAGCTCTTCTAACCTCAGTGTACAGTTTCTATTGGAGTTTCACTATGTAGCCCATAGGTCTAACTGATTAAATCATTGTCCATGTGACTAAACTTAATCTTCAGCTTCCCTTCTATCCCTGAATGTTGGGCATATATGACATGGCTCAAAGCCCCAACCCCACAGTCACATCCTTAGAATTTTCAGCATGGCCAGCCCCAACCCTGAAACTATCTAGGGACCAACCATGAATAATAACCACATTCCTATCAATTGGAAAATTCCAAGGACTTATAGAACTAGGGACAATGGTCAGCCAAACTCCTTGTTATGCAACATGGTTGTAGTGAGAATTCTGGCTTGGCTGGCTTACCTCTAGGCCAATCTTAATATAGTGATCCACAGAAGCTGGCCAGTTAGATCTACTGCTTTTGTTGTTGTTGTTGCACTGAATATTATGTCATAAAATAAAACATGATATGGCAGTATTTAGAACATCATTTCTCCTGAATATTTTTGATCTACTGGTGCTTGTTCTTTGATTAGTCTTGCATGACAGGTATTAGTGAGTACCTACTGACAGACACCTAATGTAAATACAGCTGAAGAAACAGTTTCTAGCTACATACTGCTTAAAACAAACACATCTACCTATATTTAACTAATGTCCCAATCAAATGATCTCACAAATTCTTTATTTAGAAACCCTTCCTCATGCATTGTCTTAGTTTGGGCTGCTCAGGCTGATACAAGAAAGCACCATGGGCTGGGGTCTAAGACAACAGAAACTTATTACTCAGTTCCTGGAGACTGGAAGTCCAAGATCAGGGTGCCATCATGGTTATGTTCAGGTGAGGGCTCTCTTCTGGGTTGCAGACTGCTGACTTCTTGTATCATCACATGGTGTAAAGAGGGCAAGAGAGCTCTCTGGGGTCTATTTTATAAAGGCACTAATCCCATTCACAAGGCCTCCATTCTCAGTATACTTTCAAATGTTGATTTCTTTGCTACAGAAATCATTCCATATTTCAGACCATTCATTACAAATAAGTGAGGTAAAGTTTACTTCCATCTAATGGCAAATGACAAAAGAAACGGAGTTTAAAGGGTAAGACTGGCAACTAGTGATTTTTAAACAGTGCTGAATTGTTTAAAATTGGAGGGTGGAATGATGTTGGTAATAGGGAGACAGGTAAAATATTAGGAAAGTGTAGAGGCAAAATAATGCTTTGATAAGTCAAATTTATATTTTATCAAATATTTGAGAAAGTTGACAAGTTTTTCTTTCAAGTACGAATCCTTTTTTTCTTAAAAGTTTAAGGCAGCATAATGAAGTATGCATTAAGATCCCTTCTATCTTAAGCCAGGAAAAATTTTAAATGATTACCACTTGGGAAAAAAGAACAACTATTATTTTAGCAAATGGGCAAATGAAAACCAGTCGGAATTCCTCATGCTGGACCCCTCCATGATACAGGTTCTGTTGTACCTGCATATGCACATAACAGGTTAAAGTAGCCATCAGAATACAATGGAATTTTAAGAATGAGATTAACTATTCCAAGTATATTATACTCACGAAACATAAACAGTGTCCCCAAGAGCACTAAGCTTTTTAAACCAGTATTATTTATATTGAAAACGAAGAATAACAGAATTTTAAAAAAATACAGTAGAAGCGATTCTAAAAATCACTCCTAAAAATACGTGCTTAAATCTTTGAATTTAGACTCAAAACTATGCATGCAACATTCCTATGGTCTGAATGTTTGTGTCCCCGAGATTCATATGTTGAAATCCTAACTCCCAAAGTGATTGTATTAAGTGATGGGGCCTTTTGGGAGGTGATAGGGTCATGAGGGCAGAGTCCTTGAAAATGGGATTAGCATCCAAGGGAGCTTGTTTGGCCCTTCATCATATAAGGACATAATGAGAAGGCTCCTTCTGTGAACCAGAAAGCAGGCTCTCACCAAATCTGCCAGCACCTCCATCTTGGACTTCCAGACATAAGAACTGTGGGAAATAAATTTCCATTGTTTACGAGCTACCCATTTATATTTTATATAGCAGCCTGAATGTGCTAAGGGAGAAAATATTGTCCAAATTTGCCAACTCTACTTGTGTTTCTTAAATTTATCCTATTTTGTCCTCAAACTTCCAAATTAAATCTCACTTGTATGGAAAAAACTAGGATAATTTTGTAATTATTTTATTATAATTTTGAGACATCACTTTTTCTTCAATTAAAAAAAATCCAATCATGAATCTTTTGGGATTACTTGGGCAAACTGTAGCAAATTTTTCTTACGACGCATACTTACACGATGCAGAATGATGTCTGTTTTTACTACCTTGCCTATATTCTACATAAAACTTAAATTAAAGCATGTCTTCTCTACATCAGTGGTCCCCAACCCTTTTGGCAGCAGGGACTAGTTTCGTGGAAGACAATTTTTCCATGGACTGGGACAGGGGATGGTTTCAGGATAAAACTATGAAACTGTTCCACTTCAGATCATCAGGCATTAGACTCTCATAAGGAGTGTACAACCCAAACCCCTTGCATATGCGGTTCATAACAGGGTTCCCACTCCTATGAGAATCTAACGCTGCCGCTGATCTGACAGGAGGTGGAGCTCAGATGGTAATGCTCACTTGTCAGCCTCTCACCTCCTGTTGCGTGGTCTGGTTCATAACAGGCCACGGACTGGTACCAGTCCATGGCCTGGGTGGTTGGGAGCTCCTGCTCTAAAGAATAATTTTAAATGAGAGAAAACTCAAGTTTTAAAGTTCATGTTAAGCCTTACTCCAACTTCCATTTCTCTCTTTATAACAAAATTCTATTAACACATCTTGAAAAAAGATCACAGAATAATTTTATTTATAATGAATGTTATTCTCTCCAGACTTCAACTCATCAGTTTACTCTTATAACAGAGAATCAATTTAAATAACACCATCAAAATGGAATGAATATAAAACAATCTGCTATTACATATTGATTTCTTTGATATGACATAATTATAGCCAATTAGTCTTGCAACACATGGTCCATTTCCAGTGAAATTCTCAATAAACTGCTAGGAATTACAGTCCTTCATATTGACATTTTATTGTAAAGTCTGCTAGATGTGGCTCTCTTGATTGCTTTGGAAGTCAGTCAAACAAATGCTCTGAAGAAAAGGCTGACACCACAAAACAACTTCATATGAAATCTATCCACAAATGGAATAGCAATGCCTCCAGATCCTTTGGTTTTTATCAGTCCCTTTGGAAAGTTAATTAATTGATGATTGTTCCCTTAAAATTCTATTTTAAATAGGACAATCACTGTCTATACAGTTTGTGCCAGCGTCCTTGACTTTCTTGCTTCCACTGATTTGTTTATCAAATCATACAGTGATGGTAGTCTTATTTTATCCATATTTTTGCTGTAAACATTGAGAAATATACCAAGGACAACTAACAAACCAGACCATACATACCTAAGAGAAAGAAATAAGGAAAAAAAATTAAAATTAGCAAAATAACAATTTACTGTTAACCACAGAATTTGGTAATATGTCCATAATAATTCTTCAGTGAAGTAAAATTCTGTTAGATGCCTACAATAATAGCATTAAAATAAAAATAGTATTCTCAGATGAGATTTGATAGAATTCTGTATCTTTTAATAATGCATTGGGTATATATAAAGAAAGATATTTTATAAAATTTTATATGACATAGTTCATTTGAACTTTGGGGATGACAGTATATTCAAAGTACAATCCCATACCAAAAGTCTTAAGAGTACACTTAAAGCATTGGACATGTGTATCTACCAAAGGCCATTTTGGGAATTAAACTCAGCTGTTCAACTCGTTGTCTCAGTTGGGTAGAATATAAAGGAATAAAAAGAGGAACATCCCTGAGAAAGTAGGGGAATCATTGTAATTCTATTTATGTATGACATAACACTATTATGTATTATACCTAGTACATAAAGAAAAACTAGTTTATAGACAAATAATCTGTAATACAATGATGGAAATTAATTTTATGTTTCCCTCTAAACTTATAGATTGTTAAGTTTTTGGTGTGAAACTTCACAATCCTGACCAATATAAGTTTAAATGGTGCTAATGTCAAACAAATAGTAAAGACAGTAAATATGATAGTAAACACTTTCATACACACAAAAAATACAAGCTAAGTTTAAAGTCTTTAGGATGTAACTTACAGAATACTTCTCTACCTTAAATCCTTTGTGGAAACAGGCATCAAATAAACTGATATTTTTTAAAAGCATGTGCTGTAAATACATAATTTATATATTTGCAGTAGGGCAAAGGGGAATCCCTTAATCTCAACAACGTACACATCACTCACATTCACTCATAATGGAAACAGGTCACATTTGCACTGGACTCTGGTTAGGCAATTTAAGTATACAAAATGATAAATTCAAAATAATAAATTACCAACATTTCCAAAATAGCAGAAGATACACTGATAGTTAAGAGATCAAGATGAAAAGGTTTCTTTATAAATCGTAACAGGAAAAAAAAACCACATTAATTTATATAAAAATAAATACAGTTACTACAAAAAAGAAAAAGTAGAAAAGTTGAAATTAAGATTAAGAGGAAATGTGAAACACAGTGTCTAAAACTGAGAAAAATTGTTTAATTAAAAAGTACTTACTGAAATGTGAATGGTTTAGCAAAGAATATAAACGAAAGTACAATGGTCATTGCTTTTCTTCCTGTTGTCACTGTAGGAGCAAAAAATTAGTTTAGAATGTGCCTATTATCTTGACAATATTTTAGAAATCACTTATTCAGCAAATATTTACAGACCTGACTATATGCCAGAATCTGTGCGAGGTGCCAAGGTAACAATGGAAAGTAAAAACCAACCAACCAAACACACGCACAAAAGTCACTGTTCCCTGTTACTATGGAGTTTAGTCTTGTAGGGAAACAGACATTAAATAATTAATACAGTTAAATGTTAAAGTACAACTGTAGTAAGTACTTGATGGAGGCCATGGTATTATGAAGCCACAGTTTAAGTCTTAGAGAAAGGCTTTCCTGTGGAAGCTATGATTAGCTAGAGGCAGGGGTTATTCTTTAAAAACAGTAATCTAAAGGATATACTCGTATCTTAATAGGGGTCATCTCTGGATAAGACTATAAGTAACCGTTACAGACTTCTTTACACAACTGTATTAACTTTTTCCCGTCCTTTGAAGTACTACACTTTGAAGTCTGCCGTAAGGCTGGAAGCCTTCCTCCCTGGTCCCAGGCAGAGTGGGGAGATCTGCATAGATCTCCATGACAGTACTTTCCTCCTCACTGCACTATCAGTTGCCATCTTCCCACTTGACTATGTACTTTACTTAGTTTCTTGCCTTATTTATCTGTACATTCCAACACTCTACAGTTCCTGGCACTTAGTAGTTTATGCATGAATGAATGAATTCCAAAGGAAGAAGCTGTTCTGGAAACGTGCCAGAGTCACATTCCCAATGTCTGTTTTTCTTTCTATAGTAAAAGGACCCCTATTTTGAGCTGGGTATATGTTCCCTCTTCTCCTGCTACTAGGTGTGGTCATGTGTCTAGGCTATGGTGAAATGTGAGCAGAAGTGCTGTTTCTTGGAGTATGGCTTTTAGGATTTTCATCTTCTCTTACTCCATCCCACTGCATAGCATGAGGATGAAGATGGCACAGCAGACAGAAAGAACGTGGGTTTCTCATGACCATGGAGTCACCATACCAGCTTAGAGGCAGTATAATGTATGGTGAAGAGCACAGGTGTGCAGCCAGACTGCCATCACTGGAACCTGGCTCTGGTTGACTATGAGACAAGTCACTTAACCTCCCTGTGCCTCAGTTTATCCATCTGTAAAACGGAATAATCATAGTGACTAATTTATAGGACTGTTGTGAGATTAAAATAATGGTGTCTGGTACATACTAGGGCTATGTACGCATTAGCTATGATTATTGCCAACTCTGGCTTTCTTTTACGTGAGAGAGGAAAACTCCTGCCTGCACCTCTGAGGCAAAAGCTGTACCTTAGAGTTTTGGCAAATGACACAGGTGGCACATTGACTCATCTGTTCCCCTCACTAGGCTGTACACTCCTCCAAAGCAGAACAAATACAACTGATTTTTCTACAGGGCCAAAGACCCTGCACACAGCAGGTACATAGTGCTTACTGGTGAAAAGGGAAGCTAATCTGGTTGGTGTCCTAGAAAATGTACAAATGAAAGGCCTAAAAAGCTTATTTAAAGTGTACCTCTCATACTTGAAATCAACAAAATTGAAAGTTTCAGTTAGAGGTTAAAAGCATATAAATGCAGTACTTTCTTTGGAGGTCGTCGTCTCATCATAATTTTACAGAAAGTTCTTTTAATGCGTTTAAGGGTTACTGTTCTGATAAATGTATATGTTTGATTTTAAAATTAAACCATCAAAATAAGAAATTAAGATCAAACAACATTTTCTTTAGAATTCTAAAGAAACATCATAAGCCAAAGAATAAATTGGTGAAATATGACAATTTTCTTTTTAATGTAAAGGAGATGTTGCCCTTATGTTTCAAAAAAGAGCATCAGAGAAAATGTAAATGCTTATTTTATAATCAAAGCAAGTAAATCCCTCCTACCTGTTACAGCAATAAGTGCACCAAAAATTTTAATCAAAGCCAGAACAAAGGAGATTCCAAAATATCCAGTGAGGGAAAAAAGGAACGCATAACCATAGGTCCGAACTGGATTCTGCCAAAAATAAAAAAGCCTGTTAGAAAAATGTAAAACAAACCCCAAGGTATTACAAATAAAACAAAACTACAGATTTTAATCAACTTCTTGAGCAATAATAAGTTGTTTGATAATGCAGTCAAGCAAAGATTCTTATTTTGATTTAATGAAAAAAATGCTGAAATTAAAGATCCTCAACTTTTCTACATTATGAACAGCTTAAAAATCAACTCATAGGGTACAGGAAGGATAAAATAAATTTAAATATCAATCATTTCATTTCTGAAATTAATTTCTGATTGGCATGTTATATTAAAGGAGGTATCATTATATCTATGATGCCTCTTTTGAACAAGGGAAATTAGAAATATAGAGAAAATTATTTAACAGAAGATTTTTTTTTTTTAAATGTGATTAGTGTTTACCTTTGCACAAAATGTTACTGCAGGGCCTAATCCACTAGTGCATGTCAATCCCAGTAAAATGTATACAAAACCAATTGAATACGAATACAGTACCTAGAGCAGATAAAAATAAAGCAGAAAAAAGTACTATGAAACCGAAAATGGAAGATTGAGGGTTTTAACTCTATGGCTCAATTAGGTTTGCAGAACAAACATTTTAAAAGAAACTATCATTTCAATATGGCCTAAATTTCCAGAAATGATATTTGATTCTAATGTTTTATAAGTCTATGCCTCATTTTATGTACAAAATAACACCTAGTAATATTAATCCTTTTATGTATGCTTACATATTCATTTCTTTCTAGGCTTAATTATTGAAATCAAACCAGATTTTCATATTAGAGTTCTAAAAAAAAATGCTTAAATGAAACAAAACAAAAATCTTTAAAGATACTTATAAAACACACAAAAAATTAAGTTTCTAAAAGACATTAAAATATAATGAAAATAAGCAGTATATGGCATATCTACTGCTTAACTTCTCTATTTTCCAACCAACCTTTTAATCCCAATTTACTATGCTTTTCTTAAACAGAATCAGCAGCAGCAGCAGCAAACCTAAATATCTGCTGTGTGTCGGTACTGTGCTGAAGCTCAGTACGGATTATTCCATTTACTTCTCACAACCACCCTAGATGTGGGTATTCTTAGTTATTATAATCCAATTTCCAGATGAAGAAACTATAACTTAGTGATATTAAGTAATTTTCCCCAAATGAGTGCTAGTAAAGCCAGGATATGAACTGAGCTATCTTATTCCAGAGCCTACCAACATAAATACTGTATTATATTAACTTCCTAACAACCTACACTCCCTCAATTCTCTCTGCGCCCATCCTTACCTTATCTACAATGAGTAGTGATTATGATGAAGAAAATTCTTAACCAAGTTCCTGTGTTATTAGAGACTACTTAAGTTGCCCCATTCTGTGTCAAGAAAATAACAGGAAAGAATAATCCTGTCTATCCTTAATTCAGTATGTTCTTTCTGTCCAGCAAGGTGGTTGGTTATAAAATTAATGTAAAGACACACACACACATAATTTTCCTATATAAAAACCAGTTACAAGATATACAAAAGGACACTATTTGCAAAAAAAACCAGTTACAAGAGATACAGAAAGATATTATTTGCAATAATCACAAAAAGATGAAACAACTTTAATAAGTTATTATTAACAATACCTTTAGTAAGAAATGTGCTGGATTTACATGAAGAAAACTTTAAACTCTAATGGACATTGAAAAAAAGACCACTTGAGTAAAAGAAAAGTCATACCTTATTCTTGGACTGAAATAATCAAGATGCCATTCTCCCTAAATTAATTTATAATTCAATGCCATACCAATCACAATACCAATGGAATTTTTAGTTTATTTGGGAATATAAACACCCCAGAATAACTACTGGTAGTAATATTCTGCAAAAGAAAAGGAACAATGGTAGCTAGTCCTAACAGATAATAAATGTATGATAAAGCTGCTGTCATTATATGTACTATTGCAAAAATAAATTCAAATACAATTCTGAATGCCACACAAGAGTGTGATATGATAAAGAGGGCATTTAAAATGAGCTGAAAGTGGATTATTCAATAAATGATATTAGAAAAAATGGTAGTCATTTGAAAGAAAAGTTCTTTTAAAAAAGTTTTAGATTGGATCAAGGGCTTAATAAAAAAGGAAATCACAAAACTAGTAGGCAACAGGGATGAAATGTTCTAAATCTCAGGGTTAGGAAAGCTCTTTTCAACCATGATACTTAGCCAGAAGCCAGCAAGGAAAAGACAAATTGGGCCATATAAAAATTACAAACTTCTACATGGAAAAATACTACCCACTAGAAAGAGATGAGAGAAATGACATAACAAAAGATTTTATTTTAATACATAAAAAACTAAATCAATGAGGAAAAAATTTGTCAACTATGCAACAAGCGGTTAGCACTGCTAGTTGTAGTTTTAGTTTTTACCTTCCTATAATGTTTGAATGTATTATTTTTGTAAAAATGATAGTTTAAAAATGCAATGCTAGTTATAATTATTTCATCAAATTATGTATATCACCATTTTTAAAATCTGTCTAATTTGAAGAAAACACACTAGAGTATTTACCATTTCAGAATTAGAAGCATTATGAAGTTTCATAGCTTTCTCTTGAACGTTTCCAATGACAGCATCTGCACATAATGCCAGGGAAATAAGCACCACACCTTCAAGAAGGTATTAAAAAAACAAAAAACTCCTTATTTAAACATAGGAACTATAATCAAGCTTTATCAGGAATTTCATTGGTCTAAAAAACAAAAGCAGATCTTCATCTGTTCGGTAATCCAGAATATTCTTATTCACAATCAGTTATAACAAGTACATAGGTGGTGATATTAAAAAAGATATACTAATAAACTTAGTTCTGTACATATCACATTTCACATTTCAATAGCGTATCAAATAACAGTTCCACAAATATTCTACTAGTCTAATAGTTCCACTAGTTCTGAAAGTGTGGAAGAAACTCTTAGGATATCTATCTATTGGGATTGGTGGCTATTCAGTTAATTTAAAAAAAAAAAAAACAGATGAAGAGAAAAGTCATTCTTGAAAAACCCTATTATTACTAAAATGTTTAATTTAAATCACATAAACATGCATGCAACTGTCAGGGCCTTTTTCTTTGAGCATGGGTCCTGAATAGAATTCCGTACTTTCTCCTTTGTATAAACACACTCATAGCACACATTTTCCATGATTTCCAAGGTGTTTTTGTTTAAAAGTGCCCTGCAGAGTACAGAATCCTTTCATATGTTTATGAGCTTCCCTCCCATATTCGCAGTGTTTTTACCCATACCTCATTCAATAGTGATTTTATTGCTTGTCAATCAAGTTGTGTCAGTTAACTCAGTTTTCACAAAAACAATTATTTGTTCATATTCATTTCTGAATAACTTAATACTGAGTTACAACATAATTATAATAAAGGTACAACTGACATAAACAAATCTGAGTCAACAGTTCATTCCTGAGAAGCATCAAAATGCAAGCACACTAAAAAACAAACAAATTGTTTTACCTACAGAGCTGTGATATTTTCACTACATCTTACATGGAAAGTCCAAAAGCTTTATGTTACATACGAAAATTGCAGCTGTCATACTATCATTTAAAATGCTTACAGAATATTCGAAATTCGTATTCTAAACTAAAATGCCTATAAAAGCTAGGAATATAAATAAATTACTTACCTGTCAGGTTGAAATTTGGTGCAATTGTGCTGTCAGCGAGGGTAAACCATATCAGGCCAAGGCTCATACATATGGCAGCAGACACATCTGCAACATTATAACGCTTTCCTGTATAAAACAAATGTAAATCCACTTCATTATGCAAATACCCATCCAGCTTTGTATTTGCTCTACGTGTTAAGTAGAACACAGATTTGTTTTTTTATATCCAATGCCAAACATGTGAACACTTAGGTCAAGGCAGAAGACAATCACAAGACGGCTTCTGAAAACTACCAACGGGCAGCAATATGTCCCTGTAAGTTAGAAACAAGAGCTACTTTATCTGGCATAATAGTGACACTAAAATACATACTTTGGCAAAAACTGACGGCAAGAATAATGCACTTCCACAAACATTTAAAAAATTTCCTGGAAATTTAGTTCCTGTTTTACTTTGTGCATAATAAAAGGTTATGAATTTTCTTGTAGTTTGTAAGTTTACAAAGTAACCAGAGTAATGATTCTGGTTACATAACTGTTTAAGTTTGCAAATATCATAATGTGGTAACTTCCAGGCAAGTGAAAATTAAATGATTTTAATATATCCTTATTTTAAAAATAAAATGTAGTATGACTTTTTTGTAAGGTTTATAAGGACAATATTATATATGCCTAGTCAGTTGGGACAATAAATGTGATTTTTAATAGGGATTGAGGTCAATTATTTTTTCCTATATGAAGTTATCCTGAAATGATACGTGAAGTAGTTGGCAACACTTTCATTTTTAAAGGCTTATTCTGGGATGGTATCTAATGCATAAATGATATCAGGCTGTATAAGAACTTCAGTGATACAGAAACACCCGACTATTAAAACACGAATATTCCTCATGACAATTAATGTGAACAACAGAAGCTACTTCCACTGTTTGTTGCTATCACTGCCTCCTCTTTTACTCCTATTTCCACAAAACTTGTCACTTAGCTGGGGCTCTAAACATCACTAAGCCAGCGGGGTTGGTAAAAACGCAGTTCTGCTCAGATCAAACTTTACTTCAATATGAGAACTGCCCATGCACAATGGAAGTGAAGGGTAGAGCCCTGGAGAGTAGAAGAATGAAGGAACTGAAAAAAGGGACCTTTCCATGTACTTTTGAACTAGACCTTTAATACAGAAATATAGTATTGCTGGAAATGTGGTAGATTCCAAAATAAAATAATAAAAACAAAGTATTATCTTTTCTTTTTCTTAAGTCCAAATTACCGACTTTAGAAACTAAGGCATATCAGTGGTTTTTTTCTTTTTTTGAGACAGAGTCTCGCTCTGTCGCCCAGGCTGGAGTGCAGTGGTGTGACCTCGGCTCACTGCAACCTCTGCCTCCTGGGTTCAAGCAATTCTTCTGCCTCAGCCTCCCGAGTAGCTGGGACTACAGGCGTACACCACCACGCCTGGCTAATTTTTGTATTTTTAGTAGAGACAGGGTTTCACCATATTGGCCAGGCTGGTCTCGAACTCCTGACCTTGTGATCCACCCACCTTGGCCTCCCACAGTGCTGGGATTACAGGCGTGAGCCACTGTGCCTGGCCATCAGTGTTTTTAGAATACCTTATTTTGTGATTCAGAATTGTTACAATATCTAGAATGCTCACTGAAAATATAGAAGTTTAATGTTTTTCCTAATGCTAGATGCCATAACATAGCCTATTAGTTTTAAATAGTATAAAAACATATCATTACTATACCTTGAATAAAAACTCCTCCTAGCATAACAGGAATCAATTTGCAGCACTTGAAGATGACTTGGGTAGGGTAATTCAGGTAGCCCAAGGAAGTGTTTGATAACCCCATAGTACCCACAGTTAGAAAAGCTATTATCATGTAGGTTTTTCCTGGTATTCTGTAAAAGACAATTTTTAAAACCTTCATTTTGGGACCCAATTCATACTACTAAAAGATAATGTGTTCACAATGTATAAATGTCTAATTACGTTTCTAATTTCTGGTTACTATTTCTGGAAATATCAGTAAAAAAATCACTATTTAAAAACTGTAATGCTCTTGTATAAAAAAGTTTATAAAAATGACAATTTACCTTTATTTAGTCAATCATAAATGAGGCCACTCAATTATGTAAAAGAGTTTAGATTTTTACTGAAGGTATAAATGTTGACAAAAGGTGTTTTTTTTATTTTTTTAACAGCAGTTCTAGCCACAAATAAAAACCATCTTAACCATCTTAAGTTAGAGAAAAAGAGCTTCTTTTTTTGTTGTTGTTTGCTTGAGATAAGGTCTCGCTCTGTTGCCCAGGCTGGAGTGCAGTGGCATGATCTCAGCTAACTGCAACCTCTGCCTCATGGGTTCAAGAAATTCTTTTGCCTTAGCCTCCTGAGTAGCTGGGACTACAGGTGTGCGCCACCATGCCCAGCTAATGTTGGCCTCCATAATGGTAAAAGGTACCTTAACAATTTTAAAACTAATTTTTAACTCTTGAATTGTTTTTCTGTTTCCTAATGTTTCCATCTAGCATTAGGAAAAATACATCTATCCATTCTGCTAAAATAACCCAAGAAAATTTTCTCTGGGAAAAGTTCACGTGGCTTAAAACCCTAGATATAACTTTTATTATAATATCTTATAGATCATCTCTCTGTATTCTATGTTATAATAATCAACTTTTAAGATTAGGTATCTGACTCTCTCCTCATGATTTCAAATCTTTTAATTTTGGCTCTATCTAAAGTTCCTAAAGGAGATTCTTAATTTAGCATCTTCAGAATTTTGAGCCATTACTGTGAGCATATGCTCACTTTGACTAGATATTTAATGGTTTAAACTAATAATCTTGTATGCTGGCATGACGAACATAGACACAATGAGGCACTATTCATACTGATAATGCTGGAGAGTTAGATGTAATTTCCATTTTAGAATTTGTGTTCACATTGAAATCAAGGCAACAAAATTCCCCATCTTATATATGGTTAGATATAAGGTAAAATAATTTACTGGAAAAAGTCAATTAAAATGCATCATTTACATTTGATTCTGAGGATTTTTTTTTCTACTTAACTACCAATATAGTAGTTAACCATGAAAATCCACGTGGAAACAACTTGCATGCCCATATATGCATCAGTGTAAACATGTTCATGCCATCCATGGGGTTTGACCCTCACTGGGATATCATCAGTGATGGTGGGGCAGCACTTCACCACGTAAAATGATACAAGTCAAGGTGGTCAGGTTTTCTCAAAGATAAATGGCAAATCATTGGCAGAAAATAAAAATTCAAGTCAGAAGAATTACAAGGAATGAGTAGAAAAGTAGCACAGTACAGGGAGAAAGAAAACCAGCCTGACAGGGGAACTAAATCCAAAAGTAGCTCCAAAAATTCTGAGCAGTCCTCTAGGTCTTTGTTTCCTCATTGGTAAAATGAAGAAATTAGATTTGATCAGCTTGCCTCCAGGATACTCACTATTTCTATTTTATTTAACACGTCAATTGCTTGCTTCCTTAGAAATGAGGAGAAAATTCTTTTTTTGAGACGGAGTCTTGCTCTTGTTGCCCAGGCTGGAGTGCAGTGGCGCCATCTTGGCTCACTGCAACCTCCGCCTCCCGGGTTCAAACCATTCTCCTGCCTCAGCCTCCTGAGTAGCTAGGATTACAAGTGCCCGCCACCATGCCCAGCTAATTTTATATTTTTAGTAGAGACGGGGTTTCACCATGTTGGCCAGGCTGGTCTCGAACTCCTAACCTCAGGTGATCAACCTGCCTCGGCCTCCCAAAATGCCAGGATTACAGGCGTGAGCCACCACACCTGGCTGGGGAGAAAATTTTAACTTTAAAAACCTCTTCAAGACAAATCTGAGCACTGTCCTTAATTAGAAACTCATAGTAATTAATAATAATGTTACAAGGTATTCTTTGATGAAAAACAATAAGCAGTATATTTAGGATATTACAGTTTATGATGTTCTTTAGCACACATTACCACATATGATCCTCAAGATAAAATTTAGAGTTAGAGTATTATAGAAACTTCTCTGAGGTCTTGACAGATGTAATAAGACCAAAGTGCCAAGACCCAAACCCATGTTTCTAACTCCAAATTCTCAATGAGTATTGATGTACTTATTCCAGTATGTCGGTATTCACATAAATGTGGGAAGAAGAAAAAAATAACAGCAGCAAAGAGTTTAGCTAATTAAAGGTCTAACGAGTAGCAGTACCATTAAATAAATTCAGATATGGGTGTATTTGTAGAAATAAATTCAGAAAGGTTTCAATTCATAATTAATTTATTATAAATACATAAATTATTCTCCCAAATTGTTTCACTTATACTTAAATCAAGTACAAATTATTTTATTTTAAAATATGTTATGGTCACGTGATTTAAAAGTTGGGATAAACATGGCTTGAGGCCCCCTCCCCTCTCATCGGGGTAGCTGATAGGGAGGTGTTTCTTTCTGAAATGTAACAGGACATGCATCGTCATTGTATAATTTTTCACCTACAAAGATAGTATTAGTGTTGTTTACCTTAGAAGCAATCCTACCTTAGAAGGCCCAGTAGTTTGCAATAAGTAGTCAATCATCATCAAGCTTCCTTATATATTAGTCTTGACAGATATATTTAATTACTTCCTATTCTATCACCTATGGCTATTACCAGTACTCCTCTAGGTCTTTGTTTTCTCATTGGTAAAATGAGGAAGTTGGATTTCATCGGCTTGCCTCCATGATTCTATCATGGAGAATCATGATAGAACATAAAAATAACGAAGATGATATTCTAAGGTTCAAATATTTTTACAATAATTGCTACAATAATTTATTGGCAATAAAGACAGGTTGAGAGGCAAAATTAGACCCATGAAGAAACCTGTAATATAGATTTAAATATGTAAAACTGTAGTTACCTTGATACAAACTTCAAAACCATTTTATGATTGAAAAAAAAGCTGCACAATTTTTGAAATCTTCACTAAAGGATTAAACATTTGTATCAAGGTATGTCAGTATTACAGTCATTATTACATTTAAACTGCCCAATAGATACACGATATATATACACACATTAGGGTATGACAGAAGGAGCACACTTCTTACATTAACCAAGAACATTTTATATTCAAATTCCTAACCACTTTCTGTTTATAATCAGAGACTAAGTTTTATTGCATATTGTTCTAGATGCCATTAAAGATATATCAAGATATTTCTCAAATCTAGATGGTTGCTAACTCAAATGATATTGTCAAACAAGCACATTTGGTCTTGATGAAAAGGAATGAGATGTGTTTCTCTAATGCTTAAGAACGCAACCTCAGCTATCGGACATCATATGGCAATGTTAGCTGGGGCATATCCCACAAAATATAACTTCACATTCTAAAAAAGCAGAATAACAACAGATACGGACTTGGTATCCCTCACCCAAAATGCTGGCGACCAGAGTGTTTCAAATTTCGAATTTTTTCAGATTTTGGAATATTTGCATCTGCATAGTAAGGTATCTTGGGGAATGAGACACAGGTCTTAATATGAGATTTATTTATGTTTCATATATACATTATACATGTAACCTGAAGGTAATTTTATAGAACATTTTTGATATGGTTTGGCTCTGTGTCACCACTCAAATCTCATCTTGAATTGTACTCCCATAATTTCCATGTGCTGTGGGAGGGACCCAGTGGGAGATAATTTGAATCATGGGGGTGGTTTTCCCCATATTGTTCTCGTGGTAGTGAATAAGTCTCACAAGATCTGATGGTTTTATCAGGGATTTCCGCTTTTGCATCTTCCTCATTTTCTCTTGCCACCACCATGTAAGACTGACTTTTGACTCCTGCCATGATTCTGAGGCCTCCCAAGCCATGTGGAACTGTAAGTTCAGTTAAACTTCTTTTTCTTCCCAGTCTCGGGTATGTCTTTATCAACAGCATGAAAATGGACTAATAGCAGTAAATTGGTACCAGGAGTGAGGTGTTGCTGAAATGAGACCCAAAAATGTGGAAGCAACTTTGGAACTGCATATCAGGCAGGGACTGGAAGAGTTTGGAGGGCTCAGAAGAAGACAGGAAAATGTAGGACAGTTTGGAACCACCTAGAGACTTGTTGAATGGCTTTGGCAAAAAAGCTGATAGTGATATGAACAATAAGGTTCAGACTGAGGTGGCCTCAGATGGACATGAGGAACTTGTTGGGAACTAGAGCAAAGGTGACTCTTGTTATGTTTTAGCAAAGAGAATGGTGGCATTTTGCCCCTGCCCTAGAGATCTGTGGAACATTGAGATGATTTAGGGTATCTGGTGGAAGAAATTTCTAAGCAGCAAAGCATTCAAAAGGTAATTGGGTGCTGTTGAAAGCATTCCATTTTAAAAGGGAAACAGAGCAAAATGGTTCAGAAAATTTGCAACCTGACGATGTAGTAGAAAAGAAAAACCCATTCTTTGAGGAGAAATTCAAGCTGGGTGCAGAAATTTGCCTAACAAGGATCTGAATGTTAATCCCCAAGACAATGGGGAAAATGTCTCTAGAGCATGTCATAGGTCTTCATGGTAGCCACTCCCATCACAGGCCAGGAAGCCTAGGAGGAAAGAAAGGTTTTGTGGGCTGGGCCCAAGGTCACTATGCTGTGTGCAGCTTAAGAACTTGGTGCCCTGCATCCCAGCTGTCCCAGAGCTGGTCATGGTGCACATTTTATATAATTTTGTGCACAAAACAAAATTTGTGTTAAGTACTTATGTTTGGAAGTTTCCACTTGTGTCACATTGGCACTCAAAACTTTTCTAATTTTGGAGCATTTCTGGATTTTGGATTTTTGGATTAGGATGCTCAATCTGTACTGGTATTTCATTTCACCACTGTGATGTTAGTTGTACTACAAATCAGTAACTGCACCTATTTCAGAATTTATAAAAATCAAGTATGTACATTGTGTTTTTTATCATGTTTTAAGAAGATATAACACTGTAAGTTGAGCCTAAAGCTATTATTTTTTAATTTTGTAATACTGCATTTAAGAAGAGACTTTATTTTTTTCAGTGTATAAATGAATAAAATGTATTTAGTATTATTAAGTTAGTTATGCTGATAAGAATTCATGCCTATCAGATGTTTTGTTAATAGAAGTATAAATTTCATGCATATTCAGTATGCCAAAAAAAATTCAACTAATACAAGTGAAATATCAAAAAATAAAAACAAACCACATACCTCCTCCTTTTGTCCTGAATAAGCTGAAGTTCTATTAGGCCAAATATGGAGTAAAAGGCAAACTGCACTAAGGTAAGGTACCAGCCATAGGACTTAAAACCCTCCACTGAAAATATTAATTCCTGTCAAAAGACACATAAACACTGTTAAGTCCAAGGCAGCACATTAATTTCCTAAAAATAAATTCTTATAAAACACAACATTTTTAAAGATACCAAGCCCCACCTCCAACAATAACAAAATGTAAATTAGAGAGGTTAGAAGCTCTTTCATATTGGTAATGTTATTTTTTGAAATTCTTGTGCCATAGATGATATAAACCTTCTTCTTTTAGAGGAAATGGTTAATTTGCCTAAACACGTTATATTATAAAGCAATATTTATATCAGTTATTAATAAGCCATTCTTAACAAGTCACTAAGAGTTATTCTAATAGTTATCTGGTTTAATTTTAATTGAATAAATCAAATTGATCAATAAATCAAATTGAATAAATGAAGTGTATGAATATGCGTACATCTATAAAAAACACTTCATTACCAAACCCCAACCATTTTCTCTGAACTATTTTGATATGTAATTATAAGCAATAGTAGCAATGTCAGTTTTTACAAAATCAAAGTGGTTAAGTTATAAACACAATTAGCAGGAGTTTGTGTAATTTAAAAAAACCTTTGCATAAACCAATTATAAACTAAAATATCTGATTATTAATTAGAGAAAATTTATTTAATGACACTTACAGGGTAAATTTCAAATTCATTTTCCATTGCAATGGCTAACTCTGTTCCCAAGCTATTTGGTAACAGTGGTATGCTGAAGAAAAAAATGTTTCTAAAATGTTTCTCAACAAGAAATTCTAATCTCTATTTTTAATTGTTCTTCATTGTGGCATCTCAAGTTTTGTATCACCTACTAGTGGAATATCAGTTATTATAAATATTAAAATTTTTAATTCATTTTTGTTTTACATTAATATTCTTCATAGCATTCTTGCAAGCTAACTAAAAAACAGTCACAATTCCGTGTTCACTTACATTTCCCTTGATGTTTCATCTCTACAAGACAATGAAAAAGAATACAACAATTTTTAAATTCACTAACTTTTTAGTACTAAAGAATACTGGAACTATTATCTGTGTTTTAAGAAAATACATCATTTTCCTTTCCTTGAATTACAAAGGCTTTCTCATGTTATGGGAAAATATCCACTAATTAAATGACAATTAATAAAGTTAGAACCCATTCCAACATCCTGTTTTCACTAGCCTGGATCCTCACCCATCCAGCCCATGTCTTTGAAGGTCAGAAATTTGCTCGTAGCCAAAGGTATATAACTTTTCCAAATACAATGTAAATATGAGACAAATTGTTGCAGTGTTAGAAATGTTTTGTGCCAGCAAAAATCACAGAACAATAAGATTCTGGCAAAGTTAGAAGACAAAGCCAATAAGAATGAGAATGTAAGAGGTGTTTAAAAAAGAAATAATTCAAATATTATAGGATTAAAGAGATACCTTTAGAAAACCATAAAATATCCTGATACATTTTTGCAAAAATGATCTTTTATTATTGAGTTCCAAGAATCGAGTAAACTGCACTATCATTCAACAATGTTCCAAGATACCAATCAATACTTGAATCATTTCTTTCTCTTGGAAACACATGGTTGCAATTATTACCTACATTTTGTTAAATGTTTAAAAATTAATTTTCATAATGACAATTTTTCAAGATAGTCTCTACATGTGCCTCCTCCCCACTTAAAATATTTAACTCTTGAATTTTGATCTGTTTTCTGTTTTAAGAAACTCTTTTCTACTCTATACTAAAAAATTCAAATTTATGAATCAGCCAGTATCCCGTAAGTGACTATCTCGGGTAAAACTAGTAAATGCCCATACTGACCCCAATTATTATAAATAATTAACATATTACAAACATATAACTTTTTTACCTGTAAATACCCATAAATTAGGTAAAATACAAAAACTCCAGCAACACATATGAAAAACTGAGTAAGTTTGTTAAATTTGCTGAGATTCATGCCAAGTACCACAATGTCCTCAATTGACTTGATGTGTGGTGACATTGTTTGGGTTTTGGGTGGCACAGTGATAGAAATATATTTCCTGGAATTGTTGAACTTGAGATCCATTGTTATTTTGCTGCATTCAATGCTTTCAGAGTTATTTTTGTTGGTTTCCTGGACTGTTATGTTCTGTATGTCTTTTGCTTGCTGTGTCAAGTCCTAGAGAAGGAAATAAGCAATTAAAAGAAAACATTTAGATGATAAAGTTTAATCCTCCAAATAATACTCCAAATCATACTTTAAAATTATAGAAATGTCTGCTTCTCTCTGGATATTAGTATATTAATTCCTGTATTCTAGGTTCCAAATCACCAAAAACAATATGCCTACAATCTTTAAACAATTTGTCTACAGCTGATAAAGATTAGTACATCATTAAACTGAATATAAACCATACTTATTTCCACAGCAACAAAAGCTAGCATTTCATCAAAGAACTAAACATGTCTTTGCGTCTATATATAGTTGATGCATAACATTCTCAACATTAAAGTCAATCTTCATTTGTAGAAGAGTAAAAAAATAAGTAATTCTCCTTTAAATACTAAGACAATTCTAAGATATATTTGCTAATGACATTTAAAAAATAAACTAAAAAAATGAAGGCCAGGTGTGGTGGCTCATGCCTGTAATCCCAACATTTTGGGAGGCTGAAGCAGAGAGGTTGCTTGAGACCAGAAGTTCAAGACCAGCCTGGGCAACATAGCAAGACCCTCTCTCTACCAAATAAAATAAAATAAAATAAAATAATTAGCTGGACATGGTGGTGCATGCCTGTAGTCCTAGCTACTTGGGAGGCTGAGGCAGGAGGATCACTTGTGTCCAGGAGTTTGAGGCTGCAGTAATCTATGTTTGCACCCCTGCACTCCAGCCTGGGCGACAGAGCCAGACCCTGTCTCTAGAAAATGAATGAAAAAAACAAAACAAAACAAAAAACCCCAAAACTAAGGTCCTTAAAGAGCTAGATTTATCACAGACTACAGAAAGCACAATATGCTTCAGCAGTAGCATCTCTTAGGTTAAAAAATGTTTTCTTCCTCTGGAACAAATCATTTTAATTTAATTTACATTCTTCTGGGATGTAAAAGGCTGGAGAAAACATGTCCTTTTTTGTCAGTCTAAAAAAAATTATGAAGCCATCAATTTCTCTTTGGATTTATATGAACTGAAAAAATGAATTCCATGTAAAGACTGAGGAAAGACTGAAGAATTATGACAAAGTATAGAACAAACCTATGTAAAAGAAGTTATTTTCTTAGAAACGACTCATCTGTTTTTAATTCCAGTGGGAACACAAATTTAAACTGCGGCATGAAGAGAAATAAGAATAATTTTGACAGTGAGTTTTCCTTTGGTAATGTTTTTTTAAACTGCTACAAGATGGTTTATAATGGCCAAAATTAGAGTTGCCTCTTCATGATCACTTCTAGTTTGCTAATTTACAGAGGTTAACCGGGTCATCCTTAGGAATTAAAGGAGGGGTCAAGGATCTGAATACCACTGGTAACTAAAAATACACAGCTGCCACAACATTTCATAGGGCACCTGCCATATTTCTAAATAGAAAATTAGTTTCATGAAGTTTACTGTGTTCCTCTTGTTTATTCTTCGCTTTCCTTTGTTCTTGCTTCCCACATTATGTTTCAATCACTGTCATTTGTAAGACTTTTTATGTAATCTTGCAGGATATCTTTCAGATGTGACTTTCTTTTAAAACCGTGCTTTAAATTATCTCTCCTAAATATTTGGTCAAACCTGTGCTTGAATGTAGAAGAGATGAAAACCTTAACAATTTACTCTTTTCTATGTGTGGGCATGGATATAGTGCACCACTCAAATAAACCCGGCCTCACATAGGTTTCTAAGTTTGCTCTCCCTCCACTCTCAATAAAGCCCTAAACCACCCATGTTTCAGTCCTGAAATACACCAGGGACTTTAAAACACCGCTGCCTTCGGTTCATGATGTCCTTTCAACCTGAGGTCTTCTTTCTCAAGGTCAGGTTTGGAAGTTCAGCTTTAATATCCCCTCCTTTGTGACACCATCACTAATCCCCCCAGTTATTAGAAAAGAGAACTTGAAAGGCAAGATTCAAATCTTATTTGTCTCTGCGTCCTTGGTACCTGGCATATACTCTGACCTGATATTCAGATGAACCAAATAAACTGATCCTTCCTCTTGATACCCTCAAACTTCAGCTTGCAATCACTCACCTTCTGCTTGGATACGATTTTTGAAATGGATGGTGGTACTGGCAAACTTTATGAGCAAAACTGAAAATCTTATAGAAAAAGAGTGGGGAAAATTTACAAATAATGCTTATATATTTACACATACATACAGAATAAATAAAACTTCTAGAAAATATCTTTCCTGCTTTTATTGGCATCAAAACGTTTCTCCAGAAGGTCATGCTTTCCCAAAGTCACCTTCTTCTGAGATGTCTGTAATTTAGTAAACTGCCAAGCATATTGTAATGACTCAATACAATTATAGGTAATAGTATAAGAAAGCAGTATAGCATGCTTTCCGCATGCTTTGGAATTTTGACAGATATGAGTTCAAGATCTGGCTTTACTACTTATTAGCTGAGGAGCCTTGGGCAAATCGTTTAACTTTTCTGAGCTTTAGGTTCTGTACCTTCAAAAGTGGGAGGAGTTAAAAATGTGCCTATCACAGGATTATGGTTAGGACTATATGAAATAAATGTAAAATTGCCTGGCATATGACAGTCCATAAGTGTGTTAGCTGTCATCCTTCAACTTTTTAGAAATATTGCTAGGGTGATATGGTGTGCTCAAGCTGACTCACCCCTTTGATGTGCAGCTGGAAACATGGACCTGAATTTCCAACGCTGCCTTCTCTCCTGAGATCCAGAGCTCTATGTCTAAATGCTTCTTTGATATCTCTACTCATAAGCTCTGCTGGCACTTCATATTTAAAACGGCCAAAGCTGATTATTTTCCCCTCAAAACAAATCTACTGTTTGTTCCTATATTCCCAATCTCACTTAACAGTACCTAGTATGAAACACAAGCTAAAAATCTGGGAGTTATCTTAAGAATATTTCCTTTTCTTCACATTCTATATTTTGCCAAGATTCCTGTTAACTCTACATCTATAACGATATCTAAAATCTGTTTTGGACCCTACTCCATCAGGCAGCCGTTTTCTCTTGCCTAGATTACTAGACTGTTTATAATCAATTCTTCCCTTTCTGACCCATCTGTCACATGGCTCAACATGAAGCCTGATCATGCTGCATCTATGAATAAGGCCTCAAAGTTAAAAATGAGTTGATGTCCTGGACTCTAGTATCATATTATATATATTTTTCAAATTCCTAAATTATAATGGTGTAGCTTTTTTGTTTTTATACTTGTTTCTCCTAAAAGCCTATGAAATCCTTAAGGCAGGAGGTATCTTCCTATGATGTTCTGGTACATAACAAAAATGTAAGATTAAATGAAGGACTCTACCGCACTTTAGCAAGCACCATTTATTTAATCAACGTTATTCAGCTCCTTTCCAACACTTTACCACTTCTAATACACTTCTTGGCAGCTTTATGTGCTGCAGATCTAGGCTACATGTGCAGAACGAAATCTCTCTAGCACTGTCTTTTCTACGTGTGCCAAAATACCGACATCGCTACCGAAACCCCCCCTCAAAACATTTGAAATGAACATGAAAATAAATTTGTTTCCTTTGCCTGAGGCATCAGTGTCATAAAACTTGCCCATCAAAGCCTTGCATTTAGAATGCTGTTTTATTAATAAGAACATCACTGGTGAGAAAGTGTGACTGATGAAGACCTCTGATACCTAATAACTGTGATCATTGGGGAATGAATGTCTGCCATATCCCTTCCACTTCAAACATTAATGACTGATATTAACCATCATCTAAAAAAAAAATGGGCCAAACTCCTTGTGGTGCAAGGAGCAAAAATGCGGCATGGAATTAAAATTAGTTTTCAGACTAAATGATCGACATTGTGCTTTGCTTTTTGAAGCTCACAGTAATCACTGAAACTAAAATGTATATATATTTAAAAAATCACAGGTGTGTATCATTGCCTGAGGCCTCTTCCTAAATTCAACACAGATATTCAACTTCAACGCTAAAATGGAATAAAAAGGTAGCATTTCCGGCATACAATGTGTATTTAAAAATTAAAATTCGTGATAATGTTGAGTTACAATGACCTACTGAAGTCACAATTATTTCAGTTTATTTTTGAGTTTTCCGACCTGAAGGACGAAAGTCCCACACCAAGAAAGGTAGAATATGAAAAAAAAAGTCATTACGGTGTCATTAACCTGAAAAAACGTGATTTTAACTATATTTTGCCACACTCAACGTTACAAATAAAAGAATCTTACCATGCCATTATGCCTTGATTAACTGCGCTCCGGAATCAATCATGGCCTATGGTGTACGATTATAAAAACAGAAAAAACAAAGTTCCATCTCATTTCTTTGTACACACATCATTACACAAAGGTGGAGAAACGCTGTGCTAATTTTTGAAGACTATTCTTTTTTTTTTTTTCAAGAGAAAACGTTAACACTAGGACTTAATCTATATATTAATTAAGTAACAATAACGCTGTCTAAATTATTTTGAAATGCTGCCTCTCTTCCAAGTTCCAGACTATCTCAATTCACTTAGAAAAACGTTTAATTAAAAAACAATTCTAGCCTTCTGATATCCTAATGTAGAAAAAATGCAGATACTCAACACTTAAGATTTTGTTAGCGCACCAAATCATTCCATCTTTTACTTTCAATATTCCTTAAATAATAATAAAAAGACGGGAGAGATAATTCAGTTGCAAAGACTGGAGGCAACTTGCAGAACTTCTAGTGGAAGTTTATGCCATAAACTTAATAGCCCAGCCAGAACAATCACATTCTACTGAAAGCCAAATGGAGAAAAGAGTACCTTGGAGTGCCCCTATTTAATAAACACGGAACCAGGAAACAGTTAACTGTAAATACAGTCTAGAGGTATCCAGGTGACTGACAGTTCTCCAGAGACCCCGAGAACAGCGTAAAAGACCCCTTGAGGTCACCTCACCCCTGCGAGTCCACGTATTGGGACCCGAGGGAGTTCTCGCCAGCCCGAGGGCGAAAAACGGGCGAGGAGGAACAGATGCTCCTCCCTGGAAACCGCCCGGCCGGTTTCCGCTCTTTAAAAAAAGGGAGTCACCCGTTTCTTCCATCCCGACCTCATCCACTCCTCGAACGCTCCTTCTGGGTGAGGAAGATGGGCAGTGCCAAGGTTTTCTGGAGGAGAGGAGATCTGGGTCCCAAACACAGGAAAGGCCCCGAAGGCATGCGTACCCCAAGGCCGGTATGTCACCCAGAAGGGTGATGGCAGTCTGGGTGGCGCCTCAGCTAGACGGAGCATCTCCCCCTCCCCAGGTCCGTCGCCATCACCTCCTCTTCCTCCTCCTCCTCTCCCACTCCTGCACTTTCCACCGCGGCGGTCGCCTCACCGGAAAGCACTCAACTCCGGCGCCCGCAAGCCACTTCCGCCTATGTGTCCCTGCGCGCGTGCGCAGACGCGTGGCCCCCGCCTCCCGACAGGCCTGTGGCCGCCGCCGGCGTGCGGGCCGTTACCTCCCGCGCATGCTCTATCGGGTAGAGACGCTAGGCCGGCACTGCCAAGGTGGGCCCAGCGGTGCGAGGGTCGCCTTTCAGCTCTTACCTCTACCCACTGAAATGGAGTAGGGCGGTGAGCGCCGATCTGCTGGAGAATCTCATTATCCCATCGGCGCTCTGCCTGCTTCTGGCCTCCAAGCCTCTGAAGCCCCCCGGGTTTCAGCTGCCGGCTGCCCCCGAGCCCGTGGTGCCCACGAGAGAGGCAACTTTACGTCAGCGGCCCTGGGCTGAGATTTGAGAACGGGACCAAGTGGAGAATGTTGGAGCCAGCTTTTAAAAGCCTTGTCTTCCTTCTTCTTGCTACTTGATCTAAATGAGATACGGCAAAGTCACAGTACCTGTTTTTATGTTTCTGCCTGATTCATACGGGCTTCTCCGGTGAAGACGGGCTGAAGTAACGCTTGGGTTGCTTTTGACGTTATAACTCATCCTGTAGCTGCAGCAACCGTGGTCCTTGCAACCTCATAAAAATGTTGCCAGCATTGTTTTGATAGTGCCGCTTAATTCTTGGAAGGTAAATCTCAAAGCTTGAGGACCAGCCATCAAAACTTTTGTAAACGTTTTCCCCGCATTTAGGGCCACATCTATCACTACTGAGATGTAATAATGTGAAAACCAAGACGGTTTGGGGATAAGCTGTTTTCAGAGAATCATTAGGGAAAATATTACTGTAACGAAGATGGATAATTTTTGAAAGCATGCCTTGAATACCAGAAAGGGATGAATTGGATTAATATATATGTTAGAATACAGTCAGTTATGGACAACTTTTAAAATTTTACAGGCACTATTCAGAAAGGGTAGAATTTGTGTCTTGTATTGGGATTGAGGGTTTGTAATAAAGCAAGGCACCTACTTTGGTGGTGAGGAAAAAAGGTCTGGGTAGACATTTTCATTTAATACTTGCCAACCTTGTTAGGCTGGTGTTAGCAACATTTAGGAATGTTGAAATCAAGGCTTAGAGAACTTAAATTTCCTAAGGAGATAGTAAATGACAAAACCTTTCAGTGATGCCATATCGTCACTGTATAATGTGGATTTATTACTACTGTTAGCCATTTATATGATGGTTATTTATCAAGCATCTATTAAGTGGGCATATGTATAGGTCATATCATAAACTATGTGTATGAGCTCCCTGCCCTGAAGAAATTAGGGGTTTCCATGAGAAAGTAAATGGCAGTATAAAACAACTTAAGGTGCAAGAGGTGTTACAAGGTACCATCTGCTCACGCCTGGACAATTGCAGTAGCCGTGAGCATAGCTTTCTGCATTCCCTTTATTTCTCTACATAGTTGCATTCAGCAGCTAGAGTGATCCCGTTAGAACTTGAATATGCCACTCCTCTGTGCAGAACCTTTTAGTGGTTTACCATTTTACTCAGATTAAAGTTCAAAATTCTTACTCTGTTTTTAAGACTGAACGTGTTCTTGATGGGTCACATCCAAGCTACACTTCAGAGCTTTTCTAATTGCCCCCAAGCACAGCAAGCATCGGTGCTTTGTAGCTGCTGTTCCTCCTGCATGGAACACTGCCCTCTCAGATGTCCACAGAGCTTGCTTCCTCATTTTTTTTCCAGTCACTGCTCAAATGTCACCTGGCTTTTCTCTGACTACCATGTCAGTGAAATATTTTTACATGTCAAATGTGAAATGTAGGAGAGACTATCTGGAGTAGTACTTATTATAGAGCAGGTATTTAATAAATATCGACTCTCTTACAATACTTCCCATTTACTCCTGTGATAACCATGTAGTAAACAAAATTAAAGACTTGCAGCTATGAATTGTTTTTATTGATTGATTGATTGAGGCAGAGGCTCACTCTGTGGCTCAGGCTGGAGTGCAGTGGTGCATCTCAGCTCACTGCAACCTCTGCCTCCTGGGTTCAAGCCATTCTCCTGTCTCAGCCTCCCAAGTAGCTGGGATTATAGGCGCTTGTCACCATGCTCAGCTAATTTTTGTATTTTTAGTAGAGATGGGGTTTCACCTTATTGGCCAGGCTGGTCTCGAACTCCTGACCCCAAGTGATCCACCCACCTCGGCCTCCCAAAGTGCTAGGATTATAGGCGTGAGCCACCGCGCCTGGTCCTATGAATTGGTTTTAAATTTTTAAGAAATTAATAATCCTGTAGTATCAGAAACCTTTGGTGTCTTGATTCACATCTTCTGAGCATCACTTCTCATTTCTGACTTGGTTGTGGGGGGCAGTTTCATGCAATCTTCCATATTCTTCTCCCTGACAGCTTTTCCTCTCCCACATTTACCAGGCCTCTTTGCTGCCTCCCCTTAGGTTCTTCGGACTTCACACATTCCAGCAGTAGCTCTCTCAGCTCCTGTCCTGCACAGCTTTCAAGTGCTGGTAAGTCAACACATCTGGGGCCCTTCAACCAAGGGGTGACAGTCACTGATGGATAAATGCTTTTGCTTCTTACGCTTGAGCAAGATAGTTTTGTAGGCCATTCTGTGTGTTTTTCAAAAAGTCCCAGTGAAATTGAGTTCTGGTTTCTCACCACAGCAACTTCAATAACATATTCTTTTATTATGTCTATATTCTCCCTTCCATTCTCTCATTGTTTCTCACTAGGATCACATCCCAAATTACCTGTCCCCACATAAGTAGTTGTCTCAGGTTTTGAGGGAAACCAAGCTAAGAAATTTGATGTAAGAAGAAAGTCTAGAATGCAGCTCCTCAGAACTCTGGAAGTGGGTTACTTTGCAGTCAGATGACAACAAGGACTTTCTTAGTGATATTAAGGGGAGGACATGTGCATGGCCCAATAATTAAGGCTCTTTCTTACTAAAGCTGATATGACTACTGCCTCTTTGGATGTCCAGCCCATCAGCAGCAAAGATTGGTGGTAAATTCCATAAGGAGAGCAATTACACAAAAGTCCTTCCTTCCTGGAGAGAGCCGTGGTTTGTACTTACGGAACTGACACTTCCCTTGATATGACTGGTCTTGTTCATGGTGCCTCTGTCAGTACCATTATATAATAGAGTTACAAACGGATGATTGACTGACTTTCTTTCTTTTCCTTTCTTTCTTTCTTTTCTTTCTTTCTTTCTTTCTTTTTCTTTCTTTCTTTCCTTCTCTCTTTTCTTTCTTTCCTTTCTTTCTCTCTCTCTTTTCCTTCCTTCTTTTCTTTTCTTTCTTCCTTCCTTTCTTCCCACCCTTCCTTCCTTCCTTCCTTCCTTCCTTCCTTCCTTCCTTCCTTCCTTCGACACAGAGTCTCACTCTGTTGCCCAGGCTGGAGTGCAGTGGCGCAACCTCTGCCTCCCAGGTTCAAACCATTCTCCTGCCTCAGCCTTCCCAGTAGCTGGGATTGCAGGTGCCCGCCACCACACTTCGTTAATTTTTTTGTATTTCTGGTAGAGACACGGTTTCACCATGTTGGCCAGGCTGGTTGTGAATTCCTGACCTCAAGTGATCTGCCCACCTCAGCCTCCTAAAGTGGTGCAATTACAGGCATGAGCCACCACACCCAGCCCAAACACATGATTTTCTGAAGTATTGCCTCTAACTAGAGGACACACTTTATAGTGAAAGAGGTGTGACAATGACACATGACCATGGGATTCCACTGGTCCTACCATATATTGTATCAACTGGAGGAAATTGGCCTGATAGAACACTGACATTGTTTTGTGAACATCAGCAAGTATCCTGTTGAGGAACAGTGCTCAGATGGGGTTGAGATGCCATCACTCCTGACACACACACACACACACACACACACACATCTGGCTGGCCCTGGAAAGTTTGGTGGCGTTAACACCCCCAGGCAATGATCCACCAATGGGGAATGGGCACCTATGGATAAATGCCTTCCATTTCCCAGGGGCAATTTTTGGGAGGTGTTTTTTTTATGTATTTTAGAATGTCCTAGATAATCAAGTCATGTGAGCTGGGGGAGAGAGAAAGAGAAACCAGCAGTGGAGACTTAGAAGAAGAAGCTATTGACATACGATGGGTCCAGGAATGTACAGTCTTCTAAAAGCCAGGTGAAGACAATGTTTAAAGGAGGAAGGAGTGATCAACAATGTCAGTTCGTGTCAATTGGTGTTACTTAGTCATGTGTCTGTGAAGAATCATCTTGCATAGTTAAGCCTCAGATTCTAGTGTCAGATTAAATTTAAATCCTTGCACCACCCCTTGCTCTTTGAGTGTCTTTGTGCAAATTGCTTAAATTCTCTAAGTCTCAATCTCCCCATCTGTGAAATGGGAATGACAGTAGTACCTACGTGGTAAATTGTGGTGATGAGTAAGTGAAAGATGTTTAAAGATGGTTAAATGGTTAGCACAACACCTATTATCTGACAAACACTTAGTAAAAGTTAGCTATTAATATTCTTATTAATATCACCTACTATTATTAGAATAATCCATTTATACATAGTCATCAGTTGTCACTTTTCTAGCTCTTCCATAGGGAATAGGTTATATAGCATTTTCAAACTAGAAAGTTCATTGATAGATATGTGGTTCCAGATGCACTGAGCAGAAAAACTAGTTAATTTGATTTTCATTAAATATCCATTTAATAAATACTTATTGAGCACTTACTCTGCATGCTACTGGGTATGTGGATAACAAGATGGACATGGGTCCCTGCCCTCACAAAGCTCACAGCCTTGTGTGGTGGAGATAATTAATTGCACAAGTAATTATAGTGTGATTTGTGTTAATGATAAAGGAATTAACTACAGGATGCAATGGGAGCTATAGGCTATGCTAATGAGGCTATGGTTATAGATTCAGTTCCCCTGTAGGTTGCTTGACTTCCAGGGCTATCAGCTTTTCTCTGCTGTCTCCTAAATGGATAGAGGTTCACAGAACCGGGCCACCTGGACACCAGCCCTGACTTCTCTTCTTTTCCAGTACTGATAATTGGCATGGGGCAAAATTCTTCATAAAGAGGTAGCATATGTAATGAGATGGAGAAATATTTTGCTCGTTTAACACCTGGCTTTTGAATCCCTTTTGGGTCAAAGTTTCTGTGTTTTGTTTTCTTTTTGTAAGAAATAATTTGATTAGCCTCTTAGAAGATTATTCTTAAACTGCCTTCCATGGAGGGTTAGTCTTATTAACATGAAGTTCTTTTTACTTCCAGAACAGTGCTGTCCAATAGGAATATAATATAAGCCATGGAAGCTACTTTAAATTTTCTGCTAGTTACATTAAAAAGGTGAAATGAGGCCGGGTGTGGTGGCTCATGCCTCTAATCCCAGCACTTTGGGAGGCCAAGGCAGGCGGATCATTTGAGGTCAGGAGTTCAAGAGCAGCCTGGCCAACATGGTGAAACCCCATCTCTACTAAAAGTAAAAACAAATTAGCAGCGTGTGGTGGTGGGCACCTGTAATCCCAGCTGCTCAGGAGGCTGAGGCAGGAGAATGGCTTGAACCAGCAAGGCAGAGGTTCCAGTGAGCTGAGATCATGCCACTGCAGTCCAGCCTGGGCAACAGAGTGAGTCTCCATCTTAAAAAAAAAAAAAGATTAAATTAATTTTAATAATATATTTATTTAAATCAGTATAACCAAAATATTATCATTTCAACACTCAGTCAATATAAAAAGTTGTTAATGAGATACTTTAACATCCTTTTTTTATACAAAATCTTGGAAATCCAGTGTATATTTCACACTTCCAGCACATTTTGGTTTGGACCAGCCACATTTCAAGTGCTCAGTAGCACATATGACTACTATCTACCACTTGGGACAATGGAATTTTAGAGCACTTTAATTCTTGTTCACCACTTGGAAGGTGATGAAGTTTAAAGTGCTAGAGAAAATCCAGGCTGGGTGCAGTGGCTCACATTGCCTGTAATCCCAGCACTTTGGAAGGTCAAGGCAGGCAGATCTCTTGATTCCAGGAGTTCAAGACCAGTCTGGGTAATGTGGCAAAACCCTGCCTCTAGAAAACAAACAAACAAACAAACAAAACAAAAATAAAATCAGCTGAGCATGGTGATGCATGCGCATAGTCCCAGCTACTCAGGAGGCTGAGGCGGGAGGATCCCTTGAGCTTGGGAGGCGGAGGTTGCAGTGATCCCAGATCACACCACTGTACTGCAGCCTGGGTGACAGAGTGAGATCCTGTCTCAAAAAAAAAAAAAAAAAAAAAAAGAGGGAAAGAAAGAACAAACGAACGAAGGAGGGAGAGAATAAAGGGAATCACCAGTGTGATATGGCTGAGAAGGGAGCTTTTGGGAGACTATAGGTTCTGTATCTCACTGGAGTATTTAAGTTGTTTTATGGAGGCTGTGATTTATAATTCCACCACTTCATATTCTTAAAAAGCTTCAGTAAATCTGCATTGTTCATTAATGCCCTGCATAGGTGCATTATTTCAGATGAATTTAAAGAAGGCTAAATTCTGTGGCCAGGTGGGTGTGGAGTAAAAATAAAGATGGCCCCCAGGGATGTAGGAGCAAGTGAGTGGGAACTGCTAAAGCCTGTTTTTACCTAAGATAAGCATTACTTCCTCCACTCCTCTACTGTGAAGTCTTGAAGGGTTTATGACACTAACTGTTCAACCTAAATAAACATTTATTAGGCTGTTCTTTACGGCTGCAATTAGAGCTTTTGAGAACCAGCTGCATTTTGCAACTTTGTTCTTTCTTGACTTCTGTATTACTGTACTGACTGGTTCTCCTACCTCACTGTTCCTTGTCCTGTCCTCAAAATGTTCATGTTTCAGTCTCTGTTTTCCTGATCTTTTGTATAAACTCCTCTTCAGGAAATCAATTTAATATAAGATTATGGACTTGTCCCCTATGTTTATATCTGTGTAATTAACTGCTCACCTATGCTTTATTCTCATTTTTCAAACTGCTTGTTAGACATTGGATGCAGTGATATAACCCCGTAGTCATCCTAAGTGTGAACTCACTTTCTTTCACAAAAAGCATTTTCCCTCCTTCTTTCTTTTCCTTTCAATAAAACTCTAATTATTTTTTATCACTATTTCTTTTTCTCTGTCCGTTCTAGAGGTTGAGTATCCCTTATGTGAAATGTGTGGGACCAGAAGTGTTTCACAGATTTTAGATTTTTTAAAAATTTTGGAATATTTGCATATACATGATAAGATATGTTGAGGCTGGGGCCCAAGTCTAAACACAAAATTCATTTATGCCTTATAAATACCTTATACATATAGCCTGAAGGTAATTTTAAACAATATTTTTAATAACTTTGTACATGAAACAAAGTTTGTGTTAAGTACTTATGTGTGGAATTTCCCACTTGTGATATTATGTCAGTGCTCAAAAGTTTTGGATTTTGGAGGATTTCAGATTTCAGATTTTCAGATTAGGGATGTTTAACTTGTATTAGTTCACTTTGGTCCATCTTGTGTATATAAGTAACTGTATTAGCTTTTTATTGCTGCTATAACAAATTACCACAAGCTTAGTGGCTTGAAAACCACACAGTTCTTTTATTTTAGAGTTCTATAGGACAGAATTTCAAAGTGGGTCTTGGGTGGGTATGGTGGCTCATGCCTATAATCCTAGAGCTTTGGGAGGCTGAGGTGGGAGGATAGCTTGAGGACAATAGTTTGAGATCAGCCTGAGTAACATAGAGAGTAGAGTAGATTAACATCTCTACTAAATACATACATACATATATACATACATACATACATACATACATACATACATACATACATTAAATACAAACATAATGAGCCTCACTGGGATATAATCAAATGGTCAACAGTGCTGCATTCCTTTTGAAGTGGCTATGTTGTCTGGGGTATATACCCGGGGTTCGTAGTCTTGCACCAGGAAAATTTAGGACACAGACACGCATGAAGAGTTTAGGGATGGAGGCTTAAAAGGCAGAAGAAAAGAGAAAGAAAAACAGCTCTCTCTATAGAGAGGGGTCTTCTGAGCAGAAAAGACCAGCTGGCAGTGAATGTGCCAGATTTTATAGTTTGGTTTGAGGAGGTGGTGTCTGATTTAGTGGGGCTTACAGATTGGTTCAATCAGGTATGATGTTTACATAGCACAAGGGGAAGGCTGGTCGCCCCACCGTAATCTTATTACGCAAATGAACTCTCCCCTTGGCCAGTACCATCTTGTCTGCTCCCTACTGTACACGTAAGGCAGAGAAGGGTAGATGGAGCCGCCATCTTGAACATTGTACTAGTCCCTAGTTCCTGCTGTCATTCACCCATGGAAGCTCCCAGCTTGGTTATCTATTCTGTGTCTACGGCTCGACTTTACAGGCTGCTCTTTGTTAGGAAATGATTTGGGGCTGCTTTTCATTAAAAAGAAAAGCCTTACTGAGGATTCCCATACCCTTACTATCTGCCTAAGTGATATCTTCTTAACTCCTATATCACTTTCTAGGGGCTCTAGGGGAGAGTTCATATTCTTTCTTTCTCCATCTTCTAGAGGTTATCCCTATTCCTTGGCTTGTTGTCCCCTTCCATTTTCAAAGCCAGCAAAGCCATTTGAGTCTTTCTCACATGGCTTCAGTGTGTACTGACTCTTCCACCTCCTCTTATACATTTTAAAGATCTTTGTGATTACACTGGGCTCACTCAGATAATCCAGGATAATCTCCTTTTTTCTTTTTATTATACTTTAAGTTCTAGGGTACATGTGCACAATGTGCAGGTTTGTTACATAGGTATACATGTGGCGTGTTGGTTTGCTGCACCCATTAATTCGTCATTTACATTAAGTATTTCTCCTAATGCTACCCCTCCCCCATCCCCCACACCAGGACAGGCCCCAGTGTGTGATGTTCCTAGCCCTATGTCCAAATGTTCTCATTGTTCAGTTCCCACCTACGAGTGAGAACATGTGGTGTTCGGTTTTCTGTCTTTGTGATGATTTGCTCAGAATGATGGTTTCCAGTTTCATCCATGTCCCTACAAAGGACACGAACTCATCATTTTTTATGGCTGCATAGTATTCCATGGTGTATATGTGCCACATTTTCTTAATCCAGTCTATTGTTGTTGGACATTTGGGTTGGTTCCAAGTCTTTGCTATTGTGAATAGTGCTGCAATAAACATACGTGTGCATGTGTCTTTATAGTAGCATGATTTATAATCCTTTGGGTATACACCCAGTAATAGGATTGCTGAGTCAAATGGTATTTCTAGTTCTAGATCCCTGAGGAATCGCCACACTGACTTCCACAATGGTTGAACTAGTTTACAGTTCTTTTACATTTGCTGAGGAGTGCTTTACTTTCAACTATGTGGTCAATTTTGGAATAAGTGCGATGTGGTGCTGAGAAGAATTTATATTCTGTTGACTTGGGGTGGAGAGTTCTGTAGATGTCTATTAGGTCTGCTTGGTGCAGAGCTGAGTTCAATTCCTGGATACCCTTGTTAACTTTCTGTCTCGTTGATCTGCCTAATGTTGACAGTGGGGTGTTAAAGTCTCCCATTATTACAGTGTGGTAGTCTAAGTCTCTTTTTAGGTCTCTCAGGACTTGCTTTATGAATCCAGGTGCTCCTGTATTGGGTGCATGTATATTTAGGATAGTTAGCTCTTCTTGTTGAATTGATCCCTTTACCATTATGTAATGGCCTTCTTTGTCTCTTTTGATCTTTGTTGGTTTAAAGTCTGTTTTATCAGAGACTAGGATTGCAACCCCTGCTTTTTTTTGCTTTCCATTCACTTGGTAGATCTTCCTCCATCCCTTTATTTTGAGCCTATGTGTGTCTCTGCATGTGATATGGGTCTCCTGAATATAGCACACTGATGGGTCTTGACTTTTTATCCAATTTGCCAGTCTGTGTCTTTTAATTCAGGCATTTAGCCCATTTACATTTAAGGTTAATATTGTTATGTGTGAATTTGATCCTGTCATTATGATGTTAGCTGGTTATTTTGCCCATTAGTTGATGCAGTTTCTTCCTAGCGTCCATGGGCTTTACAATTTGGCATGTTTTTGCAGTGGCTGGTACCGATTATTCCTTTCCATGTTTAGTGCTTCCTTCAGGAGCTCTTTTTTTTTTTTTTTTTTTTTTTGAGACGGAGTCTTTCTCTGTTCCCCAGGCGGGAGGGAGTGCAGTGGTGCGATCTCGGCTCACTGCAAGCTCCGCCTCCCGAGTTCCCGCCATTCTCCTGCCTCAGCCTCCTGAGTAGCTGGGACTACAGGCGCCCGCCAACACGGCCGGCTAATTTTTTTTTTTTTTTTGTATTTTTAGTAGAGACGGGGTTTCACCGTGTTAGCCAGGATGGTCTCGATCTCCTGACCTTGTGATCCGCCTGCCTCGGCCTCCCAAAGTGCTGGGATTACAGGCTTGAGCCACCTCTTGTAAGGCAGTCCTGGTGGTGACAAAATCTCTCAGCATTTGCTTGTCTGTAAAGGATTTTATTTCTTCTTCACTTAAGAAGCTTAGTTTGGCTAGATATGAAATGCTGGGTTGAAAATTCTTTTCTTTAAGAATGTTGAATATTGGCCCCCACTCTCTTCTGGCTTGTAGGGTTTCTGCCGAGATATCTGCTGTTAGTCTGATGGGCTTCCCTTTGTGTGTAACCCAACCTTTCTCTCTGGCTACTGTTAGTGATAATCTTTTTTTAAGGTCAGTTTGTTCCGGGACCAAACCCAGGGCTAGGCCGCTTATTCCTGTGGGCCAGTAATGGGATGCAGATGAACTGGGAAAGGGGGGAGTTTATTCCTGTAACTAGGTACAGGGAGAAGGCCTGTAAAATATCACCAGACAAACTCAAAATTATAAAGTTTCCCAGAGCTTATATACCTTCTAAGCTATATGTATACGTGTAAGTGTACATTCATCTAAAGTGATAAGTGATTAACTTCTTCTAATCTATAACTAAGATCCGAGTCCAGAAGACCTTCCTCTGGAGCCTCAGTACATTTACTTAATCTAAATGGGTCCAGGTGCTGGGATGATTCCCTTATCTTCTCCCCTGCCAAATCATGGAGGTGTGGGGAGTTCCTTCAGACCCAATAAACTTGTTTGCGGAGGACTGGGGAATTTCTTCAGACCCCCAGTAAAAGTTGTTTAATCTTAAACAGGTACTGTTAAGAATTCCTTCATTATCTCGTCGTGCTTCAAGGCCCAGGAGAGGCCTAGGCAAAACTCTTGATGGGCTTTTGTTACATTCCAGCCTTTGTATAAGGGCACTGGCTGTCTCAGCTTTTAATATTTAACTTCTTCACTGGGTCAGTGCTGAAACAGTTGTTATGGAGGCCTGCCTGTTCAGCCTTTATGAAGACCTGGCCTGCACAAGTTGATTGAAGCCCATCCATTCGTTTTGAGGCCCCGTTCCATTGGGGATCTCTGAGTTATCTCCCTTAAGGGGTGAGGAAGCTTGGAGATTTATCCTCCACCTCCTCCCATCGATTGAGGACTTTTTGTAAGTCTGTTAACTCCCCAACAGTTTATTTCTATCCTTCCCCATGCCAGTAAGCAAATCTGGGAGAAAGCACCCAGGCAGAGGGTAAGTAGGATACCAGGGCCCCCCCTGTGGTTGAAGAACTCTCTGTTGATTGACTCATCACAGTGAGTGAGAGTGCATGCGGTGGGGGAGCTGTGGAGCATCTCAGTAAGCAAGTATTAGAAAGGATTTACGGGATTTGGTCTCATGTCAGGTAACAAGGAAGAGGTTCTAGAAAGTGGGGATTTGCTCTGGGATTTTCTGTTGCCAGGAAACATAGATCATCCTATGTCTGGATATCTTTAGAATTTTTTTTTTTTTGAGATGGAGTCTTGCTCTGTCGCCCAGGCTGGAGTGCAGTGGCACGATCTCGGCTCACTACAACCTCTGCTTCCCAGGTTCAAGTGATTTTCCTGCCTTGGCCTCCTGAGTAGTAGCTGGGATTACAGGCGCGTGCCACCATGCTCGGCTAATTTTTCTATTTTTAGTAGAGATGGGGGTTTCACCATGTTGGTCTGGCTGGTCTTGAACTCCTGACATTGTGATCTGCCCACCTCGTCCTCCCAAAGTGCTGGGATTACAGGCTTGAGCCACTGCTCCCGGCCTAGAATTCTTAGCTTGAAGGAGAGAAGAACAAAAGCAAGCTACAGCTGTAATTGGTAAAGAAGTAATTCTCACTTATATTGGCCCAAATAGAGAGATGTTTGTTCATTTTGGGAGTTTAGACAATGTTGTTGTTTTTGTCTGAGTTCAGACACGATCACCAAGTGGTCTTGTGTTTATTTTGATCCGTCATTGTCATGGAGTGGACTTGTCCACTATTGGTGTTCTGTGAAACTGATTATGATCAACAGAAGGACACTGTGTCTTATTGGATAGTACCAGTCAATCTCCCAGCTATCAGGAGCTACTTTTCTTTTTCTCACTACTATGGTCATGTACTGGCATGGTGAGTGCCAAGACAAGTGAGACTCCTACAGCATCCACTACTTTTCACTTTCTTCCATTCTATTGATTGCTGCTGGGTAGGTATTGATATTTTTACAATATTTCTTTTACCATAGTTTTACCATGTGTGTTAGTTTTCTTTAGTGCAAAACAAGTTACTGCAAACTTAGCAGCTTAGAACACCTATTTATGAGCTCATAGTTTTGTAGATGAGAAGTCTGGGTATGGGTTGACTGGATTCTCTGCTCTGGGTCCCATAAAACCAGAATCAAGGTGTTGGTTAGGACTATCGTCTTATCTAGAGCAGAGAGTCTTTCTTCAAGCTCATTCAGGTTGTTAGACAAATCCAATTCTTTGCACTTATTGGACTGAAGTCCCTGTTTCCTTGCTGGCTGTCAGCTGACGGGCCTCTCTCCACTTCTGGAGGCTGCCTGTGATTCTTAGCCAAGCGGTTCACTGCATGTACAAAGTCGGGTGTGTCAAAACCTTCTTGTGTTTCAAAACCCTGATTTTTCTCTGTCTCTGACTGCTAGACCCAAATCTAAAGGACTCATGAGATTAAGTTATGTCTAAAAGGATAATCTCCCTTTTGATTAAGTCAGATCAACTGATTAGTAACCTTAATGATGTTGGAAAAATCCCTTTTACCATATGATATCACATTTTAAACTCAGATTATTTCAAGAGTCATTCACGTTTTTGCATTCATCAATAAAGCATTTATTGTTATTGCTGAAGTAAAATTCCATTTCATGAAATATTATTTATCATTTCACTATCAATGAAAATTTAGGCCGTTTCCAGGTTTTGGCTGTTACTTGTCAGGATGCTGTTGAGCATTCATGTTACAAGTGTTTGTGTGGACCTATGTTGCCATTTCTCTTGGGTAAATATTAATACCTAGAAGTGGACTAGTTTTGTCATATAGCTGTGTGTTTAACTTTTTAAGAAACTGCTGGCCACGCACGGTGACCCACGCCTGTAATCCCAGCACTTTGGGAGGCCGAGGTGGGCGGATCACCTGAGGTCAGGAGTTCGAGACCAGCCTGGCCAACATGGTGAAAACCTGTCTCTACTAAAAATACAAAAATTAGCCGGGCATGGTGGCAGGCGCCTGTAATCCCAGCTACTCGGGAAGCTGAGGCAGAAGAATCGCTTGAACCCAGGTAGCAGAGGTTGTAGTGAGCCAAGATCATGCCATTGCACTCCAACCTGCGGGGCAAGAGTGAGAGTTTGTCTCAAAAAAAAAAAAAAAAAAAAAGAAAAGAAAAAAGAAACTGCTATTTTCCAAAATGCTTATACCATTTTACATTCCCAACAGCAGTAGATGAGAATTCTATTCACTTCCCATCCTAGCCAAAAGACTGGTCCAGTCTTTTACATTTTAGCCATTTTAAAAGGCTTAGTAGTATCACACTGTGGTTTTAATTTGCAGTTCTATAATGTCTAATAATATTAAATACTTCTCATATGCTTATTGACTTATTGAGTATCTTCTCATATGCTTTATTGACTTCTGTAGATCTTCTTTGGTGAAGCATTTATTCACATTTTTTGCCCATTAAAAAAATTTTTTTTACCTTTCATATTTTTTCAACTGTTTTATTTCTTTTAAAAAAATTTCTATAGTTAGGATGTAAAACCTAATGTTTTCATGTACATTTACATAGTGAAATGATTACTACAGTCAAGCAAATTAACATATTTATAACCTCCCATAGTAAGCTTTTCTTATTATCACATTTTGAGAATTCTTTATATATTCTAGATCCAAGCCATTTTATCAGAAATGCAGCTTGCAAATATTTTACTTCATGCTGATGCTTGTTTTATCATTCTTTTCATGATGTCTTTTGAAGAGAAGTTCTTAATTTTGATGTGTATAATATTAATTAATTAATTTATTTTGATGGATTGTGCTTTTTATGTCATAGCTATTAGGTTGGTGCAAAAGTAATTGTGGTTTTGGCCATTACTTTCCATGGGAAAAACTGCAATTACTTTTGCAGAAACCTAATAATGTATCTTTGCTTCAGTGTCACAAAGATATTTCCTATTTTACTTTAGAAGTTTTCAGTTTTAGGTTCTACATCTAGGTCTGTGATCCATTTTGAGTTAATTTTCACATATATTTTGAGGTCTTTAGTTCGTCTTTGTTTTTGATAGTTATTTTCACTAGATTTTAACTTCTAGGATGATGGATGTTTTTCTTTCAATACTTTCATGATGTTGCTGCACTCTCCTCTTGCTTGCATTATTTCAAATGAGAAATCTGCTTCTCAGGACACACTAAAGATGAAAGTTACTCTTTTGGAGTTTTTTTGTTGTTCATCTATTTTCTGGACACAGATTGTGACCATTTACCAACTGGAAGTACATTATTTTAAAACAAGTGAAATGTAAATTCCTGTCTAAAAGTGATTCTTTGATATTTCCAGATGAATTCAATAGATACGGTCTTCCAGAGATATAAAGAACTTTCAATTTTTGTTATAGTGGTTGATCCAGGACAATGTATCATAAATTTTAGAAGCTTCATGTTGGTGTCCTAGGAGACAATATTGCAGCAGAGATTAGACAGCCACTCTGCATCTTTGGAATAAAATAATTGCTATTTACCAGAACCCAGGGTTAGACAAATCAATCTTGTACCTATTTGAAAGGAAGAAGTATTAAAAGAAAATAAATTTTTATCAAAAAATTTCATCTCAAATGCTGTTGTGGAAATGCAAGTTTCAATTCATTTATATAATTGAATAAAGTAAAATTTAAAATTGTTTTCAAAGCTTTCATTTGGCGATAACATATGTTAAATTTTTATTTTAGATCTTTTAAAAATTGACTTAGTAATCAATAAATTAAAAGATTTTTTAAATAATATTAGTCCGATATGTGGAAATTATACTAATTTTTGGTTAGTTGTAATTGCAGTTAAAGGCAGTTTGCTACATTTGATACTAGAAAGTATGCAGAAATCTAAAATCAACATGTGAAATGCATTCTATTGTTTTTGCAAAGAAATTAATAGCATAACATATAAATACATTAAATATACATAACATATAAATATATGAAATAATATTTATATAGTTGATATAAAAACTGCTTTCAAAATATATTGTATTTTTGCATTTTAAAGAAAAAAGAGTCAAACAACTTGTAAAGAATTTGTTCAATTTCTGTTTATAGCTAATACTGGACTAATTCATGACAGAAAGATAGGTGGAAATAACTATTTCTGTGTCCTCTGTATGCCAGAAAAAAGTTTCTACAGTTGAATAAATACAGTTAAATGAAGTGCGAAGAGGTATATGTTGCAGCTATTTCTTTTAATCTTTTAAGATATTTGAATGGAATATTTAAAGACACAATTACTTCTTTAAGCTTTAAGGCTAAAGTTCTTAAACAGAAAGAAAATAATCAATGACCAGAAAAGCAATCCAAAAAGCCATAGTGATAAAGGCATAACTCTAGATGAATATTACCTCACTTTTTCATGAGTCACTTATGTTACTAATGACTTAGCAATCCTAGTTTACTTTATTGTGTTATTATGCTTGCTAAGATTCTTGTTATTTCTGTACAGAGGAAGAGGAAAATACAAGAATTTTCTTTGTATTTTCTGAGAATGAGGTTTGATGTGATGAAGGTTTTTCATGGCTTTTTGAATTAGTTTTTTAAAAAAACTTTTGTCTTATAAGAAATTTGTACTCAGCTTATGTTTATTATGAATTGTTTCTTCTTTGAGTCACGTTTATTACATCTTTGAATTGCCAATATGATTATCTCATATCATAAAAATATATTGCCTTTCTATCGGAGTTGTTACTGAGTTATTGTTCATTTCAAAGGTATAATCAAGTTCGTAAATTGCTAATATGACTATTGAATTTAAAGAAACATTCTTGTCTCTTTTCTCAATAATCCTTTTACCAACTCCCTTCCCCACCTCTGAAGTTCTTTGAATCAATTTTCATCACAACGAAATAATTTGTGACCATGGTTCAGCTGCCTTTAGTTTGCTTTCATCACAATAGTCTTTCATAAAGTAAGCTCTTTTGTGTGTATGTATATATATGTGTGCGTGTATGCACATACACGCACACATATATATCTTTTGTTTTTCTATTTGTACTCTGTGTGATTATTTTGATGTGATTTAGGTCTCAACAGTAATCTAACTTCTTTTAGAAATAGAATGACCAGCTTTCATTCGTTTGGACATTTAGGATTATATAACTCATATGGAAAAGAAATACTACTTTAGATGTCTTCTTATAACAATAGCCTACTGGATTCATCAGGGAGGAATAAAAGGCGGTCAGGACCAGCATAGCTTGAAGAAAAATAGTAGTAGTTTGGTTTCTTCCATCTTAGCATATCATGATGTAGAAAGAAGATGGTGTAATTTTTTACCCTTTAAAAAAACTTGTGTGGTCTTAAGTTGATAAAAATAATGGAATAAGAATAGTGTATTTTCCAGGCTTGTGACATAATAGGAGAAGTTTTAGTTACACGTGTGGCAGCATAAATAGCTAAGGGACTGGGGAATGAGCCTTGCTGGCACCCTTAAACATTAGACACAAGCTCTATTTCTAAGAGCATGCTGCTGAATATAACCTCTGTGAAGAATACCTGATTCTGGGAGGATAGATGCTTCACTTTAACAAAAATTTTCATATTATCTTAAAGGCCATTCTTTTTGTTTTCTTTTTTTTTGAGACTGATCTCACCCTGTCTCCCAGTCTGGCATGCAGTGGCATGATGTGGACTCACTGCAACCTCCACCTCCCGGGCTTAAGGGATTCTCCTGCCTCAGCTTCCCGAGTGGCTGAGACAACAGGCACGTGCCACCATTCCTGGCTAATTTTTGTATTTTTAGTAGAGAGGAGGTTTCACCATGTTGGCCAGGCTGCTCTCAAACCCCTGACCTCAAATGATCCACCCTCCTCAGCCTCCCAAAGTGCTGGGATTACAAGCGTGAGCCACCACACCCTGTTAAAGGAGCTTGATGGAGCTTTGAGAATACCAAGACTTGGGCACAAGCTGCATCTTCTTGTTTTAGATTGTTTGGGTAGCACTGTCCACTGATCTTTAACTATTATTATTGCTATTATCTCTGAGCCTGAATACTGTGCCATTCTTTCTTTAAAGCCAATTTGAGGCTTTAAATTACTACAGTATTTTCAGTTGCATGGAAGAGTAAGCGTTATCCACTGTAGTGCCAAACTTAGTCTTTCACCACCTGATGGGAATTGACATTTGGTGTGTGCTAGTACTTACTTCTTACCTATCATGCATAGCATCAGAGGTTTTAATTGCTTTCTTTGCATACATTTGACGAGGGTAGTATATTTGAATAATCTAAGTAGCCAAGTTAGTTATGTATTGAATTAGCCGATTAAGCCAGGTAATCCCTCTGAAATGTTTTTTGTTGATAAGAAAGAAGATGATAATGAAAAAATTCATCTTTGGTTCCAATCCAAGTATAGTATCTTGCTGGGATAATGGTTTTGCAGCAGCACAGTCTAACAGCTGGTTAGTTAATACGCTTTCAGCACCAAAGTGATTGTAAATAAACAGAATTGGACTCTAGCTTTGAAATAATACTTATCACTAGCTATTGATATCTATTAACTTCTGTGTGAAACTATATGTACACACATATGCATATCACGGTATGGATGTGTATGAGTATTAAGTGCTTTAGGTATAAAGTTTGAGTTGTTGAAAAGGTCTTCATTCTGTGTAGTAGGTAATTGTTAGCAAGACACTGCTTAAAACACTGCTTAAATTAAATCTCACTCATATGCATGTGTGCTGTAGCTAATAGTATCAGTGATCTTTGATCAGTTAGGGAACAGTGTAGCAAAATGAATACTACCTGGAAATCCAGAGATCTAAATTCGAATGAGGGCTCTGCCACTGTCAAGCTTTATTACTGTGAGAAGTAGCATCCTCCTAAAGATCCCTCCCCATTCCCCTTTGCCAAGTAGATTAACAATTCCCTCTCTTGGGCCACCACAAAATTTTTATACTTACATCTGTTTGCTTCTATTACAGCAGTAATTATGGTGTTTTGCAGTGTTGGTACATTTCTCTCTCTCCCTCCTTTACGGGGATAGGAACTCTTTGAAGGCAGTGACCATGTTTTCTGTTTGTTTTCACTGTCTTGCCGTATAGAGGGCAGGCAGTGAATATATGCTAAATGAACAGATTTGTATATGAGAGCTAGAATAGAGTATCTTTAATGACTCAATGATTTCTGCTTATAACTTGATATATAGTAGGGGCAGTTATTTGATACAATTGGTCTGTCGTATATGTAGTTGAAAGAATGACTTCTAAACCTGTCATTGGATTATGCTAGGTTACAAATTCCTAATATGACTGTGCTTGTAATACACATCTGTGTGTTATTCCCTTAGTTTTTGACTTACTGAAAAATAATGATTCAGTCACATTCTGAATCTCAACAATGGAAGAAAGTGTATTTGTTCATGGCTTTATGAAACAAACACTACAATTTGAAGGTAATTTTGTTACACCTTTAAAAATATATTTCTGATTATCAATCTTATCAAACCATTGATCATGTTAGTTACTGACATTGCTAAAATGAGCAATGATATCATCATTTTAAATTGTTTGAAACTTCCAACCAAGATGTACATGCACAATCTAATATGTGATGAAATATTTAAAGGCATGAAAATTAAAAAATAATTATATTTAATGTAGACCTGCAATTTTGAAACTTGAACATGAGGATTACTTTACGTCCTCCATGTCTATGTATACATAGGGATGAATCTTGGTCTGGATGTGAACCTTGGAAGACAGTCGGCAATTTGGGGACTGAATTCAATACTTGGATTATTTCATTTTCCCATGTGCTTAATTAATAGGCTATGCATCATACTACTGGTGAGAGAAAATGCACCAGACGTGTTTTATTCTGGCATTTGTGTGATTCTTTGTTTAATTACTTTATATTTTTATTTATTGTCTTATTTAAGTTTTAATGTTACTTATCACTATGAAATATATCCACACAATTAAGAATTCAAAAGTTTTGCATCCCAGGGATGAAGACCACTTGATTATGGTGGATAAGCTTTTTGATGTGCTGCTGGATTCGGTTTGCCAGTATTTTATTGAGGATTTTTGCATCAATGTTCATCAAGGATATTGGTCTAAAATTCTCTTTTTTGGTTATGTCTCTGCCAGGCTTTGGTATCAGTATGATGCTGGCTTCATAAAATGTGTTAGGGAGGATTCCCTCTTTTTCTATCGATTGGAATAGTTTCAGAAGGAATGGTACCAGTTCCTCCTTGTACCTCTGGTAGAATTCAGCTGTGAATCCATCAGGTCCTGGACTCTTTTTGGTTGGTAAGCTATTGATTATTGCCACAATTTCAGAACCTGTTATTGGTCTATTCAGAGATTC
>NW_026652295.1:8101999-8365568 GCF_009828535.3 Hylobates moloch
AAATGCTCATCATCACTGGCCATCAGAGAAATGCAAACAAAACCACAGTGAGATACCATCTCACACCAGTTAGAATGGCCATCATTAAAAAATCAGGAAACAACAGGTGCTGGAGAGGATGTGGAGAAATAGGAACACTTTTACACTGTTGGTGGGACTGTAAACTAGTTCAACCATTGTGGAAGTCAGTGTGGCGATTCCTCAGGGATCTAGAACTAGAAATACCATTTGACCCAGCCATCCCATTACTGGGTATATACCCAAAGGACTATAAATCATGCTGCTATAAAGACACATGCACACGTATGTGTATTGTGGCACTATTCACAATAGCAAAGACTTGGAACCAACCCAAATGTCCAACAACAATAGACTGGATTAAGAAAATGTGGCACATATACACCATGGAATACTATGCAGCCATAAAAAATGATGAGTTCGTGTCCTTTGTAGGGACATAGATGAAACTGGAAAACATCATTCTCAGTAAACTATCGCAAGGACAAAAAACCAAACACCGCATGTTCTCACTCATAGGTGAGAATTGAACAATGAGAACTCATGGACACAGGAAGGGGAACATCACACTCCGGGGACTGTTGTGGGGTGGGGGGAGGGGGGAGGGACAGCATTAGGAGATATACCTAATGCTAAATGACGAGTTAATGGGTGCAGGAAATCAACATGGCACATGGATACATATGTAACAAACCTGCACATTGTGCACATGTACCCTAAAACCTAAAGTATAATAAAAAAAAAAAAAAAAGAATTCAAAAGTTGCAAAAGCTTCTGTAAACTTGATTACACACCCTTGGCCTTATTCATTCACCAACTTCCCCTCTTCTCAGGCAACTAATTTTGTTACCAGTATCTTAATATATTTCCAGCAATATTATATCCATAATAATTATATCCACACACAAACATATTTTCTTTATATTTTTAATTTATATTTTATTTATATTTTAAAAAATTAAAATATTAACATAATACATGATTTTCAGAATCTGCCTTTTTAAATCTAATGATATATAATAGAGATTTCTTAGATTTTATAGTTGAAAAAACTAGATTCAGCCAAAACAGGAGCTTAGGCTGTATAAAATATACAACTTTTTGGTGGTCTATTCATATATATTTGTATTTATAGCTGTTATTCTTACATTTATATTTTATTCACATACATTTATATCTGTATTTTTTTTGGTCTATTTAATCATCATGTATTTAGTCATGACATATTCAGTATAATCAACTTTTCCTTTCAAATTGATTGTGGGGAAGGGAAGCAAAGGCCAAATGTTTGTAGGCATGGTATAAGTTTAAACTGTAGGCTTCCAAACCCAAATTTCTATTCACAACAGAATGACTATGTTATCCTAGGATCCAGAAACTATAATGTAATGAAGAATCATTGAAAGAAATGAGCGTGCAATTATTGTCCTCAAGTAATTTAATGTCCATTAGATAAAAAGAAATTAGACTTATGTGCCTCTGGAAGGCATAGCTAGAACTAAACTGAGATATAGAATACATAATTTCTTGTTCCCCTGACTTTAAGCATAGTAATTTTCCAAAATGGAATGGGTTGTCTTGTGAAGTACAGAGTAGACAAAAGAATAGTCACTTTTCTGAGACATTATTGTAAAAGGGATCTCTGTATCATAGAAATGAACTAGATAACCATTTAGGGTTCTTAACCCTCAGACACCCTACTCCAGACGAGTGCTCCTTATCAGGCCTTGTCAAATCTTGGGGCTATTAATGGCTAAAACTGCTCCTTCTTGGTCGTGCAATTCCCTATAGAAGGAGCAATACAAAGTGAGCACCCATGTCAATAGCTACTTACACCTGTAGGCTGAGATTGGAATGGTTACATACCAACAAATAAGTAGAATAGAAATAAAAGTGGATGAAACATTTCAGACCCAAACAGCACCATTTCATGCTGAAGGAAACAGTCCAAGCAGAAACAATTTTCCCCATTAAGAGCACATAGCTGTATATGTCAATCTTAATGCATATATAGTGAGTAGTAGAACAAGAAAGTCTTTGTCAGGGATGATTAGTTTCTTTTCAGCTTTTATTTTAGATACAGGGGGTACATGTGCAGGTTTGTTACATGGGTATATTGTACTCAGGTAGTGAGCATAGTACATAAGAGTTAGTTTTTCAATCCACATCCCCTGCCAACTCTAGTAATCCACAGTGTACATTGTTCCCATGTTTATGATGTGCTCAATATTTAGCTCCCACATACAAGTGACAACAGGTGATATTTGGTTTTCTGTTCCAGCATTAATTGGCTTAGGATTATGGCCTCCAACTCCATCTACGTTGCTGCAAAGGATATGATTTTGTTCTTTTTTATGTCTACATGAAATTCCATGATGTATATCATATACCACATTTTCTTTATCCAACCCACCATTGATGGGCGCCTGGATTGATTCCAGGTCTTTGCTATTGTGGATAGCGTGACTATGAACATACAAATGCATATGTCTTTTTGGCATAATGATCTAATTTTCCGTGGGTTTATGCTCAGTAATGGGATTGCTGGGTCAGATGGTAGCTCTATTTTAAGTTGTTTGAGAAATCTCCAAGCTGCTTTCCACAATGGTTGAACTAATCTACATCCCCACTAACAGTGTATAAGCATTCCCTTTTCTCCACAGCCATGCCAGCAAGTGTTGTTTTTTAACTTTTTAATAATAACCATTCTGACTGGTGTGAGTAGGTATCTCATTGTGGTTTTAGTTTGTACTTGTCTGATGATTGGTGATGATCATCATTTTTTCATCTGTTTGTTGTTGCTTATATGTTTTCTTTTGAGAATTGTCTGTTATGTCCTTTGCCCATTTTTTTTAATGGGGCTATTTGGTTTTTGCTTGTTGATTTGTTTAAGTTCCTTATAGATTCTTATTATTAGACCTTTGTTGGATATGTAGTTTGTGAATGTTTTCTCCCATGCTGTAGGTTGTCTCTTTACTCTGTTGATAGTTTCTTTTGGCTGTACAGAAGCTCTTTAGTTCAATTAAGTCCAACTCATCAATTTTTTTTTTTTTTTTTTTTTTGCAATTGCTTTTGGGGACTTAGTCAAAAGTTCTTTGCTAAGTCCTGTGCCAAGAAGGATATTTCCTAGGTTTTCTTCTAGGGTTTTAATAGTTTGAGGTCTTATATTTAAATCTGTAATACATTTTGGTTAATTTTTGTATATAGTGAAATGTATGGGTCCAGTTTCATTCTTCTGCATATTTCTAGCCAGTTATTCCAGCACCATTTATTAAATACAGATTCCTTTCCATATTGCTTGTTTTGGTTGGCCTTGTTGAAGATCAGAAGGTTATAGGTGTGTAGTTTATTTCTGAGTTCCCTATTCTGTTCCATTCGTCTATGGGTCTGTTTTTGTACAAGTACCGTGCCGTTTGGTTACTGTAGCCTTATAGTGTAGTTTGAAGTCAGGTAGTGTGATGCCTTTGGCTTTGTTCTTTTTGCTTAGGATTGCTTTGGCTATTCAGCCTCCTTTTTGTTTCCATTTTGGAATAGTTTTTTCTAATTCTATGAACAATGACATTGGTAGTTTAATGGGAATAGCACTGAATCTGTAAATTGCTTTGGGCAATATGGCTATTTTAACAATGTTGATTCTTCCAGTCTATGAGCATGGAATGTTTTTACATTTGTCTGTGTTGTCTCTGATTTCTATCAGCAATGTTTTGTAGTTCTCCTTGTAGAGATCTTTCACTTCCTTGGTTAGCTGTATTCCAAGGTATTTCATTTTCTTAGTGGCTATTGTTAAGTGGAATTGTGTTCTTGATTTGACTCTGTGCCTGGACATTATTGGTGTATGGAAATGCTACTGATTTTTCTACATTGATTTTGTACCCTGAAACTTTATTAAAGTTGTTTGTCAGTTCTAGGACTCTTTTGATGGAGTATTCAGGGTTTTACAAGTATAGAATCATGTTGTCAGTGAACAGAGATAGTTTGGCGACTTCTTTTCCTACTTGGATGCCTTTTATTTCTTTATCTTGCTTGATTGCTCTGACTAGGACTTCCAGTACTATGTTGAATGGGAGTAGAGAGAGTAGGTATATTTGTCTTGTTCCAGTTCTCAAGGGGAATGATTCCGGCTTTTTCCCGTTCAGTATGATGCTGGCTGTGAGTCTGTCATAGTTGGCTCTTATTATTTTGAGGTATATTCCTTAAATGCCTTGTCTGTGGAGGGTTTTTATAATGAAGGGATGTTGAGTTTTATCAAAATCTTTTAATATATCTATTGAGATGATCATAGGGTTTCTGCTTTTCTGTTTATGTGATGAATCACATTTATTGATTTGCGTCTGTTGAACCAACCTTGCAAACCAGAAATAAAGCCTACTTTATCCTGGTGAATTCACTTTTTTTTTTTTCTTCTGGAAACAGGGTCTTGCTCTGTCAACCAGCCTGGAGTGCAGTGGTGCAATCTTGGCTCACCTCAACCTCTGCCTCCTGGGCTCAAGCAATCCTCCTGCCTCCTGGGCTCAAGCAATCCTCCCACCTCAGCCTCCTGAGTAGCTGGGATAACAGGCACACACCACCACCCCTGGCTAATTTTTTGTATTTTTAGTAGAGACAGGGTTTCATCATGTTGGCCAAGTTTGTCTTGAACACCTGACCTCAAGTGATCTGCCCACCTTGGCCTCCCAAAGTACTGGGATTACAGGTGTGAGCCACCATGCCTGGTTGTGAATTAGCTTTTTGATGTGCTGCTAGATTCAGTTTGCTAGTATTTTGTTGAGGTTTTTCACATCTATGTTTGTCAGGGTTATTGGCTTCAAGTTTTTTTTTTTCATTGACAGATGAAAAGACAGATTGAAATTTGATGAAATTTCAGATGAAATTTCAGATTTTCAGATGAAAATTGACAGATTTTGGCATGAGGATGATACTGGCTTCATAGAATGAGTTAGGGAGGAGCCCCTCGTATTTGATGTTTTAGAATAGTTTTAGTAGGATTGGTACCAGTTATGTGTCTGTCTTGTAGAATTTGGCTGTGAATCCATCTGTTCTAGGGCTTTTGTTGGCTGTTAGGTTTTTATTACTGATTCAATTTTGGAGTTTGTTATTGGTCTGTTCATGTTTTTTCACTTTCTCCCTTGTTCAGTCTTTGAAGGTTGTATGTTTTCAAGAATTTATCCATTTCCTCTAGATTTTCTAATTTGTGTGAGTAGAGATGTTCATAATAGTCTCTGAAGATCTTTTGTATTTCTGTGGGATCAGTCTTTTCATTTCTGATTGCACTTATTTGGATCTTCTCTGTTTTTTTCTTAGTTAATCTAGCTAACAGTCTTTGAATCTTGTTTATTCTTTTGAATTACAAACTTAATTTCATTGATCTTTTGTATGGACTTTTGCATCCCAATTTTGTGTAGTTCTTTTCTGATTATGATTTTTAGTTATTTTCTTCTTCTAGCGTTGGAATTGGTTTTTCCTTTTTTTTTTTTCCAGTTCCTTTAGATGTGATTTTAGATCATTAATTTGAGATCTTTCTAACTTCTTCTTTTTTTTTTTTTTTGAGACAGTCTCCCTCTGTTGCCCAGGCTGGAATGGAGTGGCATGCTCTTGGCTCACTGCGACCTCTGCCTCTTGGATTCAAGTGATTCTCCTTCCTCAGCCTCCCGAGTAGCTGCGATTACAGGCACCTGCTGCCATGCTCAGGTAATTTTTGTATTTCTAGTAGAGACGGGGTTTCACCATGTTGGCCAGGCTGGTCTTGAACTCCTGACCTCAAGTGATCAACCTGCCTCAGCCTCCCAAAGTGCTGGGATTACAGGCCTGAGCCACCATGCCCAGCCTCTTTCTACTTCTTGATGAAGGTGTTTAGCACTAAATCTTCCTCTTAACACTGCTTTAGCTGCACCCCAAAGATAATGGTAAGTTGTGTCTTGGTTTTCATTAATTTTGAATAATGTTTTTTATTTCTGCCTTGATTTCATTGTTCATCCAAGAGTTATTCAGGAGAAGTTTGTTTAACTTTCATGTTTTTGTGTAGTTTTGAGAGATATTCTTGGTATTGATTTCTATTTTTGTTGCACTAATCCGAGAGTGTGCTTGGTATGATTTCAATTTTTTTGGAGGTCAAGACTTGCTTTATGACCAAGTATGTGGTCATTCTTAGAATATGTTCTGTGTGCAGATGAGAAGAATATATATTCTGTGGTTTGGGGGTGGAGTATTCTGCAGATGTCTATTAGGTCCAGTTGTTCAAGTGTCAGGTTTATGACCAGAATTTTTTTGTTAGTTTTCTGCCTCAATGATCTGTCCAATGCTGTCAAATAGTGTTAAAGTCACCTAATATTATTCTGTGACTGGTCAAGTCTTTTTATAGGTCAAGAAGATAATTTTTTTATGAATCTCGGTGCTCCAGTGTTTGGTGGATATATATTTAGGATAGTTAAATCTTCTTTTTGACTGGAATCCTTTATGATTTTGTAATGCCCTTCTTTGGGCTTCCTGATTGTTATTGATTTAAAGTCTGTTTTATGTGATGTAAATATAGTGATTCCGGCTCTTTTTTGTTTTCTGTTTGCATGGTAGATCTTTCTCCCTTTACTTTGGGCCTTGTGTTTTTATCTACTTTGCCACCCTATGCCTTTGAAGTGGGACATTTAGACCATTTACATTGAGGATTAGTATTGGTATGTAAGGTTATGATTCTGTCATTATGTTGTTAGCTGGTTGTTTTGTAGACTTGGTTGTGTAATTGCTTTGTATTTTCTGTGGGCTATGTACTTGAGTGTGTTTTTGTGCTGGCAGGTATCAATCTTTCATTTCCATGTTTAGCACTCCCTTAAGGATCTCTCGTAAGGTTGGTCTGGTGGCAATGAATTCCCTTAATGTTTGCTTTTGTGAGAAGAATTTTATTTCTCCTTTGCTTCTTAAGCTTAGTTTGGAGGGATATGAAATTCTTTTGGCTGGAATTTCTTTTCTTTGAGGTTGTTTCCTTTCTGGCTTATAAGGCTTCTGCTGAGATGCCTGCTGATGGTTTCCTGAGATTCTCTGTTTGTTTGTTTGTTTTGAGACAGAGTCTTGCTTTGTCACCCATGCTGGGGTACAGTGACATGATCTCAGCTCACTGCAAACTTTGCCTCCTGGGTTCAAGCAATTCTCCTGCCTCAGCCTCCCAAGCAGCTGGGATTACAGGCATGTGCCACCATACCCAGCTAATTTTTGTATTTTTAGTAGAGACAGGGTTTTGCCACGTTGCCCAGGCTGGTCTCAAACCCCTGAGCTCAGGCAATCCACCTGCCTCAGCCTCCGAAAGTGCTGGGATTACAGGCGTGAGCCACTGTGCCCAGCCGAGATTCTCTTTATAAGTGACCTGACCTTTCTCTCTAGATGCCTTTAAGATTTTCTCTTTTGCATTGACCTTGGCGAATCTTATGACTATGTATCTTGGAGATGGTCATCTTGAACAGTAGCTCACAGGGGTTCTCTGTATTTCTTGAATTTGCGTGTCCACCCCTCTAGTGAGACTGAGGAAATTTTCATGGACTATATCCTTAAATATGTTTGTCAAGTTGTTTACTCCCTCTTCTCTCTCAGAAATGTCAATGAGTCATAGATTCGGTCTCTTTATATAATCTCATATTTATCGGAGGTTTTGTTCATTTTTTGAAGTTCCTTTTTCTGTATTTTTGTCTGACTGAGTTGACTTGAAGAGCTGGTTTTTGAGCTCTGAAATTCTTTTGTCAGCTTGGTCTATTCTGTCATTAATGTTTCTGACTATATTATGAAATTTTTGTAGAGAGTTCTTTAATTCCAGAAGTTCAGTTTGGTTCTCTCTTAAAAATGACTATTTTACCTCTCAGGTCTTGAATCATTTTACTGGATTTCTTGGATTGTTTTTCAACTTTTTCCTGGGTCTCGATTAGCTTCCTTGCCATTCAGATTCTGAATTCTATCTCTGTCGTTACAATAATTTCAGTCTGGTTAAGAACCATTGCTGGGACACTAGTGCATTTGTTTGGAGGTAAGGGGACACTCTGGCCTTTTCAGTTGCTGGAAAAAGCCAGAATGTCTTGCATTTATTCTTTCTCATCTGAGAGAGCTGGTGTTCCTTTAACTGTGATGTAAGATAAATATAGTCAGTTGGCTTCATTTCTAGGTACTTTCAGAGTGCCAAGACTCTATATAGGATCTTTATTTGTGGCTGGATTTTTGCCTAGGGTTTCACAGGCACTGTATACTGGCAAAATATTTTTGGCATTATAATTTGGGCTGTGATCCAGTAGATGGCACTTAATAGTGAAGGCTGGCAGATAGGCTGTTACACAGTCATGTGGCTCTTCTGTACTTTAGCACGTTCTCAGTAGTGCTGTATGATGGGGGGAGAGAAATGACATCTTCACAGGTTTGCTCCAGAGCCTTGGAGGAGCCTCCTCTGATAACTGGTGCCACACTCACATTTCTTTCCCTCAGGGAGAGGCCATGGCTGGCAGACAGGCCATACCTTTTCCCAACTGGCCCTGCAGAAGGAGGCATATCTTGTTCCCCATCGGCCCATGAATTCACGTGTCTCACTCCTCTCAGTGTTCTGGGAGCGGGGACTCCTCCGCTGCTTGGGTGCCACCCATACCAATAAGTCTTGTCTGGCTAGGAGCAGCAGGGGTGGGTGAAATAGCATGGACTGTTGTCCAGGTGTTTCCCAGAAGAACACAGAACTGTGTCACCTGGCAGAGTTCAGGTAGGAGTGGGGCTGCTGTGCTGACACCTAAGCCAGCAAGTTTTGCCTGACTAGCAGTAGTGGGGGTTGGTAGAGTTGTGCAGTCTGCTGTCCAAATGTTTACCGTACTTCCTTGATTTACTCTTTGTTTTATGAAATCATGAATTCTCATCTTTATGACTTTGAAGAGTGGCAGCACATGCCATCCAGCAAGCCTTTTGAGGGCAGAGTTGATGACTAGGAACATCTGGAAACATTGTGACCCCATCACAGTGTCTTGGTCAATTAAATTATTTTTTGAATTCATCAATAAATCACAAGCCCAATCAAGGCCAATTTCTTCAGTGTCATATATGAATATTTATAATATTCATTATTATTGGTAGAAGTACCCCTACTAGTAGTGTTTCCCCTTTTGTGCCTTTCTTTGTTTTGTTTCACTAGCTTAGACTGTATCTTTTTTTTCTGTTTTTTTTTTTTTTTTTTTCCTCCAAATTCTACAATCTTTCAAAGTTTGGATCAACTGTTTTACACCTAATTATTGCCTCTTTCTCTGCCTGATTCAAATACCTTAGTACTTGTTTCTTACAATTTGTACTTAAATATTACTGCAATCATTTATATATGTAATAAAACATATATTGCACATATATATATATATATATCATATGGAACCTGTGTAGTGGTTTGCACAAAGTGTGAGCAGAAAGTACAGAGTTCTCATATACTCCCTCTCATCTATTTTCCTCTATTATTAACATCTTGCATGAGTGTGGTACATTTGTTAAAATTGATGAACCGATACTGATCCATTATTATTAACTGAAGTTTATGTTAGAGTCCACTCTTTTACATTATAAGTTTGGACAAATGTATAGTGACATGTATTCATCAGTACAGTATCGTACAAAATAGTTTTGTTGCCCTAAAAATTTCTTGTGCCCCACCTATTTATCCCTCCTTCCCCTGAACCCTTGACAACAACTGATCTTTTTACTGTTTCCATAGTTTTGCCTTGTTCAGAAGGTCATATAGTTGGAATCATACAGTATATATCCTTTTTAGATAGGCTTTTTTTTTTTTTTTTTTTTTGGCTTAGCGATATGCATTTAAAATTCCTATATGTCTTTTGCTGGCTTGATTGTTCATTCCTTTTTATTGTTGAATAAAATTCCATAACAAGGATGTGCCACTGTTTGTGTATTCACCTGTTAAAGGATATTTCTGTTATTTCTTAAAGAATAATCTTTTTTTTAAATGCAGGGTTTAAAAATTGCATTAGTGCAGGGGTGGAAACTAAAACTTATGTAGTTTATTATTTCTAGAAACCAGAGAAATCAGAAAATATGCCTTATAGTTAAGCATTCAGTTAAAATTTCTTTAGCTCTTCTGAGGTCAGTGCCTATATTACATCAATATATGACAATATTTACATTTAAAAAATAAATACATTATTATAATAATTAGAAATAGAAACATTACAATTTTTTTTTGTTTTCTGCATAAACAAGATTTCCCAAAGCATGACAATATGGAGAGAAGTCTTTTTTTTTTCCTTAAATGTTTCTTGAATGTTTATCTCTTTGTTATGTTCCCCAAGTTGTTAGAACTTTTAAAATATGCTATGGTTTGAATGTTTTGTCCCACCCAGGATTTCTGTGTTGAAACTGAATCCTCAATATGACAGTATTAAAAGATGAGAGTCTTTGGGAAGTGATTAATTCACAAAGGTGTAGCCTTTATGAATGAATTAATGCCGTTGTAAAAGAGGCTTCAGAGAGCTACCTGACTGTCTTTCCCTTCCATCTTCCCCCATGTGAGGATGTAGTAGCCAAGTGTCATCAATGAGGAATGGTGCCTCACCAGATACTGGTTTTGCAAGTGCCTTGATCTTGGACTTCTCAGCCTCTAGAACTATGATAAAATAAACTTTTATTATTATAAATTACCCAGTCTTCAGCATTCTGTTATAAAACTACAAATGAACTGAGACAAATGTATATTTTGTTAAGGCTTGTATTACAGAATCCTAGAATGCAAAAAAAAAAAAAAAAAATAAGTGGAGGAGGTGCCTAGGGCCATCTGGTCCATTTGGTATCCAATATCTGAATTTCTTCTCTGACATGGTAGGCAGGTGGTCTTATAATATATGTTTGGACATTTCCAATGATAGAAAAATTACTGTCTTGTAAGTGAACTGGCTTCAGTGTTTTAGATAACTCTAATTGTTAGAAAGGTCTTTCTTTTATTCAACTAAACTGTTTTCCCATAATTTCTAACCATTCATTCTAATTCTACTCCGTGAATAATAAAGGATAAATTTAATCTTTTCCCCAATGATAGCCCTTTAAATATTCAAAAGATAGCTAGAATGTCACTTTCGATATTAAACTTCTTAAGCACCTTATCATGTTAGACATTTTCGCCTGAATGATTTTGCTGAATGGTTTTTGCAGCTCTCTAAAAACATTTTGTGGATGCATACTTATATTCTTTTTTCATTCATTCATTCATACTATTTTTTGAGTGCCTGCTACCTGCCAGACACTGTGTTAAGAATCGGGCATATAATGGTAAACTAGACAACAGCTGGCCCTTCCATCATGCAACATGCAAGGGACAAAGATAGAGATTAATGGGGTGGGGAAAGCAAGGTATTCAGGGAAGGTCAGCCAGGAGGGAAACCTCCCAGACAGATGTGTGGACATGTGAAAGAACTTGGAGGTAAAAAGGAGTTTAGCAAATTCTAGGAACTGAAAGAAGATGACTGGGACTAGAATGCAGTGGGAAAAGGTATATGTGGTGGCTTTGAAATAATTACCACTATACATTATATGTATTGAAACATCACTGTATACCTCATGAGTATGTATGCACAGTTATTTTTCAATTAAAAAATAAAAGGAAATTGTAAAAACGTCTGCAAATTCTTTCCTAAGATGGCACCTAATGTCCATCTCTTATATCTGGGCTGGACTCAATGGTTGTTTCTTAGTGAATAGAATGTGGTAGAAGTGATGCTATGTGATTTCTGAGGTTAGGCCATTAAAAAGAATAGCTTATACATGACACGCTTGCTGTTGGATCTCTCATTCTGGGAAAAGTTGGCTGCTGTGTTGTGGGGACTTGCAGCAGCCTGCGAAGAATCCCACGTGCAAGGAGCTTGAGGCCTCTGCCAACAGCAAACATTAATTTGTGAATGTGAATGAACCATTGTGGAAGTAGAGCCACCTGCTCCAGTTAAGCCTTCCATTGACTGTAGCCCCGGTTGACATCGTGTCTACAACTTCATGAGACACCCCCCAAACCAGGACCACCCAGCTAAGCCACTTCTGAATTCCTGACCCAAAGGAACTGGGAGATATTTATTGTCATTTTAAACCACTAAATGTTGAGGTAATTTATTATGCAGATAAATGATACAGAAGAGAATTGGCACTTAGTTTGCTTCTGGCTTCAAATAACACAAGAGCCAACTAAAGTTATGAGGAGTTTATTTTGTCCCATAATAAGAGGTGCACAGGTAGTATACCTGCAGCACTGGTCAAGTCAGTGGCCCAATCAATACCCAGGTCCTCACCATCTTTCTGCTCTGTTATTCTTGTCATGTTGATGATGTCTCCTCACAGAACCACAAAGCAGCAGCAGCTTCAGCCATCCCCTGGGCCAGACAGGCATTTCCTCCTGTGTCTTTTCATAGATGAAGAAAATCTTCCCCTCATTCCTGGTGGTCAGAGCTGGATAAAATATCCACCCTTCAACAAATATCAGACAAATGACACAGATCAGAATAAACAGAACATGCTAACGGATTGGATGTGAAGCATGAGAAGAAATAGAGAGGACCAGGATGACCTGGATTTCTGGCTTATGCAACTGCATGGAATGTAGTATCTTTTTTTGTTTTATTTTGGTGGGAAGACCAGAGTTGTGTGGAAAAATTAAGATTTCTATTTATTATTATTATTTTGAGACACAGTCTATCTCATTTGAGACAGTGCAGTCTCATTGTACTGCACCAGGCTGGAGTGCAATGGCACGATCTCAGCTCACTGCAACCTCTGCCTCCCGGGTTCAAGCAATTCTCCTGCCTTAGCCTCCCAAGTAGCTGGGATTACAGGTGCCCACCACCATGCCTGCCTAATTTTTGTATTTTTAGTAGAGATGGGGTTTTACCATGTTGGCCAGGCTGGTCTCGAACTCCTGACCTCAGGTGATCCAACCGCCTCGGCTTCCCAAAGTGCTGGGGTTACAGGCGTAGGCCACCGCCTCCAGTCAAGAGTTCTATTCTATATGTTAAATCTGAGAGGTCTGTCAGACATCTAAATTGAAATGTCAGGGAGCAGTTGGATATTTACATTTGGAATGAAAAGAGGAGGTAAAGACATAAGCATAGTGAGCCAAAAGATGAGTTTTGAATCCATGTAGCAGATTAGTCAACTGTGGGGGAGTGGATGAAAAGTGGCAGAGGAGGCCCAGAGCCAGGCTCTGAAGAACCCCTATACCCCAGCTTGGGGAAAGGAGGAGGTGGCAGCGAAGGGAGACCAGAAAAGTGGGCAGGAGGAAGAAAGGCAGAAAGTAATGTTGCCAGGGAAGCCACAAGGGGAGCAATTTCCAAGAAGGAGGGAGTGGTAATTGTTTCCCATTTGCCAAAAGGTTGAACAGAATGAAGATATAAAAATGTCCTTTGGATTTAGCACAGCAGTTTCTGTGGGGTGGTGGGGGAAGAGGCAGATTCCTAAGGGGCTGATGAGTGAATAGGACATGAGGAAGTAGAGACAGTGTGTGAATACAACTGCTTGGAGAAGTTGTCCTGGGAAGGAGCAAGGGTTGCTACAGTGGGGTGTTGGGTCAAGGAGATGGAAGTAAGAGTAGGAGAGATTAGAGCACATCTTATGCCAGTGGGAACATTCCCATAGAGAGAGAATGACTGATAATGCAGGAGGAACGAGGGACAGGGGAAAGAGTAAAGCCCCTGCAAACAACACGCACATGCATCTATGCATAGTCATACCTAACTTTAATTAGTAGAGTACAAATAGAATATTTGTATGTTTGGTCTGTTAACTATTTTTTTGGCAAGGCAATTTTGCAAAGTGGCTGAGAAACCAGACCCCTAGACAGAGATTTTTAAATCAGCTGTGTGAACTTGGGGTATTTGGGTTATTTACTTAACCTCTCTGTGCTCCAGTTTCTGCATCAATAAAATGAAGATAATAATTACAATACCTGCCTCATAGAGTTGTCAAAGTGACCTAAGTTAACGTATGTAAGTATTCAGAGCAGCGCTGGTACAGGGAAAATGCTTTATGTCCGAGGCACCTACTTGCTAGTGTTTGCTGGGTTTGATTCACCTAAGTAACTTAGGCCGAAGTATTATCTTCAGAAAGAAATTATTGATTTAAATTTTATTGTTATTTCTACATGCTTTTTGGATTGTTATGTGTGGACCTTTGTAAAAAGTGCCATATATTGAGGTGCAACCTCAAGAGATGAAATGAAATTTACAGTTTCAAAGATAGTTATCTGACCATTAGTAAAAAACATGGGTTAGTATTTGATATTTATTATCTTCTGCCTGTTGGAGCTCTTACACTGAAATAGAAAAATATTAAAAATGTGATATCTAGACATTCATCAGAAAGCATCTGAAGATTATTTGGGTGGAGTAGCCCAGGTGCTAAATTAAACAACATAGTACGAGCTGGATAATGGATATAAACCTTGTACTACATATGCAGCGCTTTCTTCCTCTCTCACTGAATGTTAATTTCCACCCAAGCCTGTATAGCCATTTTCAGGAGTGTGCAAAGATAGAACGTTTATTGGAATTAATGCTCTGTGGGTATACAACACGGAGACCCTGAAGAACTAAAAAAGCATGAATAAATGTATTCCAATTATAGGCTAATGCAGGTAATGGGTTTATAGTACTTAGAGGTCTGGATCTGCTCTCTGACAGCCTGCAGACATTAGGGGCCCCTCATGGCTCTGCTGCAATGTAGGCATTATGGAGTGATTTTTACTTTACTGCCTTTTCCATCAGATCATCCCCTTTCTTTCACACACAAGGTTAATTCACTTCTTGATCACATTATTTCCTCGCTGCTCTTTGACAATATAAAAATTCTGAGTGGACAGCTCAATCCCTCTTCCATCTCAGATTTGATTGTTATGGTATTGCCTGGCGTCCCTCAGAGGCCTCCAGCAGCCTTTGCTGCACTTTATGACACTTAAATGGCTCAGCTACAATTTCTCCATCTATTCACGAAATGCTGTTAATAACTCATTTCCAAAGAGGCCCTTCTTTATGTCTTGGCATTAAAGGAATTTTTATTAGGTGCCAGGATAGGTGACACACAGCCCCAGTAACCAAAGAGTTAATTAATCTGTTGAAATTTATTGCCTTTTATACTGCACTCAGTGTGACAGTCCCTAAGAGAAACAGATACTATATTTACAGCCCGAGTTGAAATATTCGGTAATATAGTCTGCATACTGACCTACTCCATCAGTGTATGCCTTCTGCTGGAACATCCATTAATCACAGAATATGAATTTGTGTAATCTATCTTCTTTCTTATTCTGAGATTCCAATAAATATTGAAATAATAATTTATTGATTACCTTGCAATATAAATGTGTAGTAAAGGCACCCAAGACATTTGCATGGTAATGCATTTTGAAAGTTTTTGGCATTCTATGGGAATGAAAGGAAAAACTGTGAGAAGTGGCATGCAATACTCTTGTGGGTGAAACTCCAAGCTGATTTCTTAACGTGTGGAGAGAAATGAAAGAGCTTTTGAACTACCAAAAGTGATAATCATAGCCACAATCATTACATTCTTCAAAGTAAACATGAATATTGACCGAGTCTTACATTCTTTGAGAATTATCCTCATAATATTTTAGATCACAAATAATTTTCTTATGCCACAATTTCAGTTGTAAGGCCACCTCCTGCCTGCACTTAATCCAGGCAAAGATGAAAAGGGTATAGGCATGGGGATGCTAGCTGCTATGTAATACCAGTGAAACCTTCTGGGACCATTCTATAAATTCTTCAGGCTAAAATATGTATTTCCTAGGACCATACTTTGAATAGTGTTTTAGGCTCTTGGCCTAAATCTAAATTCAGTCCTTAATTTTCATGAATTCTGTTACTTATGGAGGTGTTAGTTTTGTCACTATGCTAGAATCTTAATAATTTTTGCATCAAGTCTGTCTGGTTTCAGAAACAGAGAAGAGTATGAGAAGTGTTATAGAACATGAAGATACCCTTGTGGATCAAACATACTTATTTTTAAAAACTCTAAAAATCTAAATGTGTCTGTATCTGGATATATTTTCAGTCGACTTAATGCTGTGTTGGGTAAAGGTAAACCAGCATTTTCTAGTCTATATTTGTGTCACTATCACCAGCATTACATGATAAGATTTGTTATAGGTTCAGTTCTTCTAGTTGAATCCAATCATGCACAGTTAATGTAGCCCATTTCTGGTCTTCATAATAATTTTTCTTAGTTTTGGGCAACTCTATATAGTCAGGATAACTCTGCAGGGTGGATGAAATTCTAATGTGTGGAATTTGTTTTCTAGTGCTTTACTGATAAGGTTAACCAGATGGTGAAATGTAATAGCTTGGAAGATGTAGTTTTGATATACAGTACATCATTTCTGGAATGATCATGAAAAAGCAAAATCAACAGAGCTTTTTAGATTCTCTTTTTTGGTCATGAAATTGAAAATATACCTTTTTAGAGGGAAATATCTCACCATAGTTCTCCTGACATTTAAACTGCTTGGCTATATATTTTTAAAAGAAGACAAACTGTTTTGAAAATGTTGCTATAAATTTTTATATATTGTAGATTTATATCTCATTTAAAAAATGAAAGATTATGAAATTTTTTATGTCACCTGAAGGAATGTCTATGATGTGAATTTCAGATAAAATAGATTTTCTTCAATATTTTTAGTAATGATATCAATTAATTCACTAAGAAACTCACATTTCTTCCAAGACATTGAATTTTGATGAAACCACAAATCAGTGATTTTCAAAATATTAGAATTAAGCAACCCTGAACATTATTTTGCTGTAACATTTGCTAATTTGGCACAGATATTCTTTGAAGATGGACAATATACATTTTTTCATCTGTTTTGATTTTTGCTGATAGGGATTATGTTAATTATGGAAATCTACAAGTATCTCACAAATAAATTATATGGATGCATTTAACTGTAGATTTTTCTTTTGTGATTTTTCTATGAGATAGCACATTACTGCATAATTGCTGTACTTTTTTGGTGCTTTTTCCTTTTTCCTTTCAGTATTAATCATTGCTCCTTGTTCTCACATAAAGGTATATTCTGATTTAAGTTCTCCCTGGTGTTTGGCTAACTGGGCTATTCGCTTAAAGCACACTCTGTTTTATGTCTTTATCTTCCATGGTATTTTACATTTTGGAATGACTGATTCTAATTCCTCTTCCACAGTAGCATAAGTTCACAGAAGCATAACCTTGGGAATCCATTAAATTTGGCCTTTAAAACACTGCTTTGTTTTTCTCCACACAGTAGTGAAAAGCGGTGGCATTTTTTCCCCTTTTTTCAGTAATGGTACTTTTTCTTTGCTTCTTAGTTCAAATTAACACAAAGTCTACTTCTTGAGCATCCATTACATGGCAAATTTTGTGTTAGGTACTGAATATGTGAAGTCGAATAGGCATAATTGCTACTCTCAAGCTGTTCAAAGTCAAAGTCAGTTGCTTGAGACAGAGAAGTAACCAATAATGATTTTTAAAAGCCTGTTTTTACCTCTTATCACATTAAGTCTGTAACTTTGGAAACTTACTGTTAAATGAGGTTGGGAGCTAGCCATTTATTAAGCATTTGTCCAAGGGCAGGCACTTCTTTAAATACTAGAAGTGGATTGCTTCACTTAACAAGGCCATGAGGCAAGGACTATCATTCTATCACCCCCACTTTACTGCTAAGTGAAGTGAGTCACAGGGAGGTGAAGGGACCCAGACCATTACTCTCGGTACTTGGAGGAGGGATTGAAATGCAACCCCCTGACTCCAAGGATGGGGCATTCATCACTAACTCTCTGCTCTCTGGGAAGACACATAAGTTATTCCAAATATGAATTAACCATTCTGTTTGTGTATTTATTGTCTGAGTACCATTTATTGAATCGTTTCCCCAGAGATTTGCAATGTCCCTCTATCACATAACAAGTTCCACACATACATGGGACTGTTTTTAGGCTATGTTCCTTCTTAGATAATCTGTTTTAGTTTTTTTGTCTATTCCTATCCTATTTCCACAGTTTTCATTGTTAGGATTTTATAGAAGTTTTAATGTCTGGTTGGGTGACACACACACACATACACATAACATATATACATAAACACACATGCATACACACACTATTGTTTTCTTATTGAAAATATGTATTCTGTTTTGGGCTGTTTACTTTTGGTTTATTTTTTATTGTGAAATTTATTTTGCATACAAAAGAATACACAAAAGTTTATGTCCAGTGCAAAGAGTAATAATAAGAAGAGCCACCACAAATTCATTACCCAGGTCAAGACATAAAATATTGCCTTGATGTTACTCTTGTGACCGACCCTTCCTGAATTCATTCTCCCCCCAACCTCTCCTTTCCTCCCAATGGTCACAGGAAAATGGTTATTGTGTTCACTTTTTCCTTGCTTTTCTTTATCTTTATAGTTTTCCTATTATATGAATAATATATGATTTAGGCTTATCCATTGATGATATTTATTTATTTATTTATTTATTTATTTTGACATGGAGTCTCGCTGTCACCCAGGCTGGAGTGCAGTGGCACAATATTGGTTCAAGCGATTCTCGTGCCTCAACCTCCCGAGTAGCTGGGATTACAGACACATGCCCCTGCACCCGGCTAATTTTTGTATTTTTGGCAGAGATGGGATTTCACCATGTTTGCCAGGCTGGTCTGGAACTCCTGACCTCAAGTGATTTGCCTGCCTCAGCCTCCCAAAATGCTGCGATTACAGGTGTGAACCACCACACCTGGCCTCCATTGATGATATTTACATAATGAAAACAAATTGCACAAATTTTCTCTAACTTATTTTGTTCAATGTTATGTTTTTGATTCATCTATGTTGGTGTAAATATATGTAACTAATTTATTTTCACTGCTGTGTACTATTTCATTGTGTGAATATAATAAATTATTTTTCCATTGTACTATTGATTGGTATTATAGCCATTTCCGGTTTTACAATTATGAGCAAGGCTGCTATGACTATGTTTGTATGAATACTCTAGTATGCATGTGCAAGAGTTTCTAAGTATACTCTTAGGGATTGACTCGCTGAATCATAAGGTAGGCACATGTTCAAATTTATTAGGTAATGTCAAACTGTTTTCCAAAGATGTACCAATTTATACGCCCTCCAGCAGTATGTATTATATAGCTACACTTTGTTAACACTGTGTTGTCTGATTTTAGTTTTTTCAATTCATTGGTATAAAACAATGTTGCATTGTGATTTTTATTTCTCTGATTATCGAGGTAGTGAGGTTGAACACTTTTTGGTGTATATACATATGCACGTGTGAAATCACACACACACACACGTTTTTTCTCTTCTATGAAGAACTAAGTCATTTTAATTTAGGGTTGTCTTTTTCTCTTGGTTCTTAGTTTTTGTTGTTGTTGTTGTTGTTTGTTTGTTTTTTTGAGACAGGGTCTCACTCTGTTGTCCAGATTGGAGTGCAATGGCATGATCATGGCTCACTGCAGCCTTGACCTCCAAGGCTCAAGTGGTCCTCCTGCCTTAGCGTTCTGAGTAGCTGGACCACAGGTGTACACCACCACACTTGGCTATAAATAACTGCACGAGACTGGGTAACTTATAAAGGAAAGAGGTTTAATTGACTCATAATTCAGCATGGCTGGGGAGGCCTCAGGAAACTTACAGTCATGGTGGAATGCGAAGGAGAAGAAAGGCACCTTCTTCATAAGTCAGTAGGAAGAAGTGCCGAGTGAAGGGAGAAGAGCCCCTTATAAAACCATCAGATCTTGTGAGAACTCAGTCGCTATCACGAGAATAGCATGGGGGAAATTGCCCCCATGATTCAATTACCACCACCTGGTCTCTCTCTTCACATGTAGGGATTATGGGGCTTATGGGGATTACAATTCAAGATAAGATTTGGGTGGGGACACAAAGCTTAACCGTATCACCTGGCAAAATTAAAAAAATATTTGTAGAGATGGTATTTTGCCATAATGGCCAGGCTGGTCTCAAACTCCTGGCCTCAAGTAATCCTTCCACCTTGGCCTCCCGAAGTGGTGGGATTACAGGAATGAGCCACCATGCCTGGCCCGCAGGATTCTTTATATATTCTCTATATAAGGTTTTTTTAATAATGTGTCACAAATATCTTCTTTTAGCTTGGAGTTTATGTTTTTACTCTATGGTAACTTTTAATGACTGGACATCTTTCTTTCTAATGTAGCTGAATTTATCAATATTTTCTTTATAGATTCATTTTGTGTCTTGCTTAAGAAATACTTTCTACCTGAGGTCATAAGGATGCTTTCTTATATTATCTTTTAAAGACTTTATGTTTTTGCCTTTCATATTGGTTGTCAATCAACCAGTAACTATTTGTTTCTTTTTGATATATGCATGGTGTGATGTAGGAATCAGATAACAGTTTTTTTTTTTTTTTTGAGATGGAGTCTCGCTCTGTCGCCCAGGCTGGAGTGCAGTGGCGCAATCTCGGCTCACTGCAAGCTCCGCCTCCCGGGTTCCCGCCATTCTCCTGCCTCAGCCTCTCCGAGTAGCTGGGACTACAGGCGCCCGCCACCACGCCCGGCTAATATTTTTTTGTATTTTTAGTAGAGACGGGGTTTCACCATGTTTTCGATCTCCGGACCTCGTGATCCACCCGCCTCGGCCTCCCAAAGTGCTGGGATTACAAGCGTGAGCCACCGCGCCCGGCCGCAGATAACAGTTTTTGACAAGAATAACTAAAATGCCTAGTAGCTTTGGAATACCTCATCTTTTTCTCACTGATCTGAAGTTTCATATGTATTATACGTCATTACAAACCATTTTTGCATGCATTTGTTTCTGGGCTTTCTATTCCATTCATGGGTCTATTTATCTGTGCATACATATAGACTACAGTTCTTAATTATATAGCTTTATAGTAAATCTTAAAATCCATTTGCTTAACATTCCTCTCCAACTTGGTGGCTATTTGGGGGCTTTTGTTCTTACAAATAAATTATAAAATCAACTTTAATTTCAAAAATAATAACAACAATGGCACATCCTGTTGGGATTCAAATTGAGTTCTCTGTAGATTAATTTTGGGAGAATATACATATTCATGATAGGGTCTACTCAACAACAGGGGTATCTGTCTATTTGCTTAGGAATCTTTAAAATCTCTCAATAAAACCTTATAATTTAATCCATAAAGGCATGCCTGTATTTTGTTGAATTTATTTCTTGATACGTTATTTTAATTTTTATCGTACACATTAAAAAGTTATATTTTTGATTGTTGCTGGTGTAAACATTTGCATTTGAAATTTTTGTACTGATTTTTTGTCCCCAAATTGTTTGTGCCATCACCAATATAAAAATTATTTGTAGATGCCTTTGGATTTTCTCGAAGAAAATAAAAGTCATGAGTAATTATAAGTTTTTTTTCTGTTTTTCCAATTCTTTTTATCTTTTGCTCTTTTCTTTTTATCTTACTGCACTGGCTAGGACAGCCATGAAAGTGTGAAAATCAATGGTAATGGCAGGTATCTTTAGATTACTTTTAACATTTTATTATTAAATATAATGCTTACTCTCTGATTTTTAAAATATACGTTTATCAGGTTTAGAAAGTTCTATTCTGTCCCTCATTGACTAAGTTTTCTCTTTCTTTTTTCTTTACTTTAGTAGTCACAAGTGGATGTTGAATTTTGTTACTTTTTCTGCATACACAAAGATTTATCTCCTTTAATCTATTAATATGAATGATTTATAATAATCAATTTTCTGATATGAAACTTGCTTTATAGTCCTAGGATAAGCTCTGTTAGATATATGAATTGCAAATATTTTCTCCCATTCTGTGGCTTATCTTTTCATTTCTTGATGTTGTCTTTAAAATTTAAAAGCAGTTTTAAATTTTGATAAAGTTCAATGTGTTAATTTTAATTTTTATTTTTTGAGACAGAGTCTCTATGTTCCCCCAGTCTGGAGTTCAGTGGCAAAATCTTGGCTCACTGCAACCTCTGCCTCCTGGTTTGAAGCAATTCGCATGCCTCAGCCTCCTGAGTAGTAGGAACTACAGGTGTGCACCACCATGCTAATTTTCATATTTTTTGGTAAAGATGGGGTTTTTGCCATGTTGGCCAGGCTGGTCTCAAACTCCTAGCCTCAAGTGACCTACCTGCCTTGGCCTCCCATAATGCTGGGATTACAGGCACGAGCCACCACACCTGGCCTCAATGTGTTATTTTTTAAATGGTTTATACTTTCTATATCTCCTACCCTAAAAGAAAAATTTGCTTAACCTAAGTTCACAAAATTTTTCTCCCATATGTATTCTTCTAGACTTTTGATAGTTTTAGCTTATATATTAGATTATATGATACAACTTGAGTTCATTGTTGTGAGGTAAGGGTCCTTCCTTCCTTCTGCATATGGTTATCCAATAATTCTAGTATTTTATGTTGAAGAAACTTTTCTTTCCCCATTTAATTGCCTTGAAAGCTTTATTGAAAATCAGTTGACCATACATATTTAAGATTATTTTCTCAAATTTTGTTTAAGATTTTTGCGTATACACTTATGAGGAGTAGTGATTTGCACTGTTCTACTAATGTTGTTACCTGGAGTTAGTCAAACTTTGAGGTTTAAGGGAAAATGCCTCCTGACCCCAAAGTCTTCCCAAGACATCTAACACCAATGGCAAGTTCGAGGGTTTCCCCAAATCACCTTCAGATTTGACAGTCACTAGGACTCACAGAACTCACTGAAAGTGATTGTACTCACATTTGCGGTTTATTACAGGGAAAGGATACATTAAAATCATCCAACGGAAGAGACATGCACGGCACAGTCTGGGAGAATTCTAAACATGAAGCTTCTATTGTCTTCAGGACGCATAACCTTCCCAGATCAATGTGTTACAATACACGTGAAGTATTGGCAACCAGGAAAATTCACCTGAGTTTCTATGTCCAGAATTCATTATGTAGGCATGATTGATTGATTTAGCCCCACTGTCCTTAGAGACTGGGCTGATACGCAGTCTGATGGATCCACTATGAGTCATCTCATTAACATAAGCTATTAGATGTAGTCTGAGGAGCCAATCATGGAAAACAAAGACAATTTTATCACTTGGTAAATTCCAAGGGTTTAGAGGTTACTCCCAGGAGCTGTGGACAAAACTAGACCTCTCTTAGGGCAAGACAAAATTCTTTACCACATAGTCATCTTATAGTTTTGATATTATGTTAATTATGCTCTCATAAAATGATTTTGAGGGTGTAGTATTTGTGCTATTACTTTCTTATATTTGTAAAATTCACTACAAAGCCAGCTAATCCTGGAATTTTTTTGAGGTAAAGATTTTTTTCTACAAAGTAAATTTCTTTAATAGATATAGGGAGATTCGTTCTTGAGGAAGATTTGATAGTTGGTGTTTTTGAGGGAATTTCTATTGTATCTAAGTTGTGGAATTTTCAGAACACACATTTATAATATTTATTACTTGTCTTATTGTCTGTAGGATCTGTGGTGATGCTCTCTCTTGCCTTCAGCTTTTGGTTTTACTATTTCTTTGTTTCTGTTTGCTTTTGGTTTAATTTGTTATTTTTCATCTTTTCTGGTTTCCTAAGGTGGAAGCTTAGATCATTGATTTGAGACTTTTCTCCTTTTATAAGTATTTAATACTTTGAACATCTCTGCAAGCACTATTTCGTTTCAGACAAATTCTGATGTTCTGTGTTGTCTTTTTAATTCAGTTTAAAATATGTTAAAAGTTTGGGTGTGGTGGTTTATGCCATAATCTAAGCATTTTGGGAGGCTGAAGTGGGTGTATCCCTTGAGCCCAAGAGTTCCAGACCAGCCTGGGTAATATGACAAAAATCCATCTCTACAAAAAATTAGTGATGGTGCACACCTGTGGTCTCAGCTACTGGGGAGGCTGAGGTTGGAGGATCACTTGAGCCTGGGAGGTTGAGACTGCAGTGAGCCAAGATTGTGCCACAGCACCCCAGCCTGGGTGACAGAGTGAGACCCTGTCTCAAGAAAAAAAAAAAAAAAAGAAAATATTTTAAAATTTCCCATGTGATGTCTTCTTTGGTCCATTAGTTAATTATAAGTATGTGGTTGATTTTCCAAATATGCTAGATACCTTTTGTGCATTGGTTTGCATTTTAATTCTGTTTTGACCAGAGAACATATTTTTCTGTGATTTTAATCATTTTACAGTATTTGTGACCTGTTTTATGACCTAGAATATGGTATATCTTGATGAATTTTTTATTTATGCTTAGAAAGAATATGTATTCAGCTTTAGGGTGGAATATCCTATTAATATTAATTAGGTCATTGACAGTATTGATTAACTTTTTACTATCTTTACTGATTTTCTTTCTGCTTGTTTGTCAGTTATGAAGAAAAGAATGTCAAAATCTCCAACTATAGTTGTGGGTTTTTCTATTTCTCTTTTCAGGTCTATCAATTTTGCTTCATGTATTATGAAGCTGTTTTTTTAGGTGCACACAAATTTAAGATTATTCTGGTCTCTTTACTAATTGACCTCTTTACTATTAAAAAAACAAACAAGCAACCCTATTGTTCCCTGGAAGTAATCTTTGTTCCAAAATGTTCTTTGTCTGTTATTGATATTGAGTATTATTTATATAATGTTTTATAGTATGTAATATTTCCCCTCCTTTTGTTTTATTTATTTGTATTCTTTATATTTAAAATGGCCTTCTTGTAGACATTGCAGAATTGGGTCTTGTTTTTTAAAATTTAACTTAACAATCTCTCCCTCTTATTTGGAATGTTCAGACCATTTTTATTTATTGCATCATTTTTGTTGGATTTGTTTTCTATTTAATACATCTATTACTATTCTGCTCCTTTGTTCTCTTTTTCTGTCTTCTTTCAAGTTAACAGATTTTTTTCTGTCTTCTTTCGAGTTAACAGATTTTTTATATTACATTTATTTATTAGCTTATTAAATATATATTTTTCTTTTTTGTGGTTGCTTTTGAGTTTACAGTATACATTTTTAACTTACCCCATTCTACCCATATCACTTTACACATATTCTAAGAATCTTAAAACACTACTTCATTTGTACTTTCTAGTCTTTGGACTATTCTTATTATTTATATTATTTCTACATACAAATTTCATACTTCATTTTTATTTTTTCTTTAAAATATGAATCATATTAATAGGAATTAATAATATTAATTATATTAACATAAACATTAATTATATATACTTATTTGTTTATTTTTAATTTTTGTGGATACATAGTAGGCACATACGGTTATGGGGTACATGAGATATTTTGATACAGGCATACAATGCATAATAATCACATCAGGGTAAAGGGGGTATTCACTACCTCAAGCATTTATCCTTTGTGTTACAAACAATCCAATTGTACTCTTTTAGTTATTTAAAAATGTACAATAAATTATTGTTGACTGTAGTCACCCTGTTGTGCTATCAAATACTAGATGTTATTTTCACTATTGTTTTAAACTCATTAGCCATAGTCATTCTCTCTTACATGAATTATTATTTAAATAGATCAAGAAAAATGAGTAAATGGGCTGGGTGCCATGGCTCATTCCTGTAATCCCAGCACTTTTGGAGGCTGAGGCAGGTGGATCACCTGAGGTCGGGAGTTTGAAACGAGCCTGGCCAAAATGGCAAAACCCTGTTGCTACTAAAAATACAAATATAGCCGGGCTTGTTAGCATGTGCATGTAACCCCAGCTACTCAGGAGGCTGAGGCAGGAGAATCACATGAACCCGGGAGGTGGAGGTTGCGGTGAGCCCAGATGGCACCATTGCACTCCAGCCTGGGCAACAAGAACGAAACTCCATCTAAAAATAAAAAAATAAAAAAAAGAGTAAATGTATTTTATATTCGTTTATCACATATTTGTCATTTCCATTGTTCTTCATTCCTCTGTTTAGATCCAAATTTCCAGGTGGCAGCAGCTACTGCTGCTGCTTCTTTCTCCTTCTTTTTCTTCTTTTGCTTGAAGAAATTTCCTTAACATTTTTGTAGTGCAGTACTGCTAGTGATGATTTCACTCAGTTGCTGTTAGTCTGAAAAGTTCTTTATTTCATCTTTATTTTTGAAAAGTATTTTCTTTGTGTTTATAATTCTAGGCTGGCAGTTTTTCTCAGTATTTTAGAGATATCTCTCCATTGCATTCCAACTTGCATAGTTTCTGATGAGAGGTCTATTTACATTCTTTTGGTTGTTCCTCTCTATGTAGTGCACCTTTTTCCTCTGCCTGCTTTTAGGATTTTTTTTGATTACTTGTTTTCAAAATTTGATTATTTTGTACCTGGTGTGTTGTTTCTTACATTTCTTTTGCTTAGACATCATTGAACTTCTTAGATATGTTGGTTTACAACTTTAATCACATTCAAATATTTTTTATTTATTAATATTATTTCTTGAGAAATATTATCTGCCTCCCTGTCTTTCCTTGGTTTTTGTTTTAACATATGGAACACAGCCCAATATTGTTTCACAAGTCACTGATGCTCTGTTAATTTTTTTCATTCTTTTTTCTCTGTGTGTTTTACTTTTGATAGTTTCTACTGCTATGTGTTCAAGTTCACTAATATTTTCTTCTCCAGTGTCTAATGTGCATTAATCCCATTGAGTATATTTTTCATTTAAGACATTGTATTCCTTTTCTCTAGAAGTTCCATCTGGGTCTTTAAAAATATCTTTTAACTCTCTTTTCATCCTATTGTGTACTTTCTTGCACATATGAAGTATATTTATGATACCTGTTTTAAAATACTCTTTTACTAATTTTATCATCTGTGTCATTTCTGGGTCTGTTTCTATTGGTTAAATTTTTATTTGTATATGTATGATATTTTTGTTCTTTACATACATTATAATTTATTAATAAAAATTCAAACAAATTTATTTTAATATGATTTAATTTTTAAAATATCATGAAATTATGAAAGGGCAAGGAATATCAGTAGAATGTCCCAACTTTGCAAATGTAGAAATCATTGTTGTATACCAAATTGATGTTAACATTTTTAGATAGAAAATGAATGTAAATGTTTTTGCTTAAATAATTCCCTTCCCCATGTAGCCTCCACTAGTACCATGAGGGAAGAGGGGCTTATTATTGCTGGGCAGTGATGATATTCCTGGGTCCTGACTCAGAAACGAGGATCAGCCTGGCCTCACTACAGTCAAGTGAAGGTGGAAGTCTTTAGGCTCCCAACTCAGCATTTTCTGAGGGAGGGCGTGGGGCTTATGTCTTTTTTCATAGTGTTTGACTAGAATACGGTGGTAGTTGTCTAAAAGTTTCCTGCCTTGCTTGACTGCCACTCTCCGGGTCCTTTGGCTAGAGAAAATGAGCAGGCTTTTCTTGGGGCTTTTGTTTGTCTGCGTCTGTTGGTATTTTTGGTTTGCTGGCTTCTCCAGCACACAAACTGGGATATATTAAGCAAAAAGAAAATCCACATAATTAACCAACTATCATGTTGTTTTTTGGATCCCAAGGAAGTCTACCTTCTTCTTTCCACATTTCAGTCTTCTTATGCTTGATTTACAAATAATGCCCAGGGTTTCAAGCTGTATCGCGTTGGAATAATAGGAAGAAGTGTGTTTATACCATCTTTTCCTGGAAAGAGAGAGCATGCCTGGTAATTTTTGAATGGGTACTAGACAATATGAATTTAGTGTTCTTTGCTGTTGATTTTTTATATTCCATCAACTATTACTGGGATTGATTCTGGGATGAAATTAAGTAACCTTGAACTAGTTTTATTCTTCGTGGTCCGGCTTTTAAGCTTTGTCAGGGTTGTTCCAGAGAAGTCTTTGGTCTAGAGCGAATTTGACTTTACTCCTAATGCAACACCTTCTTTAGTAATTAACCTAATGCCCTGTATACTAGGATGTCTTCCCAGATTGGCTTCTGGGAAAATGAATTACTCCCAGACTTCTTTGAGCTTCATAGGGTTATTCCTCCTACTCCTTACAGGTGGCTCTTTCTTTGGCCTTGTGTATCCTCCTATCAGTTCTTAGCCACAATCTTTAGGGATTCCTCTTAAAATCTCTAGAGGGAGCTCTTTCCTTGTCTAGTTCCCTCTCATATTTTACCTGTCGTCTCAACCCCGTATTTCAGCACTTCTGGCCTCCCATCTGTCTCCTAGGTTTTGGAGTCCTGCTTGGGTTTCTCTTTCCTGTGCTGCAACTTGGAAATGCTCTTCAGGCAGTAATCTGGGACAATTGTAGCACTCACCTCCCGTGTTTACCTGCCATTCAGTGTTAAAAATCGTTGCATCAAACATTTTGTCTGGTTTTCTAGTTATTTAAGGCAGAAGGTAAATGCTGTCATTCTTAATCCATCCTGGTTGGAAGTAGAAGTCCTTCCTTGCTTCTTGCATTGTCACTTTTCCCCTTCTGGTTTCAATTTCCTCCAATTAACTTCTCATTTCAATTACCTTTCAATTACTTGTAATAGGTTTACTGTTTATCTATCTATCTATCTATCTATCTATCTATCTATCTATCTATCTATCATCTATCTATCTAATCTTTCCTCTAATGTTTTGCTTGTGTTTATGCCAGAGTGACGTGCTCTATTTTTAGTTGTCTGGCAATATCTTTATTAGGTTACCACTTGAGTGATATTTTAGGTGAGTATACATTCTAGGGTTTCAGTTACTTTATTTCATCACTTGAAATCGTTTCATTCCCTGGCATTATAAGCAGACATCTGCTTATATGATGTCTGCTGTCAGCCTAACGAGTTTTTTCTTGGTGTAAGTTATTTATTTTGTTCAGTTGCTTGTAATAATTGTTTTCTTAATTTTAATGTTTTATAGTTTTACTATCACAAATCTAGGTGTGGACTTTATTATATTTATTTTGTTCAAGACCGAATTATTTTTAAATCTAGATCTAGGAGACCTTTGTTTTTCTTTAGTATCGTAGAATCCTTAATCATGTTTAAAAATATGGCAACCTCTTATTTTATCCTTTCTTTCTTCTAGTGGTCCCATTGAATATATGCTGAATTTTCTCAATCTGTCTTCCATGCTTCTAAATATTTTTTCTTCACATTTTTCTACTTCCTTTAGAAAATCGGTATTACATTTTGTGGTTATCATTTCAAATCTATTTTTCAGTTCATCTGAAAAATGTATCTTCAGCTGTTTTTAATATGCTGGTTAAAACTCAGAAATTGAGTTTTAATTTTAGTAACTGTTTTTCATTTTTAAAAGTTCCGTTTGGTTCTTTTCTCAAATTACCTTTTTTTTCATAATTCCTGGTTCTTTTATCATGGTTCTATTGCTTCTTTATATCCTTACTCATTTAAAAATATTATATTTATCTTATGGCCATTTTCACATCCTATGAAATATAGCTTCCTTATGCATTATTGTTCTTTCAGTTACTTGTTATCTTTAATTATGAGATCATCTTCAGTAGGATTTGTTTGTTACGTGGAGTCTAGTATACCTGTGGTTGTTCGTGTGTTCCTTCAGAATAGATTTTTTGCATAAGTTTCACAGCATGCAGTTTAGTGGGACTTTCAGTTATTAATTTATTCAGTTTAAATTTATTGTCTACTTCACCTATAACTTCTTGTTGGTCTTTTGTCCCTCTATATTTTATTCTGAATGATCCTTCTTCCCCAGTTTTGTAATTTATTGTAGGTTGAGAAATCAGATAATGAAGCCTATGAGAAGTCTATTTAAAATGCAATTTCTTTTGGGAAATACTTCAACTAGCTATAGGGCATTCTTTATCTATTTACAGGCCAATATGTTCCAAACAGTTAAAATTGCCTGAAATCTGAATTTTAGTTCACTGATATGTTAGTTATTTTAAAATAACAGACTTTTTATATTACAAGAGACTAGACAGATAATGTAACTATCTTTGTTTTTAATTTAGTAGATGTGAAAACTGAGACCCAACATAATTGGTTTTAGGTCACATAGTGTCAAAGCTGATCTATGTCCTAAAGTTGCAGTTCAGGTTATCACTGGTTTCAGTCATTGTTCATTGCCAGTCTTAGAATGACACACCAGCATGGTTAACCTCTTCCTGACTCACCTATCTTTGTAGATAATTTCTTTGGTGACAAAATAACTGTAAAATGTCACTTGCAAATATTTTCCCAGAATTTTAAAGGAGAATCAGCTTTTTTTCCTGGTCCAATAGAGAGACTATAGAAAGTAAAAATCAAGATAATTACTGTTTACTTCAGCATGTTCTGTCTAAAATTTAGGCCGTGCTTTTGTTGGGGCTCTAATATTACTCCAAATAAATAATCATGACGTTATTAGTCTGAACAATTTTGGAGATGGTTTTTATTTTCAAAAATGATGTAACTGAAATACTTACTTTCTCTCCTTCTAACCTGCCAAATTTCTGCCCTTCTTTCATTACTAGGTGAAAATGTTGCTTTTTCTGTAGTGTCTTCTCCAACCCTGAAGGCAGAGTCCATACAACGTTCCTTTCATTGTGTTATAAAATGAAAGATACTGTTGTCCCTAACAAAGTGGGTGGAATGAATTAAGACACCCTAAAGTTTTTATGCAATAACAAGTGGATGATTGATGAAGAATATAAGATGAAAGAGCCAAAAATTTTTGTGTGAAAACATGTTGGGAAAATTTTGTTACCATATTATTTTTTGTACATTACAAAATCAAAAAAACGAAAAACTATTATAGCAAAGATAAATTTTTAACTTTAATATAACCCATGATTACAAATCTATTATCAAAAACTAAAGTGAAAAATGTAAAAAATGACAATATTAATGCCTGAATACAGGAAATAGGCACATGTTCTGAAAGCTTGACATTTGCAGATTAGCAGATAAAACATGTTAAGTGTTTAAGAAGTTAAATAAAAATACAATCTAAATTAGATTATGGCTATGATAAAGCATGTAGAATATGGATTATTGTTAGTTTATGTGTATCTTAGTCAATTCATAATTGACCTTGTGTTATTTATACTCTCCGGGCTTTGATCATCACAAAAGGAAAGATTTCAAATATTTGTTTTCCAAGTTGTGATTCTATTCTATGAACTACTATCCATTAAAACAAATCCTATAGGCTTTCAGGTGGAGAAAAAGAAAATAAAAGTGCTTTATACTAGACTGTATCTAAGTGCTTTGCAAATTTAAATACAGGTTTGCTTTTGGATCTTAGCCACAATGCTATACAGAATCTTCGTGTACTTAAAAACAAGCTCAAAAAAAAAAAAAAAAAACCCAAAACAAAACACAAACCCCTCAACAAAATACTAGCCACCAGCACCTAACAGCATATACAAAGAAATATATACCATGACCATGTGAGATTTATCCCAGGAATGCAAAGTTGGCACAACCCATGAATATCAATCAATGTAATACACCATATTCATAGAATAAAGGAGAAAAAAACCCACATGATTATCTCAATAAATGCAGAAAAAGCATTTGCCAAAATCTGACACCCTTTTATGGCTAAAAAAAAAAAAGAGAAAAACAAGGCAACATACTAGGAATGGAACGTTCTATAATCTGATAAAGGGCACCTACAAAAAACCCACAGCTAGTAATATGCTCAATGGTAAAAGACTGAAAACCTTCCCCCTTAGATGAGGAACAAGACAAGGATGTCCGCTTTCACCGCTTTTGCTAAACATTGTGCTAGAAGTTCTAGCTAGGGAAATATTGGCAAGAAAAGGAAATAAAAGGTGTGCAGATTGGAAAGAAGTAAAATTACTTTTATTCCAGATGACATGATAGAAAACACATAGGAAGCCATTTCTTACATATAGAAAACCATTGAAAATTTCATGGAAAGCTATTAGAGTTAATAAATGAAGGTAGCAAATTGCAGGATACAAGACCAATTTACAAAAGCACTTGTAATTAAGTTCACTAGCAATAAACAACCCACAAATAAAATTAAGAAAACAAAATCATTTACAATAACATCAAAAAAAAGCCTAGGATAAATAGGAATAAATCAAGATTTGTATACTGAAAAGTACAAAACATTGTCGAAAGACATTAAATAAATGTCTTTTATTTAAAAAATGAATGGAAATACATTCTATGTTTGTGAATGAAAAGACTTTGTATTGTTAAGATGGTAAAAGACTCCAAATTGATCTATAAATTCGATGCAGTATTTATTAAAATGTCAATTGCCTTTTTTATCAGAAATGGGAAAACTAATCCAAAACTTCATATGAGACAGTAAACATACCTGAATAGTCAAAATGATCTTGAAAAAAAGAACAAAGTTGTAGGACTCACATTTACCGATTTCAAACCTGTTAAAAAGTGAGATTAATCAAGCCAGTGTGGTACTGACAGAAATACTAGACATATATCATTCAATGGAATGGAATCGAGAATATAGAAATAAACCCTAACATATATGGTCAGTTGGTCCATTGATTTTCAATCACGGTGCCAAGATCATTCAAGAGGGGAAAGAATAGTCTTTTTTAAAATGGTGCCATGACAACTGGATATCCACATGCTAAAGAATGAATTTGGATGACTCTCTTACACTATATATAAAAATTAATCCAGAATGGAAGAAATCAGGTGTATATTTTCTCTACCTTCAGTTAGGCAACAGTTTCTTAGATATGACACCAAAAGCATAAGTAATCAAAGAAAAAAATATATCAATTGAACTTTATCAACATTAAAAAGCTTTGCACATCAAAGAGCACTGCCAAGAAAGCAAAAAGACAGTTTGCAGAATGGGAGACAATATTTGCAAATCATGTATTTAATAAGGGTCTAATTTATAAAGCATATAAAAAACCCATAACAGTAATAAAAAGGGGAATAATCTAATTGAACAACATGCAAAGTTTTGAGTAGACATTTCTTCAAAGATGATATGCAGATGGCCAATAAGTACATAAAATGGTGCTCAACTGCATTTTGGGGTGCAAGTCAATACCACAATGAGATACCACTTCATACGCATGCACTAGTATGGCTATAATAATAAATTAAAAGTTGCAGAAATTAACAAGTATTAGCAAGGATGTGGAGCTACCAGAACCATCATATGTTGCTCGTGCTGATGTAAAATGATATAGCCACTTTGGAAAACAGCCTGGCAGTCCCTTAAAATTTAAACATGCAATTATCATATGACCCAGCAATTCCATTCTTATTATATACCGAAGAGAAATGAAAACATATGTTTATATCAAAACTTGTACATGGATATTTATAGCAGCATTATTCATAATAGCCAAAGTGGAGACCACACAAATATACAACGACTGATGAATGGATGAACAAAATGAGGTATAGTTATACAATGGAATATTACTTACCCATGAAAAGAAATGAAGTACTGTTATATGCTACAATGTGCAAGAATATTGAAAACATTATGCCTAGTGAAATAAGCCAGGCACAAAGGCCACATATTGTATGATTTCATTTGTATACCATGTTTAGCAAAAGCAAGTGCATAGAGACAGAAGGTATATTAATGATTTCCAGGGGATGAGGAAAAGGGGGAGTAGGGAGTGGGGTTTCTTTTTGAGGGTGATGAAAGGATTTGGCATTAGATAGTGTTTATTGTTGCACATTCGTTTGAATATACTAAAGACCACTGAGATGTAGACTTTCAATGGTGAACTGTATGTATATAAATTACATCTCAAAAAATGACCTAGGAAAATTAGCTCAGACCAATTTGACTCAAATTTCTCTCCTATTGTATTAAAAGTATTAATGTTGAGGTGAAAAAGTTGTCAACTTAGCATGTTTGATAGAGGTCCACTGTATTTCAAGTGTAATGGTAATTTACAGCCTTGCAGATCCATTCTTGCCAATTGAAGATGATAAAAATTAAGAGGTCAGTAACATGATTATAATATGGAGACACAGTCCGTGGACACTGGAGCCAGTTAAAATAGTGTAAGATTGTAAATTTAAAAAGGCACATGTAAAAATTTATTCTTTTTTTATTATTATACTTTAAGTTTTAGGGTACATGTGCACAACATGCAGGTTTGTTACATATGTATACATGTGCCATGTTGGTGCACTGCACCCATTAACTCCTAGGCAATACCATTCAGGACATAGGCATGGGCAAGGACTTCATGTCTAAAACACCAAAAGCAATGGCAACAAAAGCCAAAATTGACAAATGGGATCTAATTAAACTAAAGACCTTCTGCACAGCAAAAGAAATTACCATCAGAGTGAACAGGCAACTTGCAGAATGGGAGAAAATTTTTGCAACCTACTCATCTGACAAAGGGCTAATATCCAGAATCTACAATGAACTCAAACTTATTCTTAAAAGATAGATATAAACATTAAAAATTATGTAGTGAAAATCTGGGCCTAAAGTCTGAGATAAAATTCACAAAGAGTGAACCAAGTGGAGGACGTTTTTCAAATAGAAGAAGAAATCAAGCAAATTTATTTTTCACTTGTTATCCTAACCATTATGTAAATGTAGGTTAAAATGTTTAGGAAAATCTTGAGGATAATCACTGAATTGAAAATAAGAAAAAAAAAACCTTTCAAAAGAAAAATCAGACAAAGCAGCAAATGCTGCCATGTGTAAAGCAAATAGCAAAGAGCAATGAAACATCAAAACAGAAAACAGCAAGATTGCACCACTGCACTCCAGCCTGGGCGACAGAGCGAGACTCCGTCTTAAAAAAACAAACAAACAAACAAAAAAAACAGAAAACAGAACATGAAGACAAAATAATACCAAATATAAACTTTATGACTATAAATATGAATGCCTTAAAAATACAAAGGCACAAATTGAATCAGGCAAATGAAAAGAAACAAAGCAAAAAGGAAATCAGTGCTTGAAATGTTAAAATCAGACCAAGACCGTAATAATTAGGTGGAATAAAGAGAAGGTCTTTATACTGCAAAAGACCTTTATATCAATGTCTTAATATAAATATCTTGATGTAATTATTTATAATTAAGAATATCTTAATATAAAGAAAACATCTTTATATTGCTGATTCACAATGATGATAAAAGTAACAATCATTATGTGCCAAATATCATCAAAATAAGTAAAGTAAAATCATTAAAATGCAAGGAAGAAATAATGGAAACAGAGATTTTAACCTTTCCTACTCTATGAGGTCAAGTAAGCATATAGAAGATATCAAGAATGTAACTGATGAGTTAATTTAACAGATACATATGAAACGTTGTGGCTAACCAAAGCAAATATACCTCTTCCTATGCCAATGGAATATTCATGAAAATTGATAGTTCAATAAGTTCCCCAAAGAATAATCATTTTATTATAATAGAGTTAAAATGAAAATTAGTAACAAAGATTTAACTCCCTCAAAATCACAACTTAATCATTTAAAATTAGCTTTACTTTAATTCTTAGTTCTTTAGTTAATTCTTTAGTTCACTTGATAAAAAATATTCCAAGAATGATTTTCTTAAAATATCCAGTTAAGAGAGAAGCTTCGGGCCGAGCACGGGTGACTCATGCCTGTAATCACAGCACTTTGGGAGGCTGAGGCGGGCGGATAACCTGAGGTCTGGAGTGAGGTTCAGAGTTCAAGACCAGCCTGACCAACATGGAGAAACCCTGTCTCTATTAAGTGGTGGCAGGCACCTTTAATCTCTACTCGGGAGGTGAGGCGGGAGGGGGGGATGGAAAGGAGGGGGGGTTTCCCCCCACTAAAAACCACCGGGGAAAAAAGAAAAACCCTTAAAAAAAAAAAAAAAAAGAAAAAAAAAAAGAGAGAGAGGCTTCTACCCAAGACTAACAGGAAAATTAGGAAGCATAAATCTATGATTTTAGCATAGATATGATAATGGCATTATAATTAACAATAATATCCCCAACTTCACCCACTTACTGACCACTGATTAGGATAAATAGTAGCACCTGCTTTATAGGAGAGTGTGAAGATTTTATGTGATAAATTTCTAAAATGCTTACAGAAATATGTGTCATAAAGTAAGCCCTCAATAAAAGTCAGTTTTGAACTACAGGTAGAAAGTGTATTTTTAGATATTTTATTCTCTTTGAAGCAATTGTGAATGGGAGTTCACTCATGATTTGTCTCTCTGTTTGTCTGTTATTGATGTATAAGAATGCTTGTGATTTTTGTACATTGATTTTGTATCTGAGACTTTGCTGAAGTTGCTTATCAGCTTAAGGAGATTTTGGGCTGAGACAATGGGGTTTTCTAAATGTATAATCATGTCATCTGCAAACAGGGACAATTTGACTTCCTCTTTTCCTAATTGAATACCCTTTATTTCTTTCTCCTGCCTGATTGCCCTGGCCAGAACTTCCAACATTGTGTTGAATAGGAGTGGTGAGAGAGGGCATCCCTATCTTGTGCCAGTTTTCAAAGGGAATGCTTGCAGTTTTTGCCCATTCAGTATGATATTGGCTGTGGGTTTGTCATAAATAGCTCTTATTATTTTGAGATATGTCCCATCAATACCTAATTTATTGAGAGTTGTTAGCATGAAGGGCTGTCGAATTTTGTCAAAGGCCTTTTCTGCATCTATTGAGATAATCATATGGTTTTTGTCTTTGGTTCTGTTTATATGCTGGATCACGTTTATTGATATGCATATGTTGAACCAGCCTGATGAGTTAATGGGTGCAGCACACCAACATGGCACATGTATACACATGTAACAAACCTGCACGATGTGCACATGTACCCTGGAACTTAAAGTATAATAATAAAAAAAAAGTGTATTTTTAGAACTCTGTTTAAAACAAATAACCTCACCTATTGGTGAGTGATTTAAATAAACAAATACTTCTGTTTTCCTCATGCAACAAGAGCTCCAAAACTAAGCAGTCTATGGCTGGAATTGCAGCACAACAATACCATCAGACACTAAGACTTCTTATAACTTCCTGTTTTCCTATCTTTCTTCTGTATCTATCAGCCTCATGACCACAAGATTGCTGGTGCAGGCCAGGTGCGGTGGCTCACCCCTGTAATCCCAGCACTTTGGGAGGCCGAGGCAGGCGGATGACCTGAGGTCAAGAGTTCGAGATCATCCTGGCCAATGTGGCGAAAGCCTGTCTCTACGAAAAATACAAAAATTAGCCAGGCGTGGTGGCGTGTGCCTGTAATCCCAGCTACTCGGGAGGCTGAGGCAGGCGAATCACTTGAACCTGGGAGGTGGAGGTTGCAGTGAGCCAAGATCTCGCCACTGCACTCCAGCCTGGGTGACAGAGGGAGACTCCCTCTAAAAAAAAAAATTGCTGGTACACCTCCAGGCATTGCATCTGCATTGCAGGAGGAAAGAAGGGAGATCAAAAGCTTTATCTTTTTGCAATTGTACCTTTTGATTTGAGACAAGAGCTCTCCCCACTGTATCGTCACTGATCAGAAATAGGTTGTACAGCTAATCCTAATTGCAAAGGAGGCTGGGAGATTAAGCATTCTTAGTTGAACACAGTGCTATGCCTGACAACATGCTGACAAAGGAGAAGAAGCAATGGACATTGCATAGGTAACCAGCATTGTCTTTCATAGAGAGGTATAAAAAATTTTTATGTGCACTAATAAATTAAAATATTATAATAAATGGAATAGCTGTCAAAGAAATATATTTATATGTAAATATATGTGTATATATTTCCTTGATTCAAAATAATGGAAGATTTGCTTTTTAATTCTTTGAGAATATATTTCTATTGTTTTTTAAAAGGTTCCAGAGGATGCAAAAAGATAAGAAATATCTCTTTGTATTTCAAAGATGGCAAAACCTTGCTACCTTACAAAACTTGCTCAAAGAAAAATAAAACACAGGCCAACTTGTTTATTCATAGAGATAAAAATGCTAAATAAACAAAAGTAAATACATCTCAGCATGAAAATTAATAACAAGCTGTGATTAAGGATTTATTTCTGGAATTAAGGAATGGTTAAATAATTGGATATCTATTTATATAATTCATCTCAGCAGCAGATAAAATGTGAAAAATGATTTTTTCCACAAAAATTCCTAGCGACTCCTAATTAAAGATTCTTCTTTAATATTATAAAGCATGTCCAAAACCAGCAATGGCCATCATTATAGTCAATGACATTTCTATTAAGGTCAGGAACAAGACAATAAGGCCCACACTATCACCAATGTTCTTTTATCCTTAAAATAAATGATTTTCAGGACAGAGGCAAAATATTATCACTTGTCAATGATATGCTTAGGTATCTGAAAATTTCCATAGACTATGGAATAAGCCTACTATAGCATATTAGCTAGTCATGCAGGAATATATAAACTTTAATAATAAATCAGTAGTTTGAAAGCACGATAAAAACAAAATCCCAATTCAATACCAAATATAACCTAGGCATTAACCTAACAAATACAAATAGACATAGAATCTGTTCAGGAAACCTTTTAAACTTCCCGGAATAATGTAATGGAAAACTTGAACAGACATGGAAGCTGTCTGTGTTGCATAGGCAAGACCTAACATTAGAAAAATAATACTTTTTCCTAATTATCCTAAATCTAATATGTTTTAATCAAATTCTATTGCGATTTCTTTTAAAAACTTGACAGACCATTCTGGAATTCATAGGAAGAACAAACAGATAAGAATAGTAAAGATGATTTTGATTAAAAAGGGTACTAAGGCATTCTTTGGCCTCCTATAAATTAAACACGTGAGGGTTCTAATAATTAAAATAATGAGATAACAACACAGGAACAGACATATTTTCAATAGAAAGAGAAGTCCATAAGGAAACCTCATTATGAAGAAAAGTTTATCTTAGGATAGAAATTGATTTTGTGTTTTATCACTGAAGAAAGGATACTTCTTTAAAGTGGTATTGGAAAAAAAATAAGGAAAATATAATATTCCAACCCTATTTCAGATCTTATCCCAAAAGAAAATTCAGATGGATTAAAATCTTAATGTAAGAAATGAAACTATAAAATGACAAAAAGCAAGTATAAAGAAGCTTTTACATGATTTTGGGATGGAAGATTATTTTACTTTTGTTCTGCAGGTACTAAGCCAGTAGGTTTCAAATACATGTGTTACTCTTTATATTTGCAAATGTATGGGCAAGACAGGAAATGGGGGGGCAGATACTATCACAGTGATGGGTGGTGGTGTTACTGATATTTAGTTAGTGGGTGCCGGGGATGCAAAAATCCTGCATGGCATGGGACATTCCCACATGGTTAGGAGCTGTCCAGCCCCAGATGCCAAAAACAACCACACTGAGAATCACATGTTGTGGAACATTAAGAATTATTTTAAAAGGTCATTGTTAATCATGAAGTGGTCCAGTAACTAATATTTCCTGTCTGAGGTTTTCTCCCTTTCTTCTTTTTTAATGGCAAAATGCCTATAAATGACTAAGACATCGGAATAATGGCTTTTCTGTCCTCTTCTACGTACCAGCTGCAACAATTTGTCAAATGTAGGCAACTAGTTTTTAAAAATATAATGAAGAACGTATTGTTGATGGTGTAAATTAGAGGCATTTGTAAAGAGAGATCTCTGGACAAGCTCACATTCACTATGCCTCATTTCCTCTCCTTTATTGTGTTGATAAAGGGAAATGGTGTTTATTGAGAGAGGACCAAAAAAGTTGTATTATTTCCAGTTTACACAATTACTGTAAAAGCTTCTCTCAGACAGTCTTACCTCAGGACATTCCGTGAGTCTCACTGTAGAGGATGTCATATGCCAATATTTCTTAGTGTTCTTCTGATTGAAATACCTTTTAAAAAACTTTTAAAAAACATGCTGGGAAAACTGGCTATCCATACGCAGAAAACTGAAACTGGACCCCTTCCTTATACCTTAGACAAAAATTAACTCTACACCAATTATTGGCGTATAGGAATGCTTGTGATTTTTGCACGTTGATTTTGTATCCTGAGACTTTGCTGAAGTTGCTTATCAGCTTAAGGAGATTTTGGGCTGAGACAATGGGGTTTTCTAAATATAGAAATATGTCATCTTCGTACAGAGACAATTTGACTTCTGCTCTTCCTATTTGAATATGCTTTATTTTTTTCTCTTGCCTGATTGCCCTAGCCAGAACTTCCAATACTATGTTGAATAGGAATGGTGAGAGAGGGCATCCTTGTCTTGTACTGGTTGTCAAAAGGAATGCTTTCCAGCTTTTGCTCATTCAGTATGATATTGGTTGTGGGGTTGTCATAAATAGCTTCTATTATTTTGCAATATGTTCCGTCAATATCTAGTTTATTGAGAGTTTTTAACATAAAGGAATGTCAAATTTTATTGAAAGCCTTTTCTGCATCTATTGAGATAATCATGTGGTTTTTGTCATTGGTTCTATTTATGTGATGGGTTATGTTTATAGATTTGTGTATGTTGAACCAGCCTTGCGTCCTAGGGATGAAGCCAACTTGATCATGGTGGATAAGCTTTTTGATGTGCTGCTGGATTCAGTTTGCCAGTATTTTGTTGAAGATTTTTGCATTGATGCTCATCAGGGATATTGGCCTGAAGTTTTCTTTTTTTGTTGTGTCTCTGCCAGGTTTTCATATCAGGATGATGCTGGCCTCATAAAATGAGGCTTTTTTTTGCCCTCTCTTCACCTTTTGCCATCACAGGGTGGAAAACTCCCTGGGGTCATGCTAATGCCATCATTTTTGGTACATGGGACCCATGAAGGAGCATATAGCTCTATTGCACATGCACATGTTTCTCTTATCATAAATATTCATCCACCTCCTATAGCTCATTAAATATGTATATTTGGCCACCCCATTCAGGATAAATTCTTGTCCCCATTTCCCCTCCCTCAAAGTGTCTTTTCTGGCTTCTGGCCAGACGCTGTGCTTCCCAACCCGTCAGACAGCCTGGCCACCCTGCAGGCCACAACGCTTTATGAGAAATAAAGCTTTCCTTTCCAAATTAATATTTTATATATATATTATAATCTCCTTTCCAAATTAAATATATATATATTTCCAGTCTTTATCCTTTTGAGTGAAATATGGAATGAGATTTGTCTATAGATTTGTCTATATGCATACAGACTTATAATTGTATAAATCAGGCAAAGAACATTTTATGAAAGCCTTTTTATAAGAGTTTATTTTTTCTTGAAATTTTCTGTAATAGATTTTTTTTTTCAGTCATTTGGGGGAGGGTCTATATTAGAACCTATAGGGAGATTTAAATTATTTAAATTATCCCAATTAAGGGGGATATTTTTGAGTCTCTTGATCTGATGATTTAATCTTGTTATTGCCCTTCGTAACACTTGCAAAGCTTAGCAAGATCATGAAGAGAAATTGCATTTTATTCTAGAACGTGTGGTAGAAATCTCTGGAGTTTATCTTTGTAATTTCTCATTTTTTTCCCCTGTAAGAACCACCAATGCTCATTCCACTATCTATGAATAATTTTAGTTGACAATCAAAATATATTAACCCCCAGTGACCTGAGAGCAATGAAATCCACCATTTCCTATTCTGAATACTGTTCGGCAAACACAGATTTAAATCTCTTTACACTTCAAAATTTTTTACCAGTGAAAAGCTCAATGAAATTGCCTGCAAATAATTTCTGGATAGTTTAACTTATGCTTTCTGAATTGTATTGCATTTTATCCTGCTGACAGAAAGTATAGTAAATTTTCATTGTTTAAGACCTGATTTTAGAGCTGCTCATGAAGACGATTCCGTTCAGATTCAGTAATAAAAATCAAACTTCCCTCCACTTTTGGCCAGAAGAGGGAAGCAGTTGACTGCATCTGAGGCATCTGTGCACGGATTCCAGCAAACTTTTGTACTTCAAATTAATTACCACTCAATAATGTAATAGTTAAAATAATGCACAGCTCTCAAATGTCACTTTGTAAAATTAAAGGAAATGCATCAGGTATGTGTTTTCTTTTCATTCATTTATGTCTTGAAATTACTTAGCTTCCTAGACTCTATGTTTGTGAAATTTAACAAACACTGCTAACTGATAGTCAATCTCTGCTTTAAGTCAGACCTTTACCATTGGATTAGAAAATCAATAACCAAACAACCAGAAGACCTGACCTGCCTTATTGGTCTAAACTTTTGCCTCTGACATGAGAAAGTTATTTCCTAGTCGTTCCACACAGTTAAATGCAAGCTCCTGGCAACATGGGATAATATATGTTTACCTCTACAATTGCTTATATTAATATTAGGCTATTATTTTTATTTTAATTTTTTCTTACTTAGGATGTGATCACTCCTTTAAATAGCTCTTTTATTGTCTTGTTCTTGCCTTATCTCTGGTATATTTGGTAATGTACCAGATGAACTTCAGGCTCATCTAAAATGTTTCCCTGAATTAGTTTGTGCTCCAAAGGCCATGTGGAGTAGAGCATTGAGGAAAAGTTTTCTGGATAATTCAATTAAAACAAAAAACAAAAAGCAAATGAAGCCCCTATCATTGAGTAAACATAAGAATTTAAATATTTCTGTGTTGGTAGTTGTACACATTTCCTTTTTCATTTTGAGTTGATACTAGCTCTGTTTATATAACCAGACACTTTATGATAACTGAATGGCAAGAACTCAGTCCACTTGCCACCATGGTACATTGTATTCATCTAGGCCTCACAGAAATAGGGTTACCAGATGACCCATAGTGAATTTGTCACTCACTTTTCTGTTACAGACCTTGTTTTAGTAAACTGATGTGGGTATTCATTTTCTTCTTTGTATTTTTTTATTCCTGCATATATTTAGTTTTTAAATTTTTTTTTTCATTTCACCCTGATTAAATTCTCATATTAAGGGCACTTTAGTAAAGGGCCTAAAATAAAAACACATACCCAAAGAAGTCTCAAAATGTCATTAGTGGCTGGGCATGGTGGCTTGTGCCTGTAATGCCAGCACTTTGGGAGGCTGAGGCAGGTAGATCACCTGAGTCAGGAGTTTGACACCAGCCTGGGCAGCATGGTGAAACCCTATCTCTTCTAAAAATACAAAAATTAGGTGGTGTGGTGGCAGGTGCCTGTAATCCCAGCTACTTGGGAGGCTGAGGCAGGAGAATCACCTGAACCTGAGAGGGAGAAGTTGCAGTGAACCAAGATCATGCCACTGCACTCCAACCTGGGTCATAGAGTGAGACTCCGTCCCCCCGCCAAAAAAATAAATAAATAAAAATTAGCTCAAAACCTATACTCTATTTAAGTGAATAAACAATTTGTGGCAGATTAAAGATGGCAACAAGTTTTTTGAGATTCCTCCCAACAACAGATGGGGTTTTGTCTTTTTTTCCCTTGAATCTAGGTAGGTTCTATTATTTTTTTGACCCGCAGGATATAGTGGAAGTCAGGCTGTGTTGGTATCCTGATCAAGGCTTTAGGATACTGGAAGCTTTTGCTTTCTGTCTCTTGAAACACTTGACCTTGAATTCCACCTGCCATGCTGTGTGGAAGCCCAAGCTGCACTGTGGAGCAACCCCTGTGAAAAGGAATGGAGGCTCTGGCTGAACTTCTTGTTGACAAACACCAAATTGCCAGCCATGTGAGCAAGCCACCTTGGAAGTATCATCTCCAGCCCCAGTCTAGCTGCTGTCATCATATGGGGGAGAGCTAAGTTTTCCTTGTTAAGCCCTTTTCAAATTGCTGATTTGTGAGCCAAATAAATGATTGTTTTTGCTTTAAGCCAAAAAGTTTTGGGACAGTTTGATTTACAGAAATACATACCTGAACATTATTCTTCAACAAAAATAATCATCTCCCAAAGAAGCTTGTTCATAATAAATGATGTAAAGCTGACAGTTTGGTCTTCAAAAGCCTCTCATACTGTTAGGAGGGAAATGAAGCAATCAATATAGGCTTGTAATCAGCATTAGGGAAAGTAGAAAACTGCTGATAAGTTTTAAGCCTTCTATTCTACAACACCACTTCAGAATTGAGTGCTAATTGCTTCATTGCTGCTGAACGGTGTTAGTAGATTTAGAATTTGTACAATATACCAAGCATGTAATTGTCTTGTGACACCATTTGTGCACTGAACAGCAACGCTTAATGTGGACAATAGACTTGGAATGGATTTTAGAAATGCTAATTAACAAAAAAGTTCTTATTGTAAAATAATGTTTCAAGTGTGTTCCCAACAACTTTAGTTAGCACAGAACAACTAAAGCAAAGAGGAAGGAAAGTTAAATAATACTCTGTTCTGTTCCTTTCTGTATCACAAGGACCTGCAGACCAAATCTGGAAGACATAGGGATCTTTTTTATTGTTTTAGAAGGTAAATTCTCATTTTCACACTGATTTATTTTTATAAAACAACTCTTTTTAAGGAACAAAATATTCATTTCTAGTTGGAGCAGTATTTCTGAAACTTTAGCAGGTATCAGAATCATCTGGAGAGCTTGTTAAAACATTGATTTAAAAGACCCAATCACAGAGCTTCTGATTTGTTAGATCGGGGGTAGGACCCAAGAATTTACGTTTGTAACAGGTTCCCAGGGAATGTTGATGTTGGTCTGGAGAACACACATTGAGAACCACTGGATTAAAAAAAATAATGTATAATGAATGATTTGTACAGTCCCAGCTACCTAGAAGTGAAAACTTAGCTGCTACCATTACCTAAGGTATCGAGTTTAGAATTATTAATGTACAGTAAACATTCCTTGAATGCCTACTACGAACTAGACACTGCGGTAGGTTTGAAGAGCTTATACCCTGGTTGAGGAGAAATATGGGGTCATGTGGGGACAAATAGAAGGAAAATCACCTACTCTTGGGGTTTATGGAGAACTTGTTGTAGGAGATGACTCCTGAGTTAAGTTTTGACATGAGCAAGTGTTACCTAGGTCAGTAGAAGCTGAACGATTCTTACAGACAAAGAGAATAACCCAAGAAACTAAGAGAAGGTTGAAACAGCAGTTTTTATTACAAAAATGAAAGCTTGAGGTATAGAAAAGTAGACAGTGATGTAGTTTCTCTTTCAAGAAAGTAAACTTGAGGATAGAAGAGAATAATATAGTTTTGTTTTTAACAAATATTTGTGTGTTACCCAGTATATGGAAGTGGTTTCATTGTGTGTGTTGTTTGTTGTTAAAAAGTGGCTTGGTTTGCATTTTATTAGGATTTTCAACATTTTCTCATGGCAATTGATTAGAAAAAGGCAAAAATGGGGAAAAAATTTGTCAAGACTATTCATTTTAGTGATTTTAAATAATCTGTACTCTTAATGAATCTCAACTGTGCTCAATATATTGTCATTTCTAAATTTTGAATTGATGTTGTTTGGTGAGAGGTATTTTACTTCAACTAATGTGAAACTGCGTATGTAGCTTAAAACAGAAATGACACTTTAAAATAAGTTTTCAGTATTAAGTAATGTCAAATCGTAGTAGTCAACTTGAGTATGTTAGAAACTAATTCTTTTTTGTCAGATTTCGAACTGCTTCATGGACAATAGAGGGACTGCACATCACAGTTACCACCCTCCCAAAAATATAATGCTCACTTCAGAAGAAAAACTTCCTTCTTCCTCAGATAGGAAAAAAGGGTGGATAAATTAACAGGAACTAAAAGCAGAGGCACAGATACTATATAAACAAATAATACAAAAATGCATGAAACAGAAAAATGCTCATGGCACCTAAAGTTAACATTAGTCTCTTTTCTATGTATCAAGCTGACATATTAGAAAATAAAAAATTATATATATTTGATTTTCACATATATATATGAAGCACATATCTTGAATAACAAAGGCATCTCAATTTTGAAGCAAGCAATTTTTTAGGTAAATCCAAAAGCAAGAAAATGATAAAATAGGTCTGTATTTCAAATAGAATATAAAGACATAGTGAACAGGAAGAAAATGAAGCAAAAAGAGTTTAGTATGATGAAAGAAAGTCTATTGCTTTAGTAGCTCAACAAGTCAAAATCCTCAGGAAATGCACAGTCTTTGGTGTGTTAATATGACTTCAAATGGAGCTGTTTAAATAGTTTACTAAGATTTAATAGCTAAACATGGGCACAGTAACAGTACCTTTTATAACCTTTTTGGGTCAAAGAATATTCACACATTTATTTGTAGGTAGAATATGCTTAACTCTTAACAATATAATGGTGCTGTTTGACATTGCAAGAAGGGTAAATAGTAACACCGCAAAATTATGACAACTATTTTTAAAATGTAATTAATTTAATTAGAGCACCAGAAACAAAGAAATTCTGGAAAAGGAGCAGCAGGAGAGAATTTCACTAACATGTTTCACAAATCTCGACTGTAATTCAGTGTTTAAATAATCCTTTTGTCAAAATAGTGAACTGGCTTTCTGCAAAGGATGTCTTTCTGCAAAGGGCGTCTTTGAACTGGTTTTTACTTGTGGAGCTGTTTTGTGTACTGAAGAGTATCCACTTGTCAAGATGCCATTCTGAAACCCACATGAGTAGCTGAGAAGCTCATTTTGCTTGCCCTTGGGACAGCTAAGCTTTACATTTTTGATGACAATGGAATGCAGTAGTTTATGTCAGGTATGTGTGTGTGCGTGTGTGTGTGTGTGTGCATGCACGCACCCGGGTGTTATTCAGCTTCTGTTTGAGGTTCACCTTACTTAATTACAAAGTAAGCGTGAAGCAGGGAACACCCTTTGCAACTACCCTTCACTTTTCATCTTAGAATCGTGCACTCTGCAAAAATCTGATTTTCTCTGCATTTTAGTTTTAAAAACAGTTTATATAAAAACTGAAAAACAACAAAACAGAAATTTAAAAAATGTACACTAAGGTGCTTTGCTTGCTTTAAAGATGGAAACACTGTGTTTCTTATTTCTATTGCATTTTAGAATTTAGAAAACCAGAAAGAATCCAGAAGGTCTTCTATGGCCGTTTTATTAAACAGCCGTAGGTGCTGAGAAACTGATTCTATGTTTCTGTAAGTTTAGTCAGAATTCCGGTGACACTGGCTTTACTTCTATAAAAGACATTATTGATGATTAAACTTAAAATACTTTTGAGATTGTTATAATTAGAAATTCAACAGATATTATTGAATAAAGCAATAATTTCTTAAGCTACAATATTAAGTAACATATTTGATAATATCTACGTAGCTAACAAAATATCTGTATCATAAACCTTGGGTATATATAACTCAGGTGGTTTGTTTCTGAGAATACAATCATAATAGGGAGAAAACTCAGTGACATAATAGTGACAAAATAGCTTCAACCCTACCTTTAGTTGTATAATTTTGCTAAAGTTTCTGCATATATATAGCAAAGGAATTGAACTACATCTCTAAAACTCAATTTCTAAAAATTCCATGATTAAATAAGTAAACAGATCCATAGGAGGGAAAACTCTACAAAAATTCAGGAAATGTGATTATCTCTCTCCCTTCCTTCCTTCTTTTCCTTAGTTGTTTAGCTTATGAATTCTGTCTTTAATAAAAGTGAATAAATTATATTAATATGGCACATGAGAAAGTTATGTTAAAAGCTTAAAAGAAGAGATGGAGAATGGTAAAGATACAATTCAAAGACGTGATAAATGTCTGGGATGAGGAAACGATGTTCTGGTGGAGCTATTTGTTGTATCAACAACAAGACTGAGATAGGAAGCTCTGAGCTCAAGGATGTAGGTCATGAGTGTCAGGGAGGCCCTGGAAAAAAAAGCTCAAGTCAATGGCATTAGCTGAGCAATGGAGATTGAAAATTAGGTTTAAATATTTCTACGGATCCAGATCACAGCCATACCAATGGGTACTGCATTTCAGGGACTCTTCCTTTGCTGACAATTCAGTTTTTCTAGAACACCAATCTCACCAGGTAGACTTCCAAGAAGATAATTAATTTTCCGCTCATGCAGCAAAATGTGTAAGCGGAAAAAAGCAAACAGATTCCTGGTCATATAGAAACAAATAAGCAGATGGGAAAGGCAATGCAGTACGGTAAAAAATTCACAGACCCGACATTGACTCTTTCAAGATATTTTACATAGGGCAAGTTTTTTTTTCTTTTTAATCCTTTTGGTTGTCAATCTCCTCATGCATAAGACGGAGTTTATACCAATCCTCACATAGCAGTGATGTGAGGATTAAATGAAGCAAGACTCGTAAAGCGTCTCACATAGTGCCTGGAAATAGCAGGTGCTCTCCCTTCAGTTTTTCCTTTTTTCCCTTTTTATACTTTTTCTTTTTCTTGCTCCTGATGTTTTCCCCACCCTCTCACCAAGTGAGAAACGGAAGTTTCCAAGTAAAAGATCCTCTTAACATCCAAATGGCCTGTTGGGTGGCTCCTCAAGGTCTTAGAGTCTTATAGGGGGATAGTTCTTCCTAAGAATCCCTCAGAACACCGTTTCCAGTATCTTGGACTCCGGAGCTGCTCTCCAGGGTGCTGCTGGGCATTTTTAAGATTCTCTCCTCAATGGGGAGTTGCTTTTATCTTCCTAGGGGCTCTAAAATACTTCCTGGAATTAGAGCTTCTGTAGAGATATTTATTGGCAGTGACAGACAGAGCGCTTTATCTTTTCAAAGAGCAGCTCTACCAAGAAGGAATTGTTTGGCCATGTCTAGGAGTACAGGGGCAAATCTGGACATGATTTTACTGCTTGAACTGCAAAGCTATTTGGGTTAACACTGAAATTAATTTTTTTTCTGAGCTATATTGTAGGATTGCATTATATATAAAGTTTACTTTGAAACTTTCCAATGGCATCTCTTGGTTTAATCAAGATTGACATTTTTAGTAATCCCAGTAAAGACTCTATCTAGGGTACTGCCTTAAAGTGTGTCTCAAAAATACCTGAGAAGTAGGACTCTATTTGGATCTAGCCATTGTGCCTGTTCAGTTGTTCTTGCCTGATAGTCAGGGAAACACAGGACATTTTCACAACATTTTCAAATTAGTTCAGTTTATGAGGGGTGATACTCATCATGTACTTGTAGACTAATGGGTGCAAAATACAGATTCTACCCTCAAAAAGTGCAACCTTGAGATAGGGTGATATTTCAGATCCATCAGTGTGAAATTTAGGAAGTAGAACTGGTATGGTTTGGCTCTGTGTTCCCACTGAAATCTCATGTTGAATTGTAATCCCCAATATTGGGGAAGGGACCTGGTGGGAGGTGATTGGATCACAGGGGCAGGTTTCCCCCTTGCTGTTCTCATGATAGTGAGTGAGTTCACACCAAATCTGATGGTTTAAAAGTGTGTGACACTTCTCCCTTCACTCGCTGTCTTTCTCCTGCCGCCATGTGAAGGCATGCTTGCTTCCCCTTTCCTTTCTGCCATGATCGTAAGTTTCCTGAGGCCTCCCAGCCATGCTTCCTGTACAGTGTGTGGAACTGTGAGTCAAGTAAACCTCTTTTCTTTATAAATTACCCAGTCTCAGGTAGTTCTTTGTAACAGTGTGAGAATGGATGAATACAGAAAGAACTAAAGGGTTATTATTGACAAGTGAGCAATTTTAATGTTTTGCCTTGTGAAAATGTAGTAGTTCAGGTAAAACAAAACAAAAGAAGAAAAAGCTCAAGAGTATAGTCTGGTGCAAAAGTAATTGCGGTTTTTGCCATTGAAAGTAATGAAAATAGAAAATGTCCCTGATAAAGTTTACCAAATAGTAATAAATATACTTTCCACAACATACTCTCAGAATTTTATTGAAACAGTTTCTGGGACTCTGGGTAGTTTTCCAGACTCTGATGATGAGCACAGTAGTTATCACTGGCAGACGTGGGAGGAACAGGCAGCTTGGCCCTGTCTCTGGGGAACATTGAGAGATTAATACAATGGGCAGTTCAAAATCCAGAGCTGGCTGAAGCCATCAGGACTCTTGGCCTGAGTTTGTCACTTTAGAGTGGGCACCACATAACCGACTGACTTCCCAAGAATTGGGGGTGACAAGTCATGCCACCTGGTTCATCAGTACTGCTCCATCTTACCTGCCGAGCTTGGAACATTCCTTTTGTTCTAGTAGATAAGTGAAGAAGAGCCAAAACTCTTAATGAAATACACTTCCCCTGAACGTGTATCTCATAGGCTGTTTGACTGTTATGAAAAATGTCATCTACAGAAAAGAATGGTATACATGTTGCTAAGAGACATTAGATGTTATTGCCGGAGTCAATATTTCAGGATTCAGGATGGTAATCTAACATTACTGCTTTCAGCTGTCTCTGAAGATCCTAAATTGAATTATTATTTTAAACTTGTAGATTGCAGCATAATAAGTGGGTAAAAGTATAGGCTCTGGCATTAAACTGCCTGGATTCCCTGCTGGACAAGTTACTTAATCATTATGTGTCTCAGTTTCCCCATCTGTAATATTCCTTTCCTCATATGGTGGTTGTGAAGCTTACATAAGTTAATGCATACAATGGTACTAGAACCATGCCTGGGACATAATTAGCATTATTTAAGGATTTGCTGTTAATACACAAACTTATCCTATTCCACAGTTCCCAGGAATGTTAACATCAGGATACCTAACCTATATTTTAGGATTGTTTGAATGAGAAACTGAATAGTATCTGACATGGGTTACTGTTTCAAATAGTATGTGCAGGAGGTGAACATATGACAAACAAGGTGTATCTTTTAACATTGGTGCTTTATCTAGGAATTACATTGTTATTCCAGAAAAGTGTTTGTTACATTGTATTGGCTATATTACATGCAGTATATTTTTGAAAACTAATTGTTCACATGAAAGCATTGGCTGGCCTGGCGGTTATCTCATAACCTTGAATTTATCTCATTATTGAAAATGTCATAAAGAGATATCAGGTATGTATGGTGGCTCAGCTCATTGTCAAAGACATCTAATTTTTATTGTGATCCAGTGATTCTCCAGATTGGTTCTATGGTTAAGATCAATAGCAGCAGCAGCAGCAGCAACAACTAAAACAAAACTTCTTGATTATTACAGTAATCTTTTAAAGAAAACTTGAAATGTTTCTAGGTTTATCTTAAACCTGTCTGAAAAAAAATCTCAATCTTGCTCTAATTGTCTCTACCTGATATTATCTTTACCCTGATAACTTAGTGCTGTAGACAATAGAGAATCAGAGGTCGGGGGACAAGATTCTTGAGGTACCTCACCAAGAAGCCACCTGTTAGTCCCACGAAGTATAAGCAGGCAGATGGTCAGCCCAAGAAACACCTTGAGATGACTTGGAGAAGATTGGCCAAAGAAATGTTTAGGTTTCTTGTCCTTCAACATGACATGTTCAAAATGTCAACTTACTAATATGGCTCTATGTCAGTATTTGTTTCCATCTAGTGAGATTTAGCTACAGACTTATCAAACTATTAATATATTCTGGATTTTTTTTTCTGTGAATATTCCCAATTTTTTTTTAATCACAATATTAGTTGTATACCAGCATATAGCATTTTATTCTTATTATGAAGGCAATTTAAATTTATTGCAGAAAATTGAAAAACAGAAATAGAAAAAATAAAGCAAAAATGACTTGTAATCCTACTATTGAGATATATCCACTAAATTTTAGTATATTTTCTTCTAATTTTGTGTGTGTGTGTGTGTGTGTGTGTGCACATGTATGTACATACTTAGGACCAGACCACACGTGTTAGTTTACCTCTTGCCTTAAAAAAACAAAAACAAAGAAACTAAGCATTAAATCCTAAGTATTTCCCCAACTTCAAATATTCTTTAAGATAATATTTCTAATGGCTGCAGGATATTTCATCATGTGGATGTACCATATTTTATTTATTAGATGTTTAAACTTTCTTCAATAACAGAAATAATGTTGCTTGAAATATTCTTATACAGAAATAACTGACCACAATTCTGATTATTTTCTTGGAACAATTTTCTGGAAGTAAGATTATTGGATATGAACATTTTCAAGTCAATATTATTAAATTATTGTTAAGAAAGTTTGTCCCTGTGTGCACTTTCCCCAATGGTAGATTAGCCAGCACTGGTCTTGCTGCTCCCTGCAGTGATTACTAGTTATTATTTTAGGGAGGTGATGAGGATATTGGTTAAGAGCACAGACCCCATTTCTGTCACTTAATAATCGTGTGGTCTTTAGCAACTTATTTAAGCTTTTTGTGTATTACTTTCTTTTTCTGCAAAATTAAGATTGAAACAATAGCACAGATTTTATAGTGTTGTGAGAATTACGTGAAATAATAGATCTATACCTCTTAATGTAGCGCCTGGCACATACCAACTACAAGATAAGTGTTTGCTATTATTAATATTGTAAATGATTGGCAACTTGATAGGCAAGGTGGTATATTACCATTATTTTGATTTGCATGACTTTTATTATTAGTGAAACTGAACATTGTTTCTTCTGTTTCTTCCTCTTTATTTCTTCCTCTCTCTCCCAGGCTGGAGTGCAATGGCGCCATATCAGCTCATTGCAACCTCTGCCTCCCGGGTTCAAACGATTCTCCTGCCTTAGCCTCCTGAGTAGCTGAGATGACAGGCATGTGCCACCACGCCTGGATAATATTTGTATTTTTAGTAGAGGCGGGGTTTCACCATGTTGGTCAGGCTGGTCTCGAACTCCTGACATCGTGATCCACCCACCTTGGCCTCTCAAAGTGCTGGGATTACAGGCATGAGCCACCGCGCCCAGCCCTCTTTATTTTTTTGCATGATTACCAATTTTCTGGTCATATTATTTATCCATTGTGGTAGGCATGGAGATGAGCTGCCCATGGACCAATTTCAAGCAAAGTTTTGTGCCCCAGGATCTAAGAGTGGACATCCTTCGGGGTTAGTGCCTTCAGGGATTATTTGACTGCAGAGGCTGCCTGGTCTGAGATCATGCCCCTTCTTAGGGTAGCTGAAGTACAATGCATAATAGATGTGGAAGTCCAGTCATATGTTGCTTGACGCCGAGAATGTATTTTGAGAAAAGTGTCGTTAGGCCATTCTGTCATTATGTGAACACCATAGAATGTACTTACACGAACCTGATGGTAGAGCCTACTACACACCTAGGCTAGATGGTAGAGACTCTTGCTCTAAGGCTACAAACCTGTACAGCATGTTACTGTATTGAATACTGTAGACAACTGTAACACAATGGTAAGGATTTGTGTATCTAAACATAGAAAAGGTATAGTAAAAACATAGTATAAATGATAAAATATGGCACACCCAAACAGGGCAGCTTCATTGTAATCTTATGGTACCACTGTTATATATGGTATTTGTTGTTGACCAAGGTGTCCTTAATGTAGTACATGACTGTATACAGGAAGGAACATCTTGGTCCAGTTTGAGACAATTGTGAATGGCCATTCTACATCTAGAGCCAAACCCTTCCCCTCAACCTTACCATGGGATTAGCTGAAGCTGTCAGACCCATATAACATCTCAATTTCTCCTGCCTCATTGTGCTATCCTGTCCCATCTTCCACATTTGCAAATAAATGTCCTAAACACTGAACTTCATCTCCATGTTGCTTTCTGGAGAATCCAAAAAGTGACACTCGGTTTTCTATCTGGATCTGTATTTCTTTTGTTGACTTGTTAGAGTTTTCTCTATATTAGGCTTATAAACATTTGACCTACTTATTATGAAAACTCTTTATACCTTTTTTTGTTTAATTTTGTTTTTCAATATGCCTCAATAAAATGTATAAAATTAATGCATTTTAAGTGTACAATTCAATAATTTTTAGTAAACTTACACAGTTTGACCGGTATAACCCAAGTTCGTTTTTAGACTTAATACAATTTTTATCTTAGGGAGGTGATTAGGATATTGATTAAGAGCACAGACCCCAGTTCTGTCACTTAATAATCATGTGGTCTTTGTTTCCAAATGTGCCTCAATTAATAAAATGGATAGAATTAATCCATTTTGTGTATAATTGTACACTTAAAATGGATTATTTATATGTATTTTAGTATAAGTGTATTAAACACCTCCCTAAAATAAAAATTCATATATATGAGTTTTCAATGCTTATATTGTCAAATCTACGACTTATATTGCTCTTGTGTTTTGTCTAAAAAAATCCCTATTGTAATTTTAATTCTTTAAACCATTTGGAGTACTATTAGGTCTGATGTAAGTTAAAGTTAAAAATGTTTCCAAAAATTAAACACACACTACTTATTAAATAAAATTCCCTTTACTAATTTGAAAAGTTTTATTTATCAATTAAAAATTATTATATGCAACCATGTAGTCTCAGCTATTCAAGTGGCTGAGGCGGGAGGATTGCTTGAGTCCAGTGGGCTATGATTGCACCACTATACTCTAGCCTGGGTGACAGAATGAGACCATCTCTACAAAACAAACAAACATACAAAATATATTTGTATCTTGTAGGATCCACTCCTTGACTATAGACTCTACTGATCAATTTTGGGCCATTACCACATGACCTTTAGAATATAAAGGTAAAATTTTGTAAATGTGTTAATTTTGGGGGTAAATTAACCCTCATCACTCTTCTGTTTCTAAACATTTTTGTTCGCTTTTACACATCGTTCTCCCAAATGAACCTTAGAATAGTTTTGTCAAGTTCCTATTCTGTTTCCTAAAAACCATTCCTGCTATGAGTTTGAATAAAATTAAGCCTAAAAATGAGGCCAGGTGCTGGTGGCTCATGCCTGTAATCCCAGGACTTTGGAAGGTTGAGGCAGGCAGATCATTTGAGGTCAGGAGTTCAAGACCAGCCAACATGGAGCGAACCCTGTCTCTACTAAAAATACAAAAATTAGCTGGGTGTGGTGGTGCATACCTGTAATCCCAGCTACTCAAGAGGCTGAGGCAGGAGAATCACTTGAACCTGGGAGGCAGAGGTTGCAGTGAGTCAAGATTGTACCGCAGCACTCCAGGCTGGGAAACAGAGTGAGACTCTGTCTCCCAAAATAAAAAAATTAAAAAAGCCTAAAAATGAACTTGGGTTATGCTAGTCAAACTGTGTAAGTTTACTAAAAATTATTGCATTGTACACTTAAAATGGATTAATTTTGTCCAAACTGTACACTTAAAGTGGATTAATTTTATCCATTTTATTAATTGTGGTATCCTTAAAGTATACCTCAATTAAGCTATTTTTTTAAATGAGCTTTCTATCCAGAAACGTCATGTTGCTACTTACTAAGGCCTTTTATGTTATATTTTATTTATATTTTTAATAATGTTTATTAGTTGTGTTTACCTCTAATAGATTCCACCATCAATCATTTTATGTTGTTGTTAGGTAGCCTCAAGTGAGTTTCTGTTTCTGTGATTGAATTTATGGGGCCATGAGATCTGGAGAGCAGAAAAGTCAGTGTGGCATCTACTTGATCACTGGCTAAGCGGATGGGCTGGAACCATGCTCCTTCTGCAGGTGTTCTGAACATCAGTGCCTTCAAGCTGGGCAAGCACATACATGTGGAACTCACCTGGAGGTGAGGCAACAGAGCATGGAAGAGGCTATAGAGAACAGGATCTGGGTGCTTCCCATACAGGCATGCCAGTTTAGATTTTTTCAAGAACACAGTGCTAGTCAAATAAAAACTCCTCTGTCATCTAAATCCAGCTCACTGGCCTCCAATTTGTATCCCTTTTTTGGGCCACCTGAAGTTTGTGTTGAGCTACCTGCTCTGAGAAGTCACGACCAATATATACATGAAAGGAACAAACACTTTTAAGATCTAGTAACTGCTGAATTGGAGTGAGCTGATATTTCTTCATAGGCTCCTGTAACTTATAGGCAACCTTTATAGAGAAAGGTATAGTAGGTATCCAGGAGACGTACTGTGTGCGTGAGAAGGCTGGGGATCCTATGCTAGAGTGTTGGTTCTGGGCAGATATGATTTAGGATGGGATTAATCTAAAGTGGACTCTATAAGAATGAAGGGTTCTTGTGTTGTTGCCTGTTCCTCACTAATTTTACTGCCACATCCACTGAGAATCTATTTGAAAGACTTAATACAGGCTGGGTGCCATGGCTCATGCCTGTAATCTCCTCACTTTGGGAGGCCAAAGAAGGAGAGTTGCTTGAGCCCAGGATTTCAAGACCAGCCTGGGCAACATGGTGAGACCCCATTTCTCTTTTTATCAAAAAGACTTAATTTATATTTTATTTTATTTTATTTTTTTGTTATTATACTTTAAGTTTTAGGGTACATGTGCACAATGTGCAGGTTTGTTACATATGTATACATGTGCCATGTTGGCATGCTGCACCCATTAACTTGTCATTTAGCATTAGGTATATCTCCTAATGCTATCCCTTCCCCCTTCCCCCACCCCACAACAGTCTCCAGAGTGTGATGTTCCCCTTCCTGTGTCCATGTGTTTTCATTGTTCAATTCCTACCTATGAGTGAGAACATGCGGTGTTTGGTTTTTTGTCCTTGCGATAGTTTGCTGAGAATGATGGTTTCCATATTTTAAATTTGAACTATAGAATATGGTGAAGTTTCAAAACTCATTACCTGGCTATATATAATTTTCAAAATATGTTCTTGCTAACATAGGAGTAGCAACGTTTATGGATTATTTAATAATGAGATATCATCTTATATATACCTTTTATTGGTATAAAAATTTTTTAGAAAATAAAAATATTAAAAAGACCACTCGTATTTTGTACTTGTAGTTTTACATCATATTCCCTGTATTTTTCTATTTAAATTAAATAGACAAGAAAATGTCTTTTTCTTGCCCAAAGACTTTTGGCCAATTACTCAATGAAGGAATGACTATTAATTCACTTATATGGATTGTGTTAGCTTGGTTCTGATTAGAAGGGGCTTGTATCTTAAAATGACACATAATCTCAACAAATAAAACACCACTGTTTAATATATTAATATAACCTTTGATATGTAAACCTTTGATAATTAAAAAAATTAAGCCTTTTACAGTTTTCAAGAGAACATGTTTACTTTGCACAATTTTTAAGACTGACCAATAAATTACATTATCTTAATTAAGATGTTCTTAAAAATTTTTTCTAACTTATGAACATCTTTAATTTTATTTGAAAATACAGTATGTTTTATGCAAACGAAAAAATAGTAATAGGTATTTCTAAAATTTATAGGACATGCTTAGTTTCTTATAAAAATCTCATAGTTTCTCAATACATTATTATTATCATTATTTTTGTGGTAATTATTTCAATTTATTTAATTGAATTTTATGTTCGTCTTAAAAAATTTAGAAATGGATAATATATTGTTCAATTATTTCCAGGGTCATAATAGTCTGGCGCTTCTATTTTATTATATGAGGGGTTTCACAAAATTAGTTTTAATTAATGCTACCATTAACCAAATTCTTCCCTGAATTATTAAATCTTTAAATTACCTAAATTATGGTAAAATTAAATAGAAGGCTTTAAATCTATCTTAGGGTTCATTTTCTTCCAGAAATTCTCCATCCCTGATACTACATTCTAGCTCAGTTCTCTCTTAATTTATTTTATCACATTATTCCAACAGATTAATACTTATCAATTAGTGATCTGAGTTAAATTTAATAACTGTGTCATGTTTCCCAAAAGATGACTGAATTTGACCAAAGTTACAGACAAGGTGCTTACAAAAGAAAGCTTTGGCATACAGCCTTGTTCTGTTGGATTTAACAGAGTATCAACCATTATGCTTATAAAATAGCAAACTTTTCAACCTAGAGAAAAAAGTGCATCATTATTATCAACAACTACTACCACCCAACAACTCTGCACTGATGACCATTTTAAAACTCAAAACATGAATTCTTCACATTGAGTGACATCCAGGCGATTTCTCTCTTAGTTTCCTCCACTATCTATTATACCAAGACACAAAGGTATTTCAGCCCTAATTATTAGCATTCTTTGCTGTTGGCATCTTGCTGGAATTTTTTTTTCATAAAGAGACTTTCTTCCAAAATATTTTCAGTCTGTTAATCAGCTGTTAGCTGTCAGGAGCACAGCTGTTTCTTCCCCTTCTTCTGAGTTAAGGATTACTCCCCAAGTCAGAAATAAAGAATTCTTAATCACAAAGGACTTGGCATATTTTAGAATATAACAAGACAGCATCATAATTAATTTTTAAAGGATAGAACAAATGCTCTGACAGATTAGCTTGAATAAATGAAAGTTTTTAAGATAGCAAAATTGATTATTTTAGAAACTACTAAATAAGAATTCTGTGTATTTTCCATTTGCTATAACTATCTGTCAAAGTTTGATAAGGCGAACTTTGCCCCAATGAAGTTGGTAGCTAGAGCGTAAGCAAGAAGTTGCTGTCACAGGTAATGGGAATTTTAATTAGGATGGGAATAGATGCCTAGGGTTGGGGATAGGCTTTTCTGCCATGTGTAGCATTCTGAAGAAATAACACTGAATTTCTAAGATGCTATTGTCATTACCATTTTCAAGGGGCGGGGGAAGGTGAGAAAGCTCAGAGAAACAAATTCTAAAACATTAACGTTCTCCACAGCTGACAAAATCCAACCACATTCTGGATCAAGTATGGTGCAAAATAATAAGTCACTTTCTGAAACACAAAGACATTTTCAGTCACAGCAAGAAATAACAGATAATTCTGTAAAACGTGTAACAAAAACAAAAAATAGCATGGATGTGTTCATAAAATGTTCTTAATAATTTTCATTAATTGAACTTTGTTTTTCATGCCCTGAGTCTCCGGTTTTAGAGATATAATTTCTGTATTTATTGAATGCTTTGTATATGTGATACACTATAAATGCTTTGTTTACATTATCTCATTTAATTCTCATTTTTTTTTCAGAAATAGAGAAATAAAGCTTAAAGAGATTAAATAACAATTAGTAGGTGGTAAAGCTTAGATGCAAATTCAGTTCTATTTGCTTTTACTTCAGAGAGATTTTAAAATAAGATGTTTACTTTCAGATATAATGGAATAACAGGGACAATATTTATACTCCTACCTGAAGCAACCTCTGCCCCCGCAAAAAAAAAAAAAAACAAAAAACTGAAAAATTTCCAAATATAATGAAAGCCATAAATCCAGAGATAAAAGAAGATGAAAAAACCTTAAGCATAAGAAACATGAAGATAATTGCTCCAATGCAAATTGCTTAAAACAAGTGATAAAAGAAAATATTAAAGGCAAGGATAAAAAAAGAAACATTACATATGTTTAGGTGTAAAAAGATCAGCATGATAGCGTATTTCTTAACAGAAATAATGCAAGTCAGAAGATAGCAGAGAATCATATTTAAAGTACTGAAAGAAAGAAATGGTTATTTTATAATTCTCTATATAGTAAAAATATGTTTTTTAAAAATAAGAAACATTTTTTCAAATATTAAAAAAGCCCAAAGAATTCATAGCCATTAGATCCACAGTATAAAAAAATGTTAAAACAAAAAAGTCCTTCGGAAAATGATACTAGATAAAAACCTGCATCCACGTAAGAGAATAAAGAACACTGGAAATAGTAAATATGTGGTTAAATGTAAAATACTTTTTTTGATTTTTGTTCAGTTTGTTTGATCCTTTATTGTTTAAATAGAAATAATGTATTGTACAGTTTATAACATGTAGAAAGAAAACATTTGATGGAAGTAGCACAAAGTCTGGGAGATAGAAACAGAAGTAAACTTTGTGAGCTTCTTACATTGTACTTAAAGTGTTTTTATAGTACTTGAAAGTAGACTGTAGTAAGTTAAAGATCTATACTATAAAACTAAAAGTACCACCACTAAAAGGATAAAAACAATTATGTAAGTCTTTGTTAGTCAATAAACTAACAAAGAGAATAAAGTGCAATCATGAAAAAAATTAATCCAAAAAAGGTAGAAAAAAGAGAGCAAAAATCAGATGAACCAAATAGGAAACAAATAGCAAGATGGTAAATTTAAACCCAAGAATATAGATTATCACGATGAATGTGAATGCTCTAATTTTCATATTAAGAGGTAAGATTGGCAATTTGGATTAAAAAAGCAAGGCTAAACCATATATTGTCTACAAGAAATCCACTTTAAATATAAAGAAATAAATAGAAATAAAATAATGGAAAAAGACCTACTACCACTAATCAGAAGAAAACTGGAGTAGTTATGTTAATATCCATTGAAGTAGATTTCTGAACATATAATAAGCCAAATCATTTATGCCTTTGAATAACCTTTGAATAACAAAGGTTAAGAACAAGTTAATAACAGAGACAAACATTTCAAAATAGAAAAAAAGCTGATAGAGCTTCAAGAAGAAATAGAAAAATCCTCAATTAGCATCAGAGATTTCAATATTTCTTCTCAATAATTATAGAATAAGTAAATGGAAAATCTACAGGATGTAGAATATTTGAATAACTCCATCAACAAACTTGATCTTTTATTTCTAGAACCCTACACTCAATAAGCAGAATACACGTTCTTTTCTAGTGTACCCAATACATTTATTAAAGTAAACTATAGTTGGGATCATCAAACAAGTTTCATTAAATTCAAATCTTATAAAGTATATTCTCTAAAAATATAATTAAATTGGGAATCATTAACCAAAAAAATTCCTAAAAAGCTCATAAATATTTGGAAAATATATAATTCTGCATATCCGATGAGTTAAAGAAGAATCAAAAGTGAAATCTTTTGAAGGTGAAAACACTACATATTAAAATTTGTAGACTATAGCTAAAGCAGTGATTAGATAAAATTTTATAGCCAGAAATGTCTATATTAGAAAAGAAGAAAAGTTGAAATCATTGACCTCTGATTCTAAGAGACTAGAAAAAAGTGCAAACTAATGCCAAAGTAAACAGATATAAGAAAAATACTATGTGAGCCGAAATAAATTTTAAAAAGAGAAAATCAATGACACCGAAAATCAGTGATACCGAAAGCTAGTTCTTTGAATGAATTTACAAACTTGATAAACCTCTAGCCAGACCGATCAGAAAAAGAGAGGAAACACAAATTATCAATATCAGAAATTCTAGAGCTGACATAGATACGGATGCTACCTATGTTAAAAGGACAATAAGTGAATAGTACAAACAACTTTATGTCCCCAAATTTGATGGTTTAGATAAAATTGACACATTTCTTGAAAGACATAAACTACCAAAGTTCACTCTAGAAGGAACAGGTAGCCAGAATAGGTTTATGTCTACAAGAGAAATTGAATTTGCTAAAACCTTCCCACAAAGAAAGCTCCAGGCTGAGGCGGCTTCACTAGGCAATTCTACAAACTTTGGAGGAATAAATAATACTAAGTCTACACAAACGTAGAAAATTGAAGAAAATGGAACACTTACCAACTTATTCTATGAGAATGGCATTATCCTGATACCAAAACCAGAAAAAGATGTTAGAATACAAAAGATTACAGACCAATAAGCTTCATGAACATAGATGCAAAAACAATTAACGAAATTCTCTAAATAGAATTCATTAACATTTTTTAAAAAGGCAATAAAACTTGATCAAGTGAGGATGATCCTGGGAATGCAAGTTTCATTTAACATTTGAAAATCAATCAGTGTAATTTATCATATTAATAAACAAAAAAATGCATATGGTTAAATTGATAGAGACTAGAAAAGCCACTGACAAAATTAAATATTATCCTTGATAAAAATTCTCTGAAAACTATGAATGAAAAGGATATTTCTCAACCTGATAAAAGGATCTATGAGAAACCTACAGCTATATCATCCTTAATACCAAAAGTCTGAGAGCTTTTTTCCTAAGATCAAGGCAAGGGTATTCTCTTTAATCCCTTCTATTCAACATTATACCAGCAGTTCTAGCCAATGCTATAAGGAAAGACAAAATAAAATAAGTCAAAATTGAAATGGTAGAAGAATAAAATTTAGTTTTATTTCTGCATAAAGTTGGAAGACTTACAATGTCTGTTTTTCAAGACATTACTTACAGGAATCAAATAATGCGGTATTGGCATAAGAATAGAGAACTAGATCAACAGAAAGGCATGAAGAACCCAGAAACAAGCTCAAAATACATGGTGAAATGATTTTCAACAAAGACAATTCTATGGATAAAGGATAATAATTTCAATAAATGATGCTGGAACAATTGGACAGCCATCTGTAAAAAAATGAAATTTGACTGTACATTGCAACATGTAAAAATTAACTTGAAATGGTCCCTACACTTAAGTGTAAAACCTAAAAAACATAGAACAACTGGAGATAAACATATTTAGAAGTCTTTGTGGTCTTGGGTTAGATCATGAGTATTTAAACACAACATCAAAAATACGATGCAAAAAGAAAAAAGTGATATATTGGCCTATATCACAATTTAAAACATTATTTTTGGACTGGGAAAATATATTTTCAAATTACATTTGTTAAAGCACTTATATCCAGAGTATTAAAAGAACTCCAAAATATGATAATAAGACAGCAAATAACCCAATTTTTAAAAGCCAAAAGATTTAAACAGATAATTTACCGAAGGATATATGGTTGGAAAATAAACATATGAAAATATGCTCAACATCATTAATCATTAGGGAAATATAAATTAAAACCACAGTTAGACACCACTACACACCCACTGAAATGACTATAATCAGCAAGACAGACAATAGAGTTGGTGATGATGTGGAGAAACTTGAACTTTGTTATTGCTGGTGGAGTTTAAAATAAAACAGTTTGGCAGTTTCTTAAAAATGTAAACATTGATCTACCATAAGTTCCAAACATTCCCCCAGGAGAAATGAAATTGTATGTCCACACAAAGACTTTTACATGATTGTTCTTAGCAACTTTATTTATAATAGCTGAAAATTGGAATCATCCCAAATGTCCATTGCTATGTGGACATTTGCTATTATATGTACATATTTGCTATTGTATGTCCTTATAATGTAATACTACTCAGCAATAAAAAGGAACAACTATTAATCTATGCAGCAACATAGATGATTATCAGAATTGTTATGCAGAGTGGAAAAAGCTAGACAAATAGTATCGTAAAACATTCAAACTAATCTCGTGACAGAAAGCAGACATAGTGATTGTCTCTAGAAAGGGATCAGGGAGTGGGGAGGTACAGGTGGGAGGGATTAAAAAGTAGCATAGGCCAGGCACAGTGGCTCATGCCTGTAATCCCAGCACTTTGGGAGGCCAAGGCAGGTGGATCACGAGGTCAAGAGATTGAGACCGTCCTGGCAAACATGGTGAAACCCCTCTCTACTAAAAATACAAAAAAATTAGCCGGGCATGGTGGTGCATGCCTGTAGTCCCAGCTACTCAGGAGGCTGAGGCAGGAGAATTGCTTGAACTCGGGAGGCGGAGGTTGCAGTGAGCTGAAATCATGCCACTGCATTCCAGGCTGGCGACAGAGCAAGACGCTGTCTCAAAAAACAAAACAAAACAAAAAAAAACCAACAAAAAAAAAGTAGTGTAAGGACACTTTTGAGAGTGATTTATTGCCTTGATTCTGGTGATGGTTTCATGAGTGTATACATGTATCATAAGATATTACGTGACACATTTTAAATACATGGAATTTATTACATGTTTATTATATTAAAGCCAAGATAAATGTATGAGAGACAAATCTATATTACTCTATTTAATTTATTTGAAAATCTTGAATTATATCCTCAGGTATGTTTGACTTGAGTTCTCTGGTGTCTATAACTATAACTGCTTGAAACTCCATTGAAAACACTGGACAGAGCAGCATATCAAAAAACTTACCTACCACAATCAAGTTGGCCTCATCCCTGGGATGCAAGGCTGGTTCAACATACACAAATCAGTAAATGTAATACATCATATAAACAGAACCAATGACAAAAATCACGTGATCATCTCAGTAGATGCAGAAAAGGCCTTTGATAAAATTCAAAGACCAATGGAATCCAGAACAGAGACCTCAGAAATAACACCACACATTTACAATCTCTTGCAATCAGGCAAGAGAAATAAATAAAGGATATTCAAATAGGAAGAGAGGAAGTCAAAGGGTCTCTGTTTGCAGATGATGTGTTTCTATATTTAGAAAACTCCATCATCTCAGCCCCAAAACTCTGTAAGATGATAAGCAACTTCAGCAAAGTCTCAGGATACAAAAGCAATGTGCAAAAATTACAAGCATTCCTGTACCCCAATAATAGACAAGCAGAGAGCAAAATCATGAATGAACTCCCATTCACAATTGCTACAAAGAGAATAAAATACCTAGGAATACAGCTAACAAGGGATGTGAAGGACATCTTCAAGGAGAACTACAAACCACTGCTCAAGGAAACAAGAAAGGACACAAACAAATGGAAAAATATTCCATCCTCATGGATAGGAAGAATCCATATCATGAAAGTGGCCATACTCCCCAAAGTAATTTATAGATTCATTGCTATTCCCATCAAACTAAGCAAAAAGAACAAAGCTGGAGGCATCATGCTACCTGACTTCAAACTATACTGCAAAGCTACAGTAACCAAAACAGCATGGTACTGCTACCAAAACAGAAATATAGACCAATGGAACAGAACAGAGACCTTAGAAATAACACCACACATTTACAACCATCTGATCTTCAACAAACCTGACAAAAACAAGCAATGGGGAAAGGATTTTCTATCCAATAAATGGTGCTGGGAAAACTGGATAGTCATATGCAGAAAACTGACACTCACCCCCTCCTTACACCTTATACAAAAATTAACTCAAGATGGATTAAAAACTTAAATGTAAAACCCCAAACGATAAAAACTCTAGGAGAAAACCTAGGCAATACCATTCAGGACATAGACATGGGCAAAGACTTCATGACTAAAACACCAAAAGCAATTACAACAAAAGCCAAAGTTGACAAATGGGATCTAATTAAACTAAAGAGGTTCTGCACAGCAAAAGAAACTATCATCAGAGAGAACAGGCAACCTACAGAATGGGAGAAAATTTTTGCAATCTACCCATCTGACAAAGGTCTGATATCCACAATCTATAAGGAACTTAAACAAATTTACAAAAAACCTACAAACAATTCCATCAAATGTGGGCAAAGTATGTGAACAGACACTTCTCAAAAGAAGACATTTATGTGGCCAACAAACATATGAAAAAAAGCTCAAGACGTCACTGATTATTAGAGAAATGCAAATCAAAAACCACAATGAGATACCATCTCAAACCAGTCAGAATCATGATTATTAAAAAGTCAGAAAAACAACAGATGCTGACGAGGCTGTAGAGAAATAGGAACGCTTTTACACTGTTGGTGGGAATGTAAATTAGTTCAACCATTGTGGAAGACAGTGTGGCGATTCCTCAAGGATTTAGAACCAGAAATACCATTTGACCTGGCCATCCCATTACTGTGTATATACCCTAAGGAATATAAATCATTCTACTATAGAGACACGTGTGCATGTATGTTTATGGCAGCACTATTTACAATAGCAAAGACACGGAAGCAACCTAAATGCCCATCAATGATAGACAGGAAAACAAAAACATACACCATGGAATACTACGCAGCCATGGAAAAGAATGAGATCATGTCCTTTGCAGGGACATGGATGAAGCTGGAAGCCATAATCCTCAGCAAGCTAATGCAGGAACAGAAAACCAAACAGCGCATGTTCTCACTCATAAGTGGGAGTTGAACAATGAGAACACATGGACACAAGGATGGGAACATCACATCCTGAGGCCTGTTGTGGGGTGGGGGGCTGAGGGGAAGGAACCTGGAGGATGGGTGAATAGGTGCAGCAAACCACCATGGTACATGTATACCTATGTAACAAACCTTCACATTCTGCATATATATCCCAGAATTTAAAGTAAAATTAAACAAAAATTAATAAAATAATTTTTTTTTAAAAAAGCACCGGACAGAACAATGAGAACTAGCACCAATTCCAAACATTGTCAGTACAGGAGCAAGAATATTCAAGAACATGTTCAGTTGTTTGGATGGCCACTTTTTCTGGTTTGTTAAAGTTATTAGTGCCCATCCTTAAACTTACTAGGCTTTAGATCATAATTATTTTTAAAATAATTACAGAAGCCAAGATATCAAGAGAAATCATTTTTCAACAATTGTAGTTACTCACTCAAAATGGACATTATACAACTTTGAATCTTCACCTTATAAAAACCTTTTTGAAGAATGTTTTGAGAGACAAAATTGTGTAATGGATTTTTTTTTTTTTTTGTCAAAGAGAAGGAATCTTATATTTAGGACCCATGGCAGTCCAACTTCTACCTCTGATTCATTGTAACCAGGAGTAAGTTTCTCAGACATCTCCAAGACACACCAGACTCTTGTATGAAGCACTTTCCTCCTTCCTGCACAACTAAACCACAGTGTGTGGAGAAAACTCTAGACTGGGATTAAGAAACATGCCTCTGGATCAACTGTGTCCACTTCTGCAAAGGACTATTATACAATCACAAGAAGAAAACAGAGACCAATATTTCCCCATATTTTAACTGACTGTTGACATTTTGTGTTCCTAGGGTTTACTGAGACATAAAAAATTATGTTTAAAATTGCTTTTTGATGATTATTAAATTTAAAATATAGATCTTCACCTGATAGCTGGCTACGAGTGACTGGAAGACCTGAATCAGATTTTGGACATCTTCCAGAGACCATGATATTTGTTGGTCTTAGCAGAAAGATCCTACAATAAAATTGGCCACACCCACTAGGTCCAGTAGCAATTTTCATGGGAAGGTTATGTCAGTTACCTTAAGATAGAGCTTCTTCAGTGTGAGTGCAGATACCCAGGAATACTGTAAACATGCAGATTCAGGTTTCATATGGAGAGGACTGACATTCTGAGTTGCTATTGAACTTGCAGCTGATGTCATTGCTGCTGGTCAGTGAATCACATTTTGAGTAGCAAGGTCTCAGATTTTTGTTGGACTGTTCCTGAGATGTGAGGATTTGATGTTCTGTCTCAAAGAGCAGCCGTAAAAATCGTGCAACTGAAATTGTCTGTGGCAGTTAGGATTAGGATTAGCTCTAGGTGCCTGTTAGTGGCTTAGACAAGATAATTTCTTTCTTGAGGTAAGGAGTCCAGGCCTGGTATGGTGGCATCATTGCCTCAAGACCCATGGTCTTTCTCTCTTGTTGGTCAGTTATATTTAGCATATCACTTTAGGGTCCAAGATGACTATTTGTCAGCTGCTTAATTTTAATTGAGTCAGCAAGAACACTGAGGTAGCAGAAAAGGCTGTGACTTACAGCTTTAGTGATAATTCTTGGAAGCTACATAGACAATTTCTATTTACATCTTACAGGTCAAGTGGTCTCATAGCCACACCTAGCTGCAAGGGAGACTGGGTAGCAATGTGCTCATCTACAAAGTGTAATTCTTTTTCAAGACAGGAGGTTGGACTTTGGGAGGCAACTAGCAACCTTTGCTACAGTGTTTGTGAACTGATTTTGGTTAAAAGGACTGCAGTTCTCAATGCATTACAGCTCAGTTCAGCAATGAGCCATGTAACCTTGGACTTAACCTATATAGAGCTTAGTTTTTAGGTTTGTAAAATAAGGGGCTTACACCAGGACTGAAATAGCAGGAAAGCTATAGAGAGAGGAGTGGAACAGTCTCTGACAGTGAAAACATACCTAAGGAAACATATCTGTCTTGCCAGGCAAGAACAATCTCTGCTTCCACATATACTCAGGCTTATAGGTTACAATTTCATCATCTTCCCTCTTATTCTCCTGTCCAGCCTGCCCTCAATGTGCAATATAGTTTATGTGGAAATTATTTCCCATTATGGCTCTATTTCTTTTCTACAATGGGGACAACACTTTCAAAATATCTAACAAGTAGCAGTTAAAGAATAACATAAACGAAAATTTTTTATATGTTTTTTTTCCCAGAAATTACTGCTGATGTTTACTTAAATAGGGTACCTATTTCCAATTCTGACTTTAATAGTTTCTTAAAAGAGTGAAGGACATCTGTGCTGCTTCTAAGGAATATAAGAAAGTATGTATATTTTTGTCAGATGACATCATCTCTTTTGGCTAAGTGAAAGGACAAGGTGGACAAGTATTGAGGATCTTATTTAGCTTTTGAAAGTTAAGGAAGGGGATTCAAAAGAATATATGTTTGTTGTACAATTTAAGGGAGTCTTTTAAAAGCAGAAAAAGAAATCATTACATGTATATTTTTGTAAGATGGCGTCATCTCTTTCAGCTAAGTGAAAGGACAAGGTGGACAAGTATTGAGGATCTTATTTAGCTTTTGAAAGTTAAGGAAGGGGATTCAAAAGAATATATATCTGTTGTACAATTTAAGGGAGTCTTTTAAAAGGAGAAAAGAAATCATGGTGTGAAGGTTTACTGTATGTTTTGCATTAAACCATAAAGCATTCCATAAGATTCATGGGGTCTGTGAAATACTATATTCTAACCAGAAAGTACCCATGCCTAATCCTGTTTAAGCGACTATCGTTGGATGCATAAGACCCTGATGGTTTATACATATGAACAACCATGTGTAAAGTCTGTAACAATCTACATGAAGGCGTTTTACTGACCAATTTCATCCTCTTATATAAAGGAAATTGGACTCTAGGGGTGTGTGTATTTATTAAATTCCATTTCCTTCACTTGCTCATTAAAAATGTGTCCTTTTTAAATAATTCCCTTGCATAAAACTAGAAACTAAGGAAGCATACTTTTAAATTGTAGACTTTTCTGGTTTTCAGCATTTTGAGGAACAGTAAGTCTCAAAATTACAAGAACTCCCATAACTTTAGAAAATACAAATACAGATGTTAGCATAATTTGAGGTCATAGTAGATATATTATTTAATTTTATTAAGTTTCTCTGACCTCTCCAAGACCCTCCGAACTTTTATATGGAGCTCTTGCCTCCTTTCTGCACAAATAGTATTGTAGAAAATTCAGACTAATCTAGCCACAGTGTGTGGGAAACACTTCCTTTTAACCACTATTATCATTCAGGGTCCAGCTAGGAGACAGAAAACACACAGTAATCTGAATAATTAATGTTTCTTATAGAGCATTATTAGTTAGTAGTTAGGGATTAATTACTAAGAGGTAAAGAGAACTTCTAGGAATACAGGAACAGCAGAGAATGCAGTCACTGATGCCATGGCTAAGTCCAAGTACCAACGGAAAGGACTGAATCTGGAAGCGGCCCCTGCCTCCATGCTGAGATTCAGTCCTGTTGGAGAGGGCATGGCTGCAGCCCACTGGATGGAGAAGCTCCCTGAAGTGGGACCGTAGGACCAACAGGAAACTTCTTGCTGGGATGCCAGTGAAACTTACTGGGAAATCAGCTAGAACACAGGCAGAACACTGTAGGAAACCATTCACTGAGGTGCCTGCCAGACTTTCTGGGTTGCTGGCTGGGGTACCAGTTGAACTTGCTAGCAAGCTGCCTGCAGGGTTGCTGCTGGACTGCTGGGTAACCGAGCTACCAGCGTCCCACATGCTGGCAGACACTGCAGGAGCCAGAAGGGAGGAAACACTGAGTGAGGAAGAGAAATCCTTTTCTTCTCCAGTGTTCCACTGTCGCCCTCTACTGATAATACTTACAACTGTGCCAGTCGACAAATGGAGTTGACAAAAGGAGAAATGTTTAGAGGGTCCAGCTGCAGTATCACAAGGCAGTACAATGAGGGATTTGGACTTGAGGAGCAATAGATTGATAGCTGGCACAAAACTATGTTCTTTTTTTAAAATTTAAGTAACCGAAGACGAATTTGTATTATTACAATGGAAAAGTATGACACTTGTTCTGGCTCTAATCTGGTTATGGCTATGGAATAACCATAACCAGTGTTGTTTGGGAAATTAATATTTGTCTAAATAGATTCATGGAAACATACCATAATTTATAGGGGAAAGTCTACAGGGTCAAAGCATTTTAATAAAATTAAAGTCTTTTAATCTGAAAGATTGTCCAATCCCTCATTCTAGAAAGTAGAGGAAGACTGAAACCTAGAAGAATTAAATGACTTATTCAAGCCTAAAGAATTAGTTAGTGAAAGAGATAACTGATTTGTTCAATGAATATTTATTTATTGGGTGCCACCAGGTGCTGTTGGTCCAAGGTGCAGAAGATACAGCAATGAACAAAATGGAGTCACTTCCTGCGCTCAAGGAGCTTACATTTTGGTAGAGGGCATGAGACAATAAACTGAGAAACAAATAAATACATAATAATTTGGGTATTAAAGGTGCTATGATAAAAAAAGCAGGGTAAGAAGATAAAAAATAATGTAGGTGGGATAGGAGGGGGGAGGTTGTGCTGTTTATATTGGTGCCATTTAAGCAGAAACTTGAACATTCTCAACTTCCAATTCAAAACATTCAAATATCAAATTTAATGTTTTTCTAATTATATTCATATCTTTTGTATTTGTATTCATGTTTTTCTGAATAAGAATACGTTTGTATCCCTTTAGGAATCAAGGCTGTACAATGCCACAGTTTCTTTCCTTTCTTCTTTTTATAAAGGGGACTACAGTTATCTGTTTTCACAGTGTTTCTGTTGATCACACCTCAGGAAGCTAGGCACTTGTTACTTACAGGAAACCTGGTTAAAATGGACACAAGTTATATACTCTGCCTTTTCAAAACTCAGACTGACCACATTTTTTGGCAAGTTTCAACTGGTTACTAGATTTCTGGCTGTTCAGATACTGTGCATCTCCTGAGGGCAATGTTGAAAATGCTGAAAATCATTCAACAGGTAGAGCCCCACATAAGATGATATTTCAGCACTGAGATATTTCTTAATTATATGTGTTTCCACTGTATGTGTAAATAGGGAATAAAAGTTGCTGAAATGCCATTAACAATAGCTGTGGAAATTTTGCTGTTCTGAAACTATATGCACAGAAAGAGAGTGGAACATTTCATGGTCAATAGGCGATCGGGCTATTTCCTGACACACAGAGCTGACTTGAAGGTCATATAATTGATATTACTGTCAAACTTTTAAAATGTCGTCTTAAATAGGCAATGGAGTCACAGAGATACAATGGAGTTTTCCTAGCTGGAAGAAAAAATTCTTCATTTTAAGTATTTTCAAGATGTCACCAAATTTTAATTTGATTTCAACTGGACCTTTTGCAATATAATTAGAAAATATAGGACTAATCTGTATTTCTTTATAGCTGATCATTCATCTTGTATAGCTCTTTTGGTTTGTAACTCCACTAATCAATGTAAAATGAATTACATTGAAGTTTTAATGTGACAAAAAATTGGTGATTTCAAGAGATCACCTTAAAATTCTGCATTAATACAAAATTTAAAATATCTCATTGGTTATTAAAATCACTTTGCTGAATTGTGTATAGATAAATGAATACATCTGTTAAATTTAGTTGAAATTGCAATACAAATGGAAATATTTTAAAGGTGCTTATTACCTTGTTTATATCTCTATTTTAGAGAGACATTTTGTCATTAATTTAGCACGCTATGTGGAAGAAGACTAAACTTTGAAAGAAAATCACTACAAAATTCAAAGCACTATATCATGAGAATAAAAACTAAAAATTCTAAAGTTTTTTTAAATATCTCTTAACTCCTGTGGACATAAAAGTTGGACTCATGTATCTCAGTGTTTACCTTACAAAGATCAAAAGAACAAAAACTGAGATGACAATAATATATTCTTCTCTAACTAAAAAAAAAATACTTGCAGTGTAAAAAAAAGTGTAAAGAGACTACCCAAAACCTGCCAATTATAATTCTCTCTTGTGTCTCATCTTAGTAAGTTTTTGGTTAATTTTTTGAAGCAAATCAGGTGATAATTAAACGTGCCTGGAGGACCCCTGAAAGCATCCACTTACTATCCTAACGGACAACTTTCTTCCCAGTCATCTGATGAGAGCCAACCACTGGGCCATAGATTTATGTTGGCCACATAAAGGGGAAAAAACATTTTGTAAAGAGCAATGAATGAAAAGGGACAAAAGTTTTAAACAAGTTCCTTATCTCCTTTTAGTCCTCAGATACCTTATGTTGAATAGCCAGATCATTTTATTATTGCAAATGCCATGGCTGCAATCTTTTATTGCCTGCAGTACAGGCCTACAGCATTAAGTTAGTAAAATTACATATAGTTTAATATATCTGTACAACACCTTTAAACAAGCTTCTCTAGGCAAGAAGGTTATCCGTCTTATAAATCTATTATTCCATTGTACATCTTGATAGCCTAGCATTGCTCCTAGCCATGTTTAAGCATTAAATAGTGCATTATTATTTCACATAAATCAACCAGAGATGTGTGAATTCATAAATTTTGCATTTGCACAGACAGTATTTTAAACGTTTTACTGCTTCGTGGGAACTCAGAGCACCAGCCTGTACACAAATCAGGACCTGAGAAATTTCAATAAAATTTAATATCACAATTACATCTTCTCAAAGTCAAAGCAGGCATGTTTTGGAAGTATTTTAACTGAGTCCAAAAATGAAAGTAAATGTGAAGAGTGGCTTTTTTGTTGGCATTTAGTCAGCTATTGTTATAACAAGCTAATAAGCACTTTACTTTTAAAATTCTTTATAGCCAAATGGTATAGAGAAAATAAGGTCTTATCCAAATTTGAGATGAAGGAAAAATATATCAAGATTTTAGTGATTATCTGTAATTTATTAAAAGTAACAAAGATGGAAAGTAATATAGGATTGACAAGTTTATGTTACATTTAAAATGTAGCTTTACAGTTGAACCTGAAATAAGTCATTAAAAATTTCATAATTTAGGCTCTAAGTTACCTGAGGGTAAGAAGCGGCCTTTTTTGGAGGTTTCTAGGTGATTATCTTTGATTTGTAAGAAAACTGTATTCTCTTTCTTATTCCTAGGCATTTGTGAGAGGTGGTAACGTTTACTGTTTCTTCAAAGTTTTAGTTATTTTTCTCAGAAAAATTTTTTTAAGGTTTCACTTAGTAAGAATTGGCTATGAAATTTAATGCAGGGGAGTTGTGTGTTTAGGGAAGATTTCTGCGTTCGTATATGTGGGGTGAAAATTACATTCCTGTTGCAATGATTTCTAATGCATATAATTAACTGCCCAAATGCCACACTAATTTGAAAATGGCATATTTATCACCTAGAAGCAGGTGATGTAGAAAGATAAATTGCTGTAAACATAGAACTTGCTTCCAATTACGGTCAAATTCTGGGCAGACAGCTGAAAGGATAGGAGAGAAAATTTTAAAAATTCTGCCCAATTTTTTGGATTTTTCTCAATTGAGACTGTGTCATTATTAATAGGTAACTTCTGGGCGAAGAAGTGAAAAAGGATAGGTAAAAACAGTATTCTACCATGGACCTTTCCTTCTGGAGTGAGTGATTTTTTAATGATGAGGATTTGCTACATTGGCAAAGCAGTTTCCGTTTTCCTTTATAAACTGTAGATATTTTCTCTACCATTCTGAACATTGCCCTTTCTTTCCTGATGAACTAAAAAGCTCAAACCTAAGGTTAACAGTACCAGATTCTTATTTGGAGATTAGTGTCTTTGGAATGATAAGCAAAAGACAGACACAGGGAGTCTTTAGACCCCTACAGCTGATCAGAGTAATGACAAGCATTGCCAGACCCAGCCGGCTTGTAATGTTAAAGAAAGCAGATCTAGTTACCATCCATAAAAAAACTAATGGAAGCTTCTCTCTTATTCTGATGAATGTTGAAAATCAAGTGGCTTAAATAAAAGAAATAGCAACACACACTTTTTTTTATGGTGATTTTTGACTAGCATTCACTGGTTTGGGATCCATTTCCTTTTTGATAGTGTTGCTATCCCTGGTTTCCGTGCGTGTGTGTGTGCGTGTGCACGTGTGTGGGTGTGTGTATGTGAGAGAAAGTTTTATCTTGCGTGTGTGAAAGTTTTATCTTATTGTGTGGACCTTGACTATCAAGATATAGGGACAAAAATGATTTATTATAGAAATTACATTTTCTGAGCTGAGCCAGAAGGCACTCTTTACTTTAGCTCTTGTATAGCAAGACTTAGTGTTATGTATATATTTTATGTGTATATAATGTTTACTTAGCAATATATATATTTATGCCACACAAGTGGCCCATGCTACCATTACGTAAATCCTCCTATTTTTCAAAGAGTATATGGCTGAGGAAGGAGCATGTGGAAACAAACATGTTTAAAAATTCTAAGTGTATGTCAATGCCATTTAAATAAATATATGTTTTTTTCTCATAACACTGACTTTACTGGTTAGAGGGGAAATTAGAAGAAAAAATGGACAATGAATACAGGCATATTTAATGTTATTGCACTTTCCAGATATTGTGTTTTTACAGTTTGAAGGTTTGTGGCAAACCTGCATCAAGCAAGTCTATTGGTGTCATTTTTCTGACAGCATTTGTAAATTTTGTGTCTCTATTATATTTTGGTAATTATAGTAATATTTCAAAATTATTATTATTATTATATCTGTGATGGTGATCTGTAATCACTGATTTTGATGTTATTATTGTGTTTTGGAGTGCCATGAACTGTGCCCATATAAGATGGTGAAGTTAGTCAATCAACGCTATGTGTGTTCTGACTGTTTCACTGACTGAGTATTCCCCCATCTCTCTCCCTCTTCTTGGGACTTCTTATTCCCTGAGACACAACAATATTGAAATTAGGACAATTGATAACCCTACAATGGCCTGTAAGTGTTCAAATGAAAGGAAGGAAGAGTCTCACATTTCTCACTTTACATCAAAAGCTGCAAATGATTAAGCTTAGTGAGGAAGATGTGTTGAAAGTTGAGAAAGGGTGAAAGCTAGGCCTCATCTAGCAGTTAACCAAGTTGTGAATGCAAAGGAAAAGTTCTTGAAGGAAATTAAAAGTGCTACTCCAGCGAACACATGAATGATAAGAAAGTTAAATAAGCTTATTGCTGATATGGAGAAAGCCTGAGAGGTGTGGATAGATCATACCAGCTACAACATTCCCTTAAGGCAAGCCTAATCCAGAGGCCCGAACTCTCTTCAATTCTATGGAGGTTAAGAGAGGTTAGGAAGTTTCAGAAGAAAGATACGAAGCTAGCAGAGATTGGTTCACAAGGTTTAAGAAAAGAAGATGTCTCCATAACATAAAAGTGAAAGGTGAAGCAGTAAGTATTGATGTAGAAGGTACAAGTTATCCAGAAGATCAGCGAAGATCACTGGGGAAGGTGACATTAAACAGCAGATTTTCAATGCAGACAAAACAGCCTTATATTGGAAAGAGATGCCATCTAGGACTTTCATAGCTAAAGAGGAGAAGTCAATGCTTGGCTTCAAAGCTGCAAAGGACAGGCTGACTTTCTTATTACAGGCGAATGCAGCTGATCACTTTAAGTTGAAGCCAATGCTCACTGACCATTTTGAAAATCTTAGGGACCTTAAGAATGATGCTAAATCTACTCTGCTTGTGCTCTGTAGATGGAACAACACAGCTTGGATGACAGCACATCTGTTTATAGCATGGTTTACTGAATATTTTAAGCCCATTGTCAAGACCCACTGCTCAAAAAAATGCCTTTTAAAATATTAATAGCAGTAACTCATTGACAGTGCACCTGGTCACCTAAGAGTTCAGATGGAGATGTACAAGAGGATTCATGTTGTTTTCGTGCCTGCTAACACCGCATCCATTCTGTGGGTGAAATGCTATCAAAGAGCATCTCATGCTACAAAGACATTTTTTGTGAAAGGAAGAGTCAGTGTGGCAAATTTCATTGTTGTCTTACTTTAAGAAATTGCCACAGTAACTCCAATCTTTAGCAAGCGCCACCTTGATCAGTCAGCAGCCACAAATGTCAAGGCAAGACCCTCCACCAGCAAAATGATTACAACTTGCTGAATGCTCAGATGATTGTTGGCATTTCTTAGCAATATTTTAAAATTAAGGTATACATACTATTTTGTTAAGCATAGCTATTACACACTTAATAGACTACAGTGTAAACATAACTTTTATATTCACTGGGAAACCAAAGGTCCTATGTGACTTATTTAATTGCAATATTCCCTCATTGCAGTGGTTTAGAACCAAACCTGTAATAACTCTGAGATATGCCTGCATGTTGAATTCTAAGACAAAATGAATTTGTTTCATCTTTTTAAATAAAAAATTTGGCTGCAAACATAAATGTTTCTATTTCAAATGAAAATAATGGATTCTTTTGTTTTCTACCCTCATGGATTCAATTTCTATTGGGTAAACCACAATGACATTTTTAAATAAACTTTAGTGTATCATAAAGAGCACTTTCTTTGTGTTTTATTGTTCTCTCTTCTGTTTGCATGTTTAGTAATTCACCTCAAAATATTTTGGCTAAGGAGAAATCAAGACAGCAGGCCAAAATGAAACCAATAATTGTTTAGTCTTAATTTTCCAAGTTTTGCCTCTCTTTATTTTGTTAGACACGTTCATTAAAAATATATTGTAAGCTGTTAGAATGAAAAATTCCATGTCCTGGACATCATTCATATCCTCAAATGAGCTATATATTTATAGACCTTACAGTTTTATTAGAATGTGTACAACTAGGTAATAGGAATGTGATATTGCTTTTTATTAAAAACCAAATACCATATTTTATAATTAAAACTGGCTACAATAGGAAGGGATGCTGTCTGATTTTCTGTTTTTGTGATGAGTTGTCACGGAGCTGCTTATATCTGCTGAGAAGCAATATGGCATAGTAGAGAGAACACAAACTCTAGTGTCACAATTCCTTGGTTGGTGAACTAACTCTGTCATCTAACTTTCTCATACAGAGATGGCTTACTGTCCATCAATCTTTCATGCCACCTTTCATATCATAGAGTGGTGACTGGCAAGTATGTTCCCTGCCAGAGCCCATGCCCCCATGTCCCTCTACCTCTTGCATAGAACTGCAACCACAAGACTATGGAATGCGAACAGAAGTGATGGATGTCTTTTCTGGGCCAAACCAGTTAAGACACAGGTATGTAAGCTCCCATTTTCTTCATGTTTTCCTGAAGGCAGAGGATTTTGAGGCCTTAGAGGGGGGTAGAACCACAAGACGCAAAAAGTCATGAATATCTGTGTTGAAAGGGGTCACTGACCATTGACCACAGTTACGAGTTCTGAAATGATAGCATTTGTTACAGCAGTTAACACTACTGTGCAAACTAATACATACAATGTAAATCTTGGCATTGGTTTTTTTTTTTCATCTCTTGAATGTAACAAGAATCTGCAATATAAATAAATGCAAAATGAGAAGGCCTACCTCACAGAGTTGCTAGGAGCCTCAAATGAAAAAGCATATCACAAAGTGTTTCATAGTGCTAACCAGATGTACAGAATTTGCCATAATTTCTTATTCTCTCACTTGGTTTCCTAGGAACAATCATTTGCACCTATGAGTTGGTATGGAAGTGTATTAACACCGTATTCTGCGACATTGTAAGAAATTGCTTACAGCTTTTTTCGCTCAACATACTTTGAATCCTCTCCTCTCCTTACTCTGTTGTGAGGAGTAATCAATGTACTATGACTTATTCTGTTTCACCACTTTTATGGGCAACTATTTCATGTCAGACATTGTACTGTGTTATGTCATTTCGTCATCACCACAACAGCAAGAGGTAGGTGCGTTATTCCTTTTTACATGAGATGTTAAATATCTGAAAGATTAACTGAACTGCCCAGTCATGTGGCTAGGAAATGGTACCACTGAGATTCAACTTGGTTCAGTTTGACTCCAATGACATGAATTACAATCACTGTATTCTCATCTACTAAGTAATTCATGTAGTTTGCACCTTGAAGCCAAAGGAATGGAAACTTCAAGAACCTTCTCTTAACCCAGGTTCTTCAGAAAACAGAGTCTGAGGCTATGATTACACTACTGGCACCTGATTTGGGAGGTGAAAACTCAGGCAAAATGATGAGGATGAGAAAAAGGGGAAGGGAGAGAAATGAAGCAAGGAGCAATGGGAAGCAATGTGAACGAGTTGTGACCACACTTGGCTCTTGCTTCAGAACATGCTACAGAGAGACATGGTAGGCTGCTTGGCAAATGTGTTGGCCTAGCCCAAGGATTATCTCCAGACTGGTTGCAAGGAGAATTCATATCACTAAGTAGTTGCAGGAGTGAGGAAAGGGTGGGAATACAGCTGCCTGCATCTCCCCTTCTTCCCTCATTTCCTGTTGTTCAAAGTTCTCACAGAGAGGAGTTAAATTCTTGGTCTTTTTGGGTTGCATCATCTGGCCTGTTGGGTGGTCACTCAAGATGCCAGATCTCACATCTTGTGTGGATGTGGTGATTCAGCCAAGTCTGGGAATGACTTATAGGCATGGATCTACAGTGAGAGCTAATGGATAGGGCCTGGCACACCCAAAACTGCTATCTGGAAGGCCCAGGCATGATTTGAATTGCAGGGTCTGAGTGGAGGAAGCTGCTAAGAGTCTAGAAATTGGAAAGTGTGAAGGAAATATGAGGAAATACCTAAGATGGGTCTGACAGAACCTTTAAATGATTCATTCAGTTAATATTTATTGAATGCCAAGGGTACGCCTGGCACTGTTATAGGTGATGGAGAAACATCAATGAAAGAAAAAGTTGAAAAGTCTTTGCTTTCATCAAGCATATATTCTAGTAGGGAAGAAAGAAAAAATGTAAGATGTATAAGTACAATATATGGTATGTTGGAGGAAGATCAAGCTGGAACATGGATATGAAGTGTTTAGAATAGAGAGTAGTCAAGAGATTCTTTATTGCAAAGATCACTTTTAAGTAAGACCTAACAGAATGGAAGCACAACCATGACAATATTTGGACATGAGCAAGTGCAAAGGTTCCGATTATGGAGTGTGTGGGCACATTCCTGCAACAGCAAGGAGGCGAGTGAGGGAGGAGAGGAGCTTGTTATGAGGAGAACAATATGAGCGAATGTCTGATGATGTTGACTCATGTAGGTAATTATAGGGACTTCATATTTTTGATTAATTATGCATTTTGGCTGACTCATTTATGCATCACAACAATGGAAAGATGGACAGCATTATTCCCGTTGTATGGATCAGCAAACTGAGCCTCGTGCCAGTCAGTGAAGGATCCAAAGTCCTATCTAGCAAAAGATCACAAAGTGATTACTAGAAACTTCATTATTAGGAGGAAACACACTTGATCAAAGGAAATCCACTCAGTTCCAACTAGCTTTCAGAATCGAAATGCCTAAGTATGATCAGTAACCAAGAGTGATGACAACTTCCATGAAAAGCTGTTTATATTTATTCCTTGCAACAATCCTCTGAGATGGGTACTGTCACTATTTTCACTTAACGGATGAGGAAATTGAGATATTTTAGTAACTTACCCAAAGTAAAATCATTGGAACGTGACAAATTAGGAATGGAACATAACGCATTCTGCTTTTAGAAACTGTGCTATGTCTACAAGGACACCATTGCCTTTACAAATTCTTTAGTTAATGTTATTGTATGTCATATTTTTTCCCAGAGTCCTTCCTAGTCTTTCTTCCTTTTCAGTTTTAAAAAATAATCATATAATTCCTTGTCCTTTTCAGATAATTACTTTTTTTTTTTCCCCTTGAGACAGAGTCTCTCTCTGTCTTGCCCAGACTGGAGGGCAGTGGTGCGATCTTGGCTCATTGCAGCCTCTGCCTCCTGGGTTCAAGCAATTCTCTGATCTCAGCCTTCCAAGTAGTTGGGGCTACAGGCCTGTGCCACCATGCCCAGTTAATTTTGTATTTTTAGTAGAGACTGGGTTTCAGCATGTTGGCCAGGCTGGTCTCGAACTCCTGACCTCAGGTGATCTAATTGCCTTGGCCTCCCAAAGTGCTAGGATTATAGGCGTGAGCTACCGCACCTGGACTCATACTTTGTTTTTTAATCATATCTCTAAGGCTGTGACAAAATGTCTTCATCTTATTTTTTTTTCTAATTTTTTCCCAACATTGTTACTTGCTTTCCTTACTTCTTACTGAATTTAACATCTTTTGCAAAATTTTCAGGAACTCACAGTGAATAGGAAACTTTCTCAGTTTGTCTTCACGTGAATTTGTATTTATTTTTGCCTTTGTTTTGAGTGATAATTTAGGTATAAACTTTTATGTTAACGGCGCTTCAGTGGTTTTCTGGCAACTATTTTTATTGATAAGAATATTGCTTATTATTTAACTTTTTCTTCTATACATTCTGTTTTTCTGCCTTCTTTATAGATTTTTTCTTTGTTTTTGAAATTCTACAGTTTCACTGCAATATATTATGAAGAAGAAAAATTAACCTACTCACTTTGTGTTTCTTTTTGTCATATAAAAGTTTATTTCTTCCTTTGGTTCTGGAAAATTCACAGTCATTTTGCTTTGTTGCTTCTCTTTTGTTCTTCCTATTCTTATTCTCCGGAGTTTTTGCTAGATGGATATTTGATACTATTTTTCTATTTTCTAACTCTCTCCCTTTCTTTTTTTTTTTTTGAGACAGGGTTTCTGACTCTGTCACCCAGCCTGGAGTGCAGTGGTGTGATCATAACTCACTTCAGCCTCAACCTCCCAGGCTAAAGCAATCCTCCTACTTCAGCCTCCAGAGTAGCTGGGATTGCAAGTGCTTGCCACCATGCCCAGATAATTGTTTTCATTTTTGTTTTTGTAAAGATGGGGTCTTGCTATGTTGCCAGGGCTGGTCTTTTTTTTTTTCTGAGACGGAGTCTCGCTCTGTCGCCCAGGCTGGAGTGCAGTGGCACAATCTCGGCTCACTGCAAGCTCCGCCTCCCGGGTTCACGCCATTCTCCTGCCTCAGCCTCTCCGAGTAGCTGGGACTACAGGCGCCTGCCACCACGCCCGGCTAATTTTTTGTATTTTTAGTAGAGACAGGGTTTCACCGTGGTCTCGATCTCCTGACTTCGTAATCCGCCCGCCTCGGCCTCCCAAAGTGCTGAGATTACAAGCGTGAGCCACCGCGCCCAGCCCAGGGCTGGTCTTGAATTCTTGGACTCAAGCAGTTCTTCCCCCTTGGCCTCCCAAAGTGGTAGGATTACAGGCATGAGCTGCCATGCCCAGCTTATTTCTAAGTCTCTTTACTTTCTTCTTATATTTTACTCTTCTGATCTTTCAGCTTATTAATTCTCTCTTCATCTCTATCTAACCTACTATTTAGCCAATATATTGAGTTTTATTAAAAATCAAATTAACTGAGGTAAAATTTACATACAACAAAATACATACATTTTAAGTGTATCATTTGATAAGTTTTGAGAAATATATATATATATACATAACTATCACCCCAGTGAAGATAGAGAATATTTTCATCATCACAAGTTACAATAAATTTCTCATTCTCCTTTGCAATGAATTCCATCTACTGCCTATCTCAGGCAACAACTGATCTTATTTCTAGGCCGGGCGCAGTGGCTCATGCCTGTAATCCCAGCACTTTGGGGGGCCGAGGCGGGCAGATCACGAGATCGGGAGATGGAGACAATCCTGGCTAACACGGTGAAACCTGTCTCTACTAAAAATACAAAAAATTAGCCAGGCGTGATGGCGGGCGCCTGTAGTCCCAGCTACTCGGGAGGCTGAGGCAGGAGAATGGCGTGAACCCGGGAGGCGGAGCTTGCAGTGAGCCGAGATTGCGCCACTGCACTCCAGCCTGGGCGACAGAGCGAGACTCCGTCTCAAAAAAAAAAAAAAAAATCTTATTTCTATCACAATAAATTGATTTTGCCTGTTGTAGAATTTCAATAATGTTCTAAAAACATACGAATAAAAACATATAGTATATATAGTCCTTCGTATCTAGCTACTTTCAACTCAACATGCTTTTGAGGTTCATCCATGTTATGTTTATCAGAAATTCACTGCGTTTTAATACTATATGATATTTAATTTTATGCATATACTATTATTTAATGATAAATACCTGATTTTATTTTTCTCCAAACAGTTTCTGCCTAAGAACACATAACAAACTAGGAGTATATATTAAGCTATGGTGGCCCCACACTTTTAGCATTATAGGATACACAAACATCAACACTTTGGAATTACTTATAAGTGGAATAATAAACCAAATTCTAGAGTGTGCCTGACACTGAGAGTACGGGCAGAAAGGCAGAGAAGGCTTAAAAATTTTCATGAAAAAGAATAGATGAGTGGAGACACTTAGATCAAGCACAGAAATTACTTCTGTAAGATAAAGTCCAAGAATAAGTTCCATGGTTCTGAACGCAGAGCTGGGACTTGGTAGTTTATTGCTCTGTCTACAGGGAAGGGCCTTGAAAGAGAGTCAGACCAACAATAACATCCTTGGAGAAGCATTGCTCTTTGGAAAAATCAAATATATAGGAAAGGTGGTGGCTTTTGGAGATGTCACAATTAAGGCAAAGAAGGAAATAAGAGTGAAGAAATTAAGGATCCTGCAAAAAAGAAAGTGGAAAAAAATGGCAATACTCTCTCCTCTCTATCATTACCCATTAAAGCATTTGTATTTTATTAAATTAACAGAAGAGGGCACTCTTGAACTAGTAACCCCATTGACAAGGACTAGAAAAAAGCAGATCACATTCACGTGAAACTGCTGTAAAAATAAAATAGAAAATCTGAATAATTTCAGTTGTTGAATATTCTCCCCTCCCAAAAAAATAACAGAGCAGAAGAGAAGTATAACACAACTTCTCAAATTGAATATTCTCCAAAAAGCATTTGGGGATACAGAAAAAATACACCTTAAGTTAGAAGTTTGAAAACTAAGAAAATAAATTTCCAAAAAAGAGGATGAAATTAAGAGTTGATTGACTTCAGGAATTAGAATAAAAAGGAAAAAAAATACCAGATATGAAGATTACATTACAAAATACACGAGAGAGTAGACTTAAATAAATACTGACAATTAAAACTATTGCTATCATCCTACAAGGAGAGAAAAGTCAGACAACCTACAAAAATTTCCAGGGCCAGGGACTATTTTGTGAAGGCAGCTAGGACTGGAAGTGGCAACAGAGTAAGACCAAATACACATAGCAGCTGATGTGGCTGGGCATAGAAGTAAAACACATTCTACTCCATGGTTGGAGTAAGTGCGAGATAGTAAACCCTTCTTTTCCCAGAATCTTATGGCTGTATCCACATCTATATTATTAGAGGCCTGCTGCTGCTGATTTAGGGGAAATTTCTTCCTAAGGCTAACCAGAGACACAAGTCAGAGTTTTTCTACCATGGACAGCAGAAGGAAGCCACATGTCTGAGTTTATCATATCCAGAAAACTCTCCACTTCCCAACAAGAGCATAGAATAACAAACAGCAGTGGTCCACCACTAGGGGAAACACAAGAGGGTGGAGAAATAACCATTAAATGACAATGTGTGGAGGGATGATGAAAGCTTAGGTAGAAGAGAAATGCAAAGAAAACCTTTTACAACCCAACACTGATTCTAAGCTCAAGGCAATGGCAGTCCACCACTAGAAGAATTTGAAGCCTGTGGTGCAAAACCAATAATCATAGCAGTGTCACAACCCAAATACAGCTCAACTCTTGACTAGTTTGACTCAAATCCTTACACTAATGGTCCAATTATTACACATAATGTCTCTATTACACATAATGTTTAATAAAAGTTACAAGATTCACAGAAGGCAAGGCAGAACAATCACTTGTCAACAGACAAACCAGTCAACAGAACCAGACTCAGAGATGATCAAAATGTTGGCAGTATCAGAGATTTTAAAATAATTGTGATTAATGTCAAAGGATTTAAAATGAAAAAGATGGAGTGTGAAATTTCAACAAAGAGAAACTATAATACAGAGTAAAAGAGAAATGCTAGAATTATAAACACAAACACAAACGTATGCACACACAAACTACTACAGATGAAAGATGAAGTATGCCTTTGAACAGCTCAGCTAGTAACTTGATATAGCTGAAGAAAATATTAGTAAGGAAAAAATCAGGAAAGCATTAGTCTTTAAAATAATCTAAACTAACATGTACAGAGAAATGAGTGGGAAATGAAAACAGGGTAAATTCAAGAGCTGTGGGACAATATCAAATAATCTAACATATCTTTAATGGATCCCATAAAGAAAAGAGTGAGAGAAGAATAGAAAATGGATTGAAGAAATCCTGAAAATATAATAGATAAGAACAGACACTCTCAACCTATACTTTGTACTATATATATAAAAAATGAACTTGAAATGAAAAATAGAACTAAATGTAAAACCCAGAACTTTAAAACTGCATAAGACACTAAACTAGAAAACATAGGAGAAATATTTGTGACTTTGTGTTAGGGAAATATTTCATAGACATAAAATAAAAAGCCCAAACCATAAAAGGAAAAAATGATAAATAGGACTTCTTCAAATTGAAAACTTTCTTTCTTTGAAGGACAATATTAAGCAAATGAAAAAGCAAATGTCATAGACTGGGAGAAAATATTTACAAGACATATAACTGAGAAGTAGTCTTTAATAGAATATATACATAATTCTTAAGGCTCAATAATTAGAACATAACGTAATTTAAAAATGAGCAAAATATTTTAAAAGATAGTTCATTACTCTACAGATAGTGATTGCAAGAAATCACGTGAAAGGATGCTCAACACCATTTTTTATTAGAAAAATGCAAATTGCAACTACCACAAGATACCAAAACATACCTGTTAGAATAGTTAAAATTAAAACAAAATACTGTAGCAGACAATACCAGGTGCCCGGTTGGATGGAGACCAGCTATAACCCTCACATATTGCTGATGGTAATGTGAAATGGTACAGTCACTTTGGAAAATTGTTTAACAACATCTATCAACTTAAATATATACTTGCCATATAACCAAAGAGTTCCTGTCCTACACAGTTACATGAGAGAGAAGAAAACATACACACACACACACACACACACACACACACATGCAATGCCCCCAAAACTCTACCTAAATGTTTATAGTAGCTTTGTTCCTAAGTTACCCCAACTGGAAAAAAAAAAACAAATGTCCAGTATCTGGTAAATGTATAAACAAACTAGAATCTATTCTCTTCCTCCTCTTTCACCAATGCACCAACTAAATAGCAAAAGCAATAGCAGGAATTGTTTTTGACCTATTCTACACGTCTCCATTTTAACAATAAAATAATAGAAAAAAAAAGAAAAATAAATTTTGCGACTATGATTCTTAATTTTCACTTCGGATGTAGTCATATGTATATTTGTAGGATTCGTCAGGAACCTGGAATTCTCTCATGATAAAATACATGGAAGCTTAATTACATTAATAAAAACACAACACTATGGAAATTTTGCTTTCTATCAGTTAAAACAGTAGATTACAGGAAATTAAACATTTTATGCCCTTTCCTGAGTATTGAGTTTCTCAGCATTTTAAAATTTATTAAAAATAAATCATGTTGAAAATGCCAGTGTTGCTACCCTTTGGAATGACATTATTTACATACAAATGAGACTACTGCTAGGATTGTTCCCTTCACCTGCTTTTCAGTATGCTTGCTTTTGGATAGAGGAAGAAGCCAGGGTGCCTTTTCCTACTCTCATGCAGCCAACACAACACTTCTGACCCCAGAGGTGTGAGGGTTTTCCCCCTTCACTAACAAAGGAATTCTCCAAGTGGACATCAGATGAGTGTTCCACAATTCAATTCAATTCAAATCTGACACGATCTACCTGGAGATAGTATCAGATCCCACAGGTTGAGGGCTCAATCTCACAAGCCTGTCTCCCACTTCAGATGCCAGTTGCAAGCCTCAGGCTGTGGCTTAGTTTCTGATTGACCAGCTATAAACTGGGGTTTTCATGGCCTCCTCTTTGGGTTCAGTTAGTTTGCTAGAGTTGCTCACAGGACTCAGGGAAACACTTTACTTATGTTTGCAGTTTATTGTAAAGGATATTACAAAGGATATAAATGAATAGGCAGATGGAAGAGATGCCTAGGGCAGGGTGTTTGGGAAGGGTTGCAGAGCTTCCATGCCCTCTCTAGGCACACCACCCTCTTGGAACCTCCATGTGTTAAGCTATCTGGAAGCTCTTTAAACCCAGTCCTTTTGGATTTTTAGGGAAGATTAATTAGGTAGACCTGGTTGATTAAGTCATTGACCATTGGTGTCAATCACCTTAACCTTCAGTCCTTTACCCTTCCCAAGGATTTGGGGGATAGGACTACATAGTCCAACTCTCTAATCAAGCCTTGGTCTTCTGGTGGCCAGCCATCATTCTGAGGTTATCTAGGGCCTCTCAGCCACCAGTCATCCCATTAACATACAAAAGACACTCTTACCACTCCTGAGATTCCAAGCATTTTAGAAGTTGTGTGACAGGAAACTGGGTGACGATCAAATATATAAATCTTATTATAAATCACAATATCACACATATATGGACCCATAAACTGTTGGGGATAATGAAGTTGGTTTAAATGTGCAGACAGCAAAAGGGTTGTCAAAATCTTGCCTAGCTCAGGGAACCTGACAGAGTAGATTTCTTGACAGTATATTTGTGGTTGATGGATTCTCAATGTCAAATATCTTTCCCTTATACCCCTATGTTTCTTTAACATTTTCCTTAAATTTGCACAATTTAGAAATTTCAACAAATTAGAAAAGCAATTTATGCTACGAGGGAATCTTTTCTTAAAAATTAGAGTACTCTTCAGTATTTTAAACTTTCTTAAATCTACATTCATATGTTAGCATGATTTTGTTTAAAATACCCAGCAGACATCAGCCATGCTGGATTGATTAAGATAAGCAGTTGATAAAAATTGGAGCTCAGAGCAGGCCTGGATAGATTGCTGTCATGAGAAGATTTGTTGAGCAAAAACAAGAGTACTGAATGTCTATATAGTGAACACTGGGATGCTGAGGACGTTACTCACTTTGTCCCTCCTTTTTCTTTATTAATATTCCCAGCCTCCTGTATATGCCTCAGCACACTGAGTTCAAATTAGCCTATAACAAAGAATAGAGAATTGAAATAAACATATATGAAGCCCTTATATTTCATGGAAAGGAATGATGATTAGATCATGTACTCAAAATCTTATGTTTTCTATGATCTTATGTATCCCACACAAAAATACTCATATATGAGGAATACGGGGTTTACTTGTATTTGTGAGCCAAACTTACCTGGTATGATACTTAACAATTGCAAATACTGTACAGTTTCTTACTGGAATTATGCATTTTTGAATTCTTAATAATATACAAATAAACTTTTGAAAGGGCAACTATTTAAGACTGCCTATAGCTGCATTTTATCAGTTATTTGCAAAATTTAATCAAGCACCTTGTGTGATAATTTCCTTGGAGAAACTTCTATATCTCAGAGTGCAATAGTATTGCCTTTGTGTCACACAGTCAACATTTGCTTTTTTCATAGTCTCTCTACCCTTTAAAACTCAAGTTAGAACATGCAAATAAACAAATACACCCTCTCCTCTCCTCTTCACAATCCCAGAATATCATCCATAGCTAGTTTATGACTTTTTGAAATGGTAATCAGCAACTATACCTATGCATAACATCTGCTGGGAATTTATATCTATTTAATTCACCAACCAGGTAATAAAATATCCTGAGTGCGATTTTCCCTAGAACTATGGTACATGGACTCAAATTGAAGCAGACATAAAAAAGTATGATACTTGTTTCCTTGGCCGACTTTTCAAGAAATCACAGAAAACCAAAAACTGAAAAACTCTAGCCTTTGCTTCAAGATTGGTGTCTTTTATTAGGATGAATGTTTAATTATGAGCTTCCTTTAATTTCAAAAATGCAATAACTTTATCTGTTAAACCCATGAGAGGTAAATAGATAACTAATTTTCTAATATCCTTTTATAGAAAAAATTAAAACCAAAGACTAGATTAGAAACTGGGATATAATTTCCCATATTTTCATATGCAAAGCTTTATAAAGCTTGCCTAAATCTTGAAGACATGAGTGGTTTGAGAGTCATATCTCTATCCATATTTCATAAGAAAGGGGAAAAAAGGTATTTAGTTCTTTGGAAGGTAATGAGAGCATATCATTTAGTTGACCAAAACAGCTTTCATCCTCCCCCTTACTCTTAATAACATACCTTGGTGTTTAATTAATTAAATATCTTGAAGTAGCAGAGTCCAAAGGCTCACCTGTCTTCATTGTGTGAGGATGGAAATAGTGAATGAGTTATACATCCATTGGACAAGTGAAGATTTAAGCATTGTGCATTTCCACCTTCTCTAGTATATTTACATGGACAGAGCTAGGTGGTGTGTGTTCCTGTAGACTTGGTTGGTTAACCTCCAGGAGTAGGCAGGAAGCACCCACAGAATGATGAGACAGGAATATATAATTTCAGGCTACAAAGACAAGAAGTCAAAGACAGCCTGAGGCCAGACTCTTGGCAAGCCAAAAGAAAACATGATTTTCCTGAAGGGCTGTAGACAGCTCCCTCCCCTCCTCATCACTCTCACTTCTGCACCCTCCAATCTCAGTTTTGTCTGCGTATCCTACAAGCTCATTTAGTTGGCTTTTTGCTCACGTGTAATTAATTTTCAGGGCTGTAATCTTGAAATCTACCCTTTTACTCTGGTCCTTCATGACCAGGCCCCTGCTTACTCTACCAATCTTTTTGGAGCAAAACTTCCTAGCTCTCTACTCTCCAGTCAGCTTTCCTGTAAAGAGCCCAACAATTCTGCCTTGAATGCTCTTTCTTTCCCTTTTCTGCTGAATTCCTATCAACTTTTGTACCCATCTCAAATGGAACCTCTCCAAGGAGACTTCCTTGATGTCCTGGACTAGGTCTGATCTCAAAGTGAAGCCCATTCTTTACAACTCCATCCCAAACCCATCCTACACCACTTTGTAGCACATATAATTTTAACAAATAATTGGCTGTGCAAGTATTTACTGTCTGTCTCCTTTATTAGACCCTAAGCTCCCCATGGGCAGGAACTGTCTCTCTCCTTATTTATATTCTTATTATATGTATAAGAATATATTAGATATAATTATATTATCATATATTATGTCATATTAATTATAATATATTATATATTAATATAATATATAATTATGTATTTTTATATGTCTAATATAAAAGAATTCTTATATAAAAGAATATATTATATAAAAGAATATATTATATATAATTGTTATCCTTATATATCATGTTAATATTTATTATAATATATTATATATTCTTATGTATTCTTTATATATAGTAAGAATATAAATAAGGAGACAGACAGTCCCTTAATATAAGTATATTCTTAATATAAGAATATAATGCCTGCTATAGTGACTTGTCATTGTGGATGCTCCTTAAATGTTTGTTGAATGAATGAATAAAAGGATATCTCTTTTTGGAAATGATCATCTTCATTTATATCAGATAGTAAGGCTATTTGTAAATATTTCTAAATGGCTAATTCTTTGGAAGCTCTGTGCTATACATACTAATTCTTCTTCATTTTCATTTAATTCTTGAAATACAAACCTGAACAAAGGTCAAAGTGCTAACATGTACTTATAATCCTGTTTCTGTAACTTATAATTTACATTTACTACATCGATCTCAGTCAAATAGGGTTATTCAAACTACTTTTGCTATGATGTAAGGCATATACCCTATACTATATAACTAGTAGGCATTTAAAGATATTTTAAAACAATTCTGGCCAGGCGCAGTGGCTCGCGCCTGTAAGCCCAGCACTTTGGGAGGCCGAGGCAGGTGGATCACAAGGTCAGGAGATTGAGACCATCCTGGCTAACATGGTGAAACCCAGACTCTACTAAAAATACAAAAATTAGCCAGGCGTTGTGGCACATGCCTGTAATCCCAGTTACTCGGGAGGCTGAGGCAGGAGAATCACTTGAGCCTAGGAGGTGGAGGTTGCAGTGAGCTGAGATCGCACTACTGCACTCCAGCCTGGGTGACAGAATAAGACTACGTCTCAAAAACAAAAACAAAAACAAAACAAAACAAAAAAAACAAAAACAAACCAATTCTCACTGATAAATTCATATTTGCCTACATAATATTACATTTATAATTATAATATGTATTATTGTAATATTTTTAATATGAAATATGTCCAAAAAGCCTTTTTTAAAACCCATTTGTTGCTCAATGTGATGGTTTGAAGGCCTTTGCAATCCTTACTTTTCAATGTGGAATGAAGGTATATAATTGGAATTTAGAGATAGCTCAGAGAGCTACATCCTTGTACTTTCTGATAAACCAGGATGAATAATTTAGGCCCTTGTTATGGAGAACTATTTCGTGAATGTTGATTTTGCCATTATCAGCTTTGTCAGCTACAAGGATCTCGCCATACACTGGGGTGTTCTCAATCTTGGCCGCTGTTTATCAGTGGTTTGGTGATGCATAGGAGGACTAAACTGAATGTTTAGGGCAGAGAAAGACCTGACTGGGATGGGACACTGGACACGTCTACTGTGGAAGGCAAATGATGGGCATGAAACAGGTCACTAAAGTAAACACACACAATTACAACTGCATTTTGTTTGGAAATTTTCATGTAGACTTTTCTGTCATTTTCCTCCAGATATAGCTTGGCTTACCTTTGTACTCCTAAATGAGGTAATTAACACACGTGAATTCACATCCAAATGAAGCTTTCAGGATGATCTCCAACTTGGCTTTTATTTTTTATTTTTTTGTTATTGTTGTTTTATTTGAGACAGGGTCTCAATCTGTCTCCCAGGCTGGAGTGCAGTGGTGCCATCTCGGCTCACTGCAGCCTCAAACTCCTGGGCTCAAGCGATCCTCCTGCCACACCCTCCTGAGTAGCTGGGATTACAGGTATGAGCCACCAGGCCTAGTTAATTTTTGTATTTGTTTTTGTAAAGACGGGGTTTCACCATGTTGCCCATGCTGGTCTCGAACTCCTGAGCTCAAGGAATCCCCCCACCTTGGCCTCCCAAAGTACTGGGATTACAGGCGTGAGCCACCATGCCTGGCTAGCTCTTAGTTTTTATAAACTGTGATTGGTTAAATTTGGAGCTTAGGTCCTATGAAAATACTGTCATGCTTCGTTAAAAAATATATATTTCATTTTTAGGATATAGAAGGGCAAAGTAGGTCTGAGGGCAAACAGAGCTATCCTTAAGTTTAACACTGCCTTTTTGGATGTATCTCAGTATGTAGCATTTAATTTCTAGGTGATTCCAACATAATGAAGAGTTTACTTCTGGACAATTCTTCAATTGTTTTTGATAAAACTTACTGATTCTCTAATCGATACTAACAGAAGTAATTTGCTCCAATGAGTTGCTTACTAAAATATGGGGAGTGGCTATACCAGATAAATGAAGGTCATCTTTAACTATTTCTTAATAATAAAAAGAAAGATAAACAAAAATATGAAAGGCCAACTACCAAGAATTCCCTTTTCCTGAAACATTTGAGTCACAATAATATATTTTGAGTATTTCTATTTAGGAGCAAGGCTACCTGAAATCTGACTAAAAGTTATGAGCTTCATTTCATACATCACATATCAAAAGCTGCATGTACATAGCAGTAATCCTTTCATACAATCACAGACAATGTAGCATGTTCCTTTGAACCTTTTCACCTTATTTGTTTTTGGATAACACAAATGAAAAATTAATGATATTGCCTTGATGAAGACACTGCTTGATGAACGCATTGTGCTCTAAATACATTTGAATTCTTTTTTCTTTAATTATGGCAACATTCCTTATTCAGCTCATTTAATCTGTAGCGCAAATCTTGTTTTTGTTAGCACTCAACTAGGCAATTATTAAACTTTTCATTCCATGGTTTATAACTACTTTACAGAGTCACTAACCAGATTATCATTTAGTAGGATGAGAAAGTCGGTTCTGCATATTTCAGATTACATTATCTTTAAAATAAATTATTCAGATGATCACTGATTGTTTAATTATGCAGACTTGGCCAAAATGTTACCCCTTTAAATGAAAATGCAACTAACACAGGAAAGTAAAGTTAATTGCACATAGGAAGTTTCTTTTTGCTTATTTCTGCTGAAAAATAACCTTGGTGGATTCTGTTACTTGAGATTCAGTTAAACTTTCAAATCAAACTTAGGTTTGTATCAGCAAAACATCTCCCTATAGGCTAATTGCATATATTGTAAGGCGACTTGATCTTTTTACATTCTTTAAATTACAACTCATTTATTTAAAGAAATACTTGTCGAAAGAAAGCTTTAAGTAGTGAGTTAAAAAAGCAGTGTTAAATAATTGAATTGACTGTGATAAAATTGCCTTAGTTTAAATAGACTAGTCTATTTAATGAATTGTGCTTTTATAGGGTGAGATAAATCTATGTGAACTCAAGTGGTTCCACCAGAAGCACTGAATTTGGACAGATTAGGAGAAAGTCAAGAAGAGGCATTTATAATAATGCAGTTATATTTTATTTTATTAAAATTACACCCAGTTATGAAACAGTGTTTTCTGCCAGGTTAATAATAAACTTAAAATATTATCAGGAATCTTACACATATTGAACAATTCAGATCCCCTGAAGAGGAAGTAACTATATTTGTTCTTTTCCTCAAGTAGAAATCATAACTTGAGGCTTAATTAGAAACATAGCATTTAATTTCCAATTTTTAGGAAAAGATTCAACTTACAAACCTTCAACATTGGTTGAAATTATTTTGGCAGTGAGACTGCAGCAGGAAATTAATTTCATATTTTAAAGTAAATTTGGCAGGTTTACTTTCCTGTTTAGTGTTGAAAAGGGTTTTTATAACATACTATTAAGCTACCATGGGGGTCCGCCTGTGTAGCAATACTTGGTTATCACTTCAAAAGGGAAACTTAGCTGGAACGTTTTTGTAGCTCTTGATTACACTTCTTGTGTTGTTAAGTGTTGAAATACATTTTATATGCTTAAAAACAGGGAAGCAACTTGAGACAGAAAAAAAAAAAAACGAAGACAAGTACAAACACAAGGATCTGTTCTCATCAAAAAAGAATCACAGACTAAGACTGGATCATGTAGAAGGTTGGCAGTCATTTTCACATTGGTTGAATAGTGAAAACCAAATTCTTTGTTACATAGGTCAAGGCTGAAAGAAAGAAGTAGAAGATAATATCAGTTCGCACATACCAATGGACCATTCCACTGTTTAAGAGTTGTCTCTTCTTTTGATCTGACCCATGAAATTCCTATTTTAGTACTTACTATCTGAGAAGTAGCTTCTTAACTTAAGGCAAAATTCTTTTCAACACACACACACACACACACACACACACACGGAGACTTCCTGCTTGGTATTTTATGTTCTTACTTTGAGGAGCTTCTAAGGGTTACAGCGAAAAAATAGGAAATCAAATTCAAGTTCAAAATATGTAACAGAGATATTTAAATCCTAATTTTAAAGTAATGGTTTAGTTTATCTTAGCAAGAAAATGGAATGTGGATATAAACTGAATAATTCCAGGACCTTCCTAATCCTGATGTTCTTTAGTATTAGAATATTTCATTAGACTTTTTTGGCAACTAAGCTTTTTCTTATTAGAAAAGTTACACATGCTTGCTGTAGAAACTTAGAAGAGAAAAAAGTAAATAATACCCATAACTTCATTCATTCAGCAACAATTTATTGAATGCCTAATAGATGCAATACACATTTCATACCTTTATGGAGTTTTTGGTCTATTAGAGATAACAGATACTAAACAGATTGCCACAAAATGACTAAATGATTAAAATAGATTTAAATGCTATGAAAACTGGGTCCAGAGTTCTTTGAGGATATCTAATAATGAGACTTATTCTAAACTGGGGAGAGGGTTGGGCTCCTGTGAGGATGTGTTTTAATGTGAGGTCTGAAGGAGAGTCAGGGAGAGGTGGTAGGGATAGTGAATGGAAGAACATTCTGGTTGGAAGGAACTGCAAATGGCCAGGCCCCAAGGCTGCAAGACCACTGGTACATTTCAGGAACAGAGCACAAATAAGTGGACAGTAGTGAGCAAAAAGGAAAGTGGCAAATAATAAGTTGGAATGAGAGGAACTAGATAGTCATATGGGACGTTTAATATAGGAAGGAGCTCATGCTGTATTCTAAGAACAAACAGAAATAAAGAATTCTAATATTTTGTATCAGTTAGGTTCCTCTTGCTTGTTCTTTTTCAATGTTTTAAGAAGATCAGATGTTAAATGCTATGTGAGGATCAGACTATGTGAGAAGATGATTTTTTCATATACTTAGTAATGCATCATTCTATATTTATTAAATGTTTTTCCACAACTTTTTTGTGGTTAATTACTTTCATTACATAGATTTTTTACAGTTTACTTAGCCACACTCTTATTTTGTATCTTTGGATTTTTTAAAAAAGCTATAATTACCAATGATGTGATGGACATCTCCTTGTAGACAAATATTTTCAACATTCATGATTGTTTCCTCAGGAAAAATTTACACAGCACAGACAGGATCTCTCTGATAGAGAGATAAGGGTATTCTCAAGCTTTTAGTATGCATAGCCAAATTGCCTTCCAGAAAGGCTGGTGCAATTATTTCCATGGTAGTGTAGAAGACCATCTGTAATAAATCCAGTTTTTGAGCCTAAATTACAGAGATAATGGGGGACGAGGGGAGAATGTCAGATTCTAAAATATGACCTTGAATAGTTATTGACAAAACTGAAATCTACTTAAAGATTCTTATTTGATGATGGAATTTGAGCCACGTGACTGGAAATCTATAAAATTTCTGTCTTCCTATTTGGTTTTAAATTAAGAATGACATTGTTTCCCTACGATATCATTGTGCAATGATCATGAAAATGTATTGTCAGCTTCAAGGTTTATGGGTAATGTGTAGTTTTTAAAATTTGTATAGAGAGTTAAAAAATGAATGTACATACTAAAGAGACAATACAGGGACTCTAAAACTTAAAATTTGAATTTGGGGCAAATTATTGAAATTAACAATCATCTTTGAGACCGTGTCTAGACATACAAAAGATAGTAGAAATAAATGCAAAAACAAAAGGGTGTCAAGATAAATGAGAACAATGTCTTTAACTCAGTATGATTAAGTCTATTCTCAAATCTTCCAAAGCTATTTTTAAGCAATTGCTTTAAATTTGCAGCACTAGGACTGATAGGCTATCACTAGGTGTTTTTCTCACTAATCTCAGCTCTGACTCTTGGCAATATACCCCAGCTTTGATCTGCCACTGGCTCTTTGGCTTCTAGTTCCAAATACTATTCTCTCTAGCTTTTACTCATTGCTTTCCTTAATGGATTTTGGTTTCTCCTGACTTTCTGGATTTTCTTACTTTGTGTGACCTCTTACGGGCAGACCCCCCTTCCCCAAATGCTCCATCTCACCCTGCTATGGCTCCGTGGAAGACATGGCCCTGGCAGTCATTGCTGGGACAGCCTTGGCTATACCATCCTTGAGTTGGGGCAGATATTTGGAAAATTAAAGTATATCGTTTCTTAAAGGGTTCACATAATTATTGAAATTTCCCAATAAATCATCACATATTTATGGTAATTTTCTTTTGTGCAAATTGGGCAAAAAATTAATAAAAGGCACCCTTCCTATCTCTCAAACATGTAAATCTATGGGTATAATGAGATGCAACTTTGATCTAATGAGTTCATGTTTTACTTGAATCACTAAATGGAGATGTAGTATTTTATAATGCAATTATCCTGAGAGTAGATATACACATTGCAATGATGCAAGCATTCTTCCAACTGTATATGTAATTCCTCTTTTAGGAGAAATGGGAGTAGGCATGGTAAACTTTGTGAAATGTGAGCTCTATTCCCTACTCTTGCCTCTTTCTCTTATAATCATGCTGACTTGTGTCCTGCTAACATGCATAATTTAGTGCTAAATTAAGTGGCTAATTCAGCAAAGGCTCTAGGAGTTCAGGGAAGGAAGGGTGCTCAATGTGTGTTTGAGCAGTCAAGTAAATTTTCTAAGAGAAGATGGGCCTTGAAAAATAAATATTATTTAAGTAAGTGGAAAGAAGAAGTCAGGGTTCCGATGAAGAAACTCATTTCCGCAAAATGAAAGAAATGAGGTTTTTCAGAGTTGCTATACTTTGTGCTATGATGATTGACAAAGTGTACTTTTCTACATACATTAAATTAATACACGCAACTGACCCACCTTTGTTGAGCTATTTACTTTTTAACTGTATTTTTTAATAACGATAATGCCTTTACTTTCTCAGCCTTTTTTATTCTAGGAACATGTGAGGCTTTTATTGGAAAATTATTTTTTCTATGCTAAGCAAATTAAATGGAGCAAATAGTTATGTAATTTTCCCATTTCTTCAACTTTTTGGTTTTCTTGTTTGCTTTCTCTTTCCTCTCCCTTGCATATTTACAATCAAATATTTATCAACTTTTGTTGAACTTTCTTCTTCTATTTTATTTCATGTTTTTCTTATTTAGGATCCAATGACTTCAAATATGGAATATGATAATCCTCTTTCAACTGATCTCTCTGATACCATCTCACCTCCCTCCAGTTCACGCTAGGCATCACAGTAATTAACATATTTTTTAAATACTGCTTTTATTTTATGTCATCTCCCTGACCAAAATTCCTGTATTCATTTTCTACGACCTGAAAGGTGGAGTAGCCCAAATGCATCTCCCACTAATGCTCTCCAAGATTCCTCTGACCCAAATATTGTTCATCAAAAGCTCGCTGGTAAAATTACATTATTTTTGGCCCCATTCCCCAATGTGAATTACTTTTGCATCTCTCTTTTCAGCTCATCATGCCCAGTTCAAAATTTACCCCTTTCCTCAATAAACTAAGAGTGCTGTGTAGATCCTGCATCTTGTTTGACTCCTTTTGTGATTAATCTTTTTCACAGGACCCTCTTCCATTATTTTTAAAGTTGAATAAAAAACTCCTGTGGCACTTACAATTTATCTTGTATTGTTACTTAAACTTCTTCATATATTTGATTGTTTCAACTAAAAGATAACCTCTTTGAAGACAGACTGTAGTTCTAGTCAAGAATGGTGTTTTTCCACATTTTAGGACTTATTTATGACATTCATGACATCAATGGTGATAAACATCTCTACATGATTACAGTCTTAAGAAAAATTAAACCATTGGTAAATCAGGAAGCCCTAGTCTATACTCTGTTTCTTAGGCACCTCTTAAAGGTCTTGTGCTTTAGTGGTAATAGAAAAAAAAAAGGAGGAGGGTTAGAAGGGGCATCTACTTTGTATACTCTAGATGGCTAAATTGTCAGCATTTCTTGGGGAAGTTCAAACTGTTTAACTGTTGTCATCCATCCTCATTTCTTCAGTGGCATTTCAGAAGTTAATAACAAAAACTACCACTAACACCCCATGGTCTCAATGTGCCAGGCTTTATACCTCATGTTTTGCATGCATTATCTCATTTAGTATTCATGCTCTGCCTGTAAGACAGACATTATTATCCTTTTGCTGAGGAGGAACTGGAAACTTTTAGACCGATACCACCCAGTAAGTCCACGGAGAGGCTAAGATTTTTAACTCAGTTTGGAGCTGGGTTAAACACTTTTATACCTTCCTCAGATTTCCTCAAATTTCTGTTATCAAGTGAATTGCTAAATAACCCAAGGTAGAATCCAAGAATTTCTAAACAGCTGAGCGAGGGAGTATAATGTGGATGATAAGCAGAAAGAGAAGGATGAAAGAATCGTTTTCCTTTTAAGAGGAAGCATCATTCCTTGATTACAGAAGGTGCTAGGTGGTAGATGAAAAAGCAAGGTAAGTATTTGTTCTGACCCAGTGAAACATTGAAAGGTAACAGGGCTTTTATAGGTAGACATGACATTTGCTGGTTCTTGATCTCCTAGTTCCAAAAAGAAATAGTTATTAGTTTCCTGCTCCTAGCCACAAGATTATTGATTTCTATGAAAGATATGAGAAGACCCTGGGAATGGAATGCAGGAGATTAGAAATGGAACCATCTGAAAGGATTAGCCATTTTAGAAAACTGATGAAACCAGAAGATTTTTATTATCCTGCTTCTCTTATTCTGTCACCATGAACTTTTTCCCTTCTGTAAAGGAATCTATCTTCCCAAGTGGGAAAAAATAATTTTTAAAAAGATAAGCCTGAAAAAATTAATTTAAACTTAGTCATATTAGGGTAGCATTAAGGCACTCCCGGGTACATTTTATTGGTCCATTAATATAGGGCCCGAGTGGTTGAATACACCTAAGGCATGTACTGGTATTAATGAACCAATAAAACATGCCCTGGAGTGTCTTAATGATATATTACAACCATTTCTATTACATACATAAATGCACTATTTGCTGGCTGTCTTGCATAGCTTTAAAGAAAATCTTCAATTAACCAAAAATATTGCATCAAGAACTCTTACCCACAATAAAAAAGAGCAACAGAGAATCCTGTAATTAACTTACCGGGCTAGTTACTCATGAGGTGATTCTGGATTGATTTAATCTTTGGTGCTTTTTCACTGTAAATACTTTGGAAGAACTGGTTATTTGGATTTAAAATTGGATACTTTCAGGAAAAGAAACAGATGAAAGCTGACAGAATTCATACTGATCTCCTTCCTTACTTAAAATATCCAACTGTGGTTGGTGGTTATAACATTAAATAGGTATTAATGACTGGATTCAAATAGTAACTCTCTTTGCCTACATTAGAATGATTATTTTAGGCATGTGGGGACATTTTCTACAGTGATAAGGAATGCCACACACTCATGTATGCAAGGGTTGAGACCAACACTTGGGATCTTGTAAAAATGTCTTCTAACCAACATTGTGTTCCACTTTTATTTATAAACTCAGTGTTGACCCTGCTGTCTTTTCACTGGAGTCATATAAATTGATGCATTGCTATGAGTAGGAGAAGCTGGAGGACCACATGGAGAGAGGAGGGATGATGATAATAGATATCATTTATTGAATGATTATTATACATCATACAATGCTCTAATTATTTTTACATTTATTATCTCCTTTAAGCTTTGCAACAACCATATGAGGGAGATACTATTATACTTGTTTTATAGATGAGGTATCCACAGTAAAGTAGAAACTTTTCCAAAGTGGTGGACTTTGGGATTAAATGCACTCTCTGAATCCAAAGCCCATACTCAAGTGGGTAAAGCTTGGGATGGCCAGTATGAGAAAAGCAGAGAGAACCATTAGGTTTATCCTCTAAATAGAGAAGAAGTCCTTTCTAAACTCTATCTACCAACATATTGCATTGTACATTTTATTCTTCCCCTCCACTTCCTCCTTACAGAGGCACATAAATAGAGGAGAGAGAGAGATAGTGGACATGAAGGGGCCTCATAGCAGAGTCTTAAAAGATGCAAAGTGACTTCCATAAAGCAATGATCTAAGACCCAATGAGAGTGGGCACATGGCGATATGGGTAGATACTAATGGCTAGAAACAGGTAAAATGTGAATGCCTTATCATCTGATCACGAGGAGAGAAGATGACATCCTCCCATTCTCACTGAGGATGGCACCTCAGTGGCACCAAATAGACTCCATGAAACTAAGGTGACAGCCCTTGGATAATGAGTGAGTAGAGAACATCGTCAATCTAGTCACAGACTGAGGAAATACTGCACTGACGGATTAACCCGAAATTTGACTACTGAATAAAATGGAGGCTCAAGACAGAAATGAATTGTAAAAAAAGATAAAGTAAAAATTATTTGTACACACGTTTGAAACCTGAGATTTATGTCCTGAGTTGTTTTATTCATAAACTTTTTAATTGTTACAGATTTGCATCCTAAGAGCACCTGACCATGAAATGTTTACAAAGGCTGTTGAAGTGACAGCGGTTATTGTTGGTTTTAGGGTCATAAGTTAGGTGTCAAATCATAAAAAAACTGGCCTTTTTGAGGAATTGCATTTTATTTTGATTTTTTCTTCAAGATCTATAGCATAGTAGGAAATTCATTATTTTGTAAACTTATTGTGTACCAATTTCTCCAGCTGAATTTTACAAGCCTAGAAAACAGTTGCTGAAAGGTCTTTGATGCCTCCAATTGATTTTTACTCATGGTTTATATTTGCCTTGCACATTTTATAGTCAATGATACAATTCATTTTGGCTTTATTTACTGAAGGGCTTGGCCCTCATGTTGAAAGTCATACTGCAATATTGTTTACTCAGCCTTTAGAAGGCAGGAAAGTTGTTAAACATAAGCCCTAGTGCATTTTTAAAATTCTGAAAAAACACAATTTTACCACAATATCTTTAAAAATTCCACATATACTATTTACAAATAACTTTCCATTCTTTCTTTCAGTTATTTTTTAAGACCATTAGGTTGGTGTTATTTATGGCCAAGTGGTCATTTAATACCAGATAGTAAATTCATTATGTGATTTCAGTGGGCAGATAACTACATCATGCAATTTCACTGTGTCTCTTAAGTGACTCATCTGCTGGCTTATGTTCAATGCAGGAACCAGGTCATCAGCTCTTCTATAAAGCTGACCAAGCAAGTCATCACAATGTGATGTGCATAAATATATATAAATAAACCAGCATCAACATGTGAGGGGTACTAGTGATGGCTGGACATTTGCAGTGAGTAATTTAGTGGACATATGATTCTACTGCTCTTTTAAAAAATTTAATGCTGGTTTTGCTGATGAAGGCATCTTTGCTGACTGTAATAACAGCAACCTAAATGTGTATAGTGCTTTAACAATTTTTGAAGCACTTTCGCAGGTGGTATTATCTTGTGGAATACTTCCCCACAATCCTATGACACAATTGTGAACCATATTGTCCTCATTTTCAGATGAAGAATTGTTACTCAGAGAGTTTAAGTGTTTCTCTTGAAGCAATTCACCTGCTAAATGGCACAGTGCATTAGAACCAGGTCTTCTTGGAATCATGTTCTTCTTCTTTTCCCCATAAGACTTGAACACCAACAGGTCAGGGCACTAAAGCTAAATAAAACTGAATGTTATTAAACTGACAATATTCTACTCTTTCTAGCTGATTACGGTTTCATATGACTCAACCTAATAGTAAAATAGAGGCTTTGGGTATCCTTGGTCAGAAAATCTGAGAATTTAGTTGAAGTAAATGAAGGAAGACCAAGCAGGCAGGGACTATGGCCATGGATCCAGAGTCCAAGCTGGATGTACATGGATACTGACAGGAAAACAGAGAAAGCGAGAGCTGCTTAAAATGTGAACCACATCTGTGTTTTGGGAATAGATATTTGCTTTTAATTTTGCATAGCACCATGGGATAATCTCGAAATGCTTCGGAGTGAATGACTTTTATAGATTAGAGATTTCACTGAATCTAAAAGCAAAATAGATCTATGATTTGGAGATCAGATGAGATTTTTAGCCTGATTTATTTAGAAAATTTTGTATGTTTGGGACTCTTATCTAGTAAATTTTGACTGTACCTTCATTAAATAAAATAGTGTAATATAGGTGTCGATTCACATCAACAAAAATAGGAGGCTGTCATGAGACACAAGGAAAAACATGGTTGTCAGGTCAAAAGGCTTCAGTTTAACACCAAATTCTCCTGCATGATTTGGACAAGTAATTGAACCCCATGCAGATTAATTTTCTTAATTAAAAAATAGTGATAACAATACCTACCTCATAAAGATGTTGTGAGGATTAACCTTTGGATTACTGAAGTTAGTAACCCTGGATGGATTTTAGGACATCAATGAACCCTCCAACATTGCATGCACAAAATTCTGATGAGAATGTTCATTATTTTCATCAGATCCTTAAAAGTCTCCACAAATTGCAAAAGGCTAAGAACCACCAACATATATGAAAAGGATTTGAAATTGTGAAATGCTACATAAATGTTAGAAATCAAGGATAAAGAAGCACTATCCAGGAAAGGAAAACAAAACAGTAATTTTTAGGGAGATAGAATGTTTATCTGTCTCCAACAAACTTGGATTGGACTTCTAGGAGATAATTTGATAAGTCAAACATACATAAAACATTAATTACCTCTAATGGCAAAATCACTTTTATTTGTAGTAATTTTAAATATAGGCTTGTTAAACTGTGCTTTCGAATGTACGTCATAGATGATAATCTGTAATTTACTAGTCTCTCTCTCTTTTTGAAATTTTAATGTATGTATTTGAGATACTTTTATGATTTTTTTTTAGGTGATGTCATTAAACTCTTAAGTGCAAGATAAAACAAGTCTTTCTGGGGTTCCAAGTAGGTAAATAATCTGTTCATTTCTTAACTAGCTAAATGAATTGCTTTATTAAGATATTGAAGGTATGTCAGGCCTATCAAGATCCAGTATCTGGAATCACTAATCAACTCTCTATGAACATTATTTTTATGAAGATTTTTCTTTCGGCACACTAAAGAAAAATAAACTCAACCTGGGGGAAGATGTGTGGAGGTAATGTGAGGAGGAAGGAATAATATCAAAGACCTTGCTTTCTCAAAGTTCCCTAAAGTACGAAAGAATCAGTACTGCAGTTTTAAAATAGGCTGGGGTTGGACAGAGGAGCAACAAATTGTAATTTAGAAGTGCCTTTGCTTTCTCAGACATAAAGGCATTATTGTCTGGGGGAAAGAGTTCTATTGTGTAAATACTGTTGAGAGCATAGTGGAATTTAGATCTCCAGCCTCTTCCTTGATTTTGGCAAGGTTGAATGTAGAGGAAACCACAGACGTTCAGGAAGAACGTTATGTGAACAATGTCATGTTTTATTGGTAGAATGAGTAAACCAGGCAGTACAGCCTGTAAAAACGTATCAGTTGGTGTTATGGCAGGAAACAGATGGCTCATTCCAATAGAGTAATTCAAAGACTATCTAATAAAGGGGCTACTTACAAAGGTGTAGATAGGAAGCAGAGCCATGAGATAGAGTGTATCCAAGACTAGTAACACAGGGTCTATTTCTAACCCTACGCTTGAAGGGGTGAGTTACCTGGAAACAGAGGCTCCTACGGAGGGGCCACCTTGAGAAGAGCCATGGTCGCCACGGAGGGAAATGGGAACTTGTGAGCTAAGGGAATATAAATACTCCTTCCTCATTCACCTCCTTCCCTCTGATCTTCTGCCAGATCTCTCTAATAATATAATCCAATCTGGAGCCAGAGGGCAAGAAATCTAATGGACTGACTCTTTAGACTGGCCTCCTGCAGCTGACTAGGGTGAAGAGTGTGATCTGGAGGAACAAACAACTCCCCACATTTAGTGGTTTACAGTCCCAAAGGCCTACTTCTCACTCATGCTAAATTTCCGGCACGGATCAGTAGGGAGTGTTTCCATGTGTCCTCACTCTAGAACTTCAGAAATGGAGCAGACATTTCTTCAGAATATAACTAATTGTTTTGATAGAGGGAAATAGAATTTGGGATAGTCTCAAGCCAGCAATTATATATTTTGGTCTTAAATAATTTATGTCATTTGTACTTACCCAGAACTAGTTCAGGACCCTGTGCAAGCTTCAGGGAGCCAAAAAGTTGAATTCTACCAGGTGCCTGAACGAGAAGGGGATGTGATAAAACTGAGCCGTGTGAATAACCACCATGGGTAACTTTTCTGTTCAAAGCATGCTGGTCCCTAAATTAAATTAAAGCTGGAATATGGATTGGCAGAATAATTCAGGCAGAATTTAGTTTACAAACAACTTCTGAACAACTTGCATGATATTCAACAGAGCTTATATGTAGATTATATGAAAACTTTTTTTTCTTTTTTTTTTTTTGAGACAGAGTCTTACTCTGTCACTCAGGCTGGAATGCAGTGGCATGATCTCAGCTCACTGCAATCTCTGCCTCCTGGGTTCAAGCAATTCCTGTGCCTCCCAAGTAGCTGGGATTACAGGTGCCTGCCACCATGCTGGCTAATTTTTGTATTTTTAGTAGAGACAGGGTTTTGCCATGTTGGCCAGGCTGGTCTCAAACTCCTGACATCAGGTGATCCATCCGCGTTGGCCTCCCAAAGTGCCAGGATTACAGGTTTGAGCCACCATACCCGGCTTATATCAGAACTTTAAAAAAGCCAAATCCATACAGTTGACTGGAATGAAACCATAGAAGAATTTTTTGAACATTGTTAGGATCAAAATATTAATACCTACATTAAATAAAAAGCTTTTTTTTAAGTGCATGGTATGGCACGAAGCCTTTAGTCAAGGAAATTTAAACAAAATTATCCCTGCCCTGTAGGAGTTTATAATCTAAAACAGACAGTATTGATCTAAAGACATGCAATCGGTTCTCTATTATTTGCAGGAACATTATCTGCTCTTAAATTGATCTATGGCAATTTTTAGAATGATTAAATTATATATTACTCAGTATACAACTTAACTATATTCTTCTTCCTCCAGTAATATTACTATTTGTAATGGACTATAAAGAAAATTAAGACTATCTAGCACCTTTGGAAATGCATGTAATTTATGCACAAGTGGGATAATGTCACATACTTTAGGTGCAAATTTAGAATTGATTGCACTATAGGGAGATGACAACCTCATCTATGCTTAGAAAAAAGTTGTTTTGTTATAAGTTGTTTTAGAAGCTGAATATTGGGTTTTATTGTGGATATAAAGCATGCCATTAGTTTGCTAATATCTTAACGTGAGAAAACTTTCATCTAAATACTGAAAGGTAAAAAGTGTTGGGAATAAATCCTAAATATTAACTGATAATGTGATAATGTTTCCTGAATACCCTGAGGAACGCTGATGGGACAGAAGTTTGAGATATTTTAAGCTCAGCAGCTTCTACCTATGAGTGCTTTCTCTGACAAATTGCATGGTGGATAGAGCACATGCTGCTCACATCACGGGCGTCCTTACCATTTTCGTACAATCCGGTTTGACTTCCAATTGCTGATGACTGTGTCTCTGGCCAGTGGGGCCTGCAGCAGTCTGGGAGTACTGGAGGAAAGAGTGCCATCAAAGAGCAGCTCTCAATTACACACGCAGAAGATTAGGTCTGTGGGTCCCAGTGGGTGAATGAACACGGAGGAGCACCACGCTGAGTGTCCATCTTACAGTTTCCCAGGGGCACAAAGTTATAGTCACCTGAGGGGCAAATTACTTGACAAAGTAGCTTTTCCTGACTTCCTTCCCATCTTTACCTCACTCCCCGACTTTCTAACCAGTGTTTCTTGGGATCAATTTCCAAATAAACTACGTGAATTCAAATCTTTGTCTTTGGGTATGATGTTGAGGAAGTAAAACTAACACAGTGGGCTATTTCCCTAGCTACAGGCCTCCTTTTTCTTGTACTATATTATGGGACCTGAAAAAATACATAATTCAGAGGTAGTGGCAGCACAAGTTCCTTGGGTAAGTACTTTTGGTAGATAAAGATGAAATAGGTGTAGACAAGCAAGGTTGCCTAGAGCAGTTTAATGGAGACTTTGATTACAAAGTCCTATACTAAAAATGACGTGAAAATACTGTAGAATCTTGTCTCAGAAATTCCTGATATTAGACATAACTTAAAGCATTAAAAAGTCAAACTGTTGAGTGTCTGTTGGAAGTAAGCTAAAGATAAAATATATTTAAGAGTTATCCATAATATTTGCATGCGTGTATATATGTGTGTGTATTTATATATGTAATATTTTTGCAAAATATTTCATACTTTACTATAACCTGTTAATATGCAAAGTTACCAATTATTTATTAGATTACTAGATTAGTTGCAAATTTTCTGCCTCCTCTACTCCAGCCACATGGGTAGTGGCACCAGGACAGGACAACTGGAATAAATACCTCAGGCAGAAAGCAGAAAATTGCAATGTATGCAGTAGTCACTGGTCCCTGGTAATGATGAAATCCTGTGGACAACTGTTATGTAGTCTTGTCAGTGAGAGAAGTGTCATGGTCAGAACTTGATTCTGTTCTCAGGGAGGAATTTTCCCGTCCACTGTTCTGTGGGGCCCCTGCTTCTGCTATCTGGGAAGCTTTGCTTGTCTATTGTCTGCCATGGCTGCAATGGAAGTTGAGGGCTCTAGAGGTTTTGCTGCCTGCCTCCTGCCTGTATGAGTTGGGTGGCCTAAGAGTTGCTTCAAGGCTCAGCCAAAAGCTTTTATGTCCTAGCTCATGGTTGTTTTTGCAACATAATTTTCTTTAAAATTAATAAGACTTTCATCTCTTCCAGGCACAGGAAGACAAATGTTGCATGTTCTCACTTATATGTAGGAGCTAAAACAAATTGATCTCGTGGAGGTAGTGAATAGAATGGTGGCTACCAGAGGCTGAGAAAGGTAGTGGGGGTAAGGGGATAAAGTTATAAAATACAGTTAGATAGAAGGAATAACATCTAGTGTTTGGTAGCACAATAGGGCTACTGTAGTTAAAAATAATTTATAACACATTTCAAAATAACTAGAAGAATAAATGTGGGATGTTTTCAGCACAAAGAAATGACAAATGTTTGTAGTAATTGGCGATGAATACCCTCAATTACCATTATGCATTGATCATTATACATTGTATGCTTGTATCAAAATATCACATGTACCCCATAAATGTGTAACTATTATGTATCCATAAAACTTAAAAAATTTTAAATAGAAAGCAACTAATAGACTTACATCTCTTTGCTTACAATCAGTTCAATATGCCAGCTACCGTACCCACAATTCTTTTTTAGACATAATTCTTAAAGTAGTATTATCTGTTTTTCTTCTCATCACCATTTCTTTCTTTTTCAACTCAATGACATCTACCCCAAGGCCACGAGGCTTGGGTTGAAGGCCTGGTTCAATCTGAATTTTGTCACATAATTATATCTTAAGACTGTTCATTATTCAATCTCAAAAATTACGTATTAATGTTTGAGGTAAGCATTCCCAACTTTTGAGGCTTAAAATTTCTGGGTTCTTTCTTATTCCCTTTCATTTTTATGTGTACTTTGGATAATTCTTTCTTGTGGTCATTTCTTCTTCTAATATCTTGCCAAATAAAGCTAGTAACATCTAATGCATGCTCACATAATTCTATTTTACAATATCTTTTGCTACAGCCACAGGCTAGGGAGGTTAGTGGCCTGCCTCCAAAGGTACCATGGGCATCATTGTTACTGAACATTTTGCCTCTGCTTAACTTGGGGTTTCATTTTTCCAGCCTCTGATATCAGTTTCCTAGTTATCTCCTGCCAGTGCCACCAATTTTAGGGTTTTGTTTTTGTTAGTGTCCATTCTTGGTAATAATTTCTATTTTAGTTAAGATAACACCAATTAAAGCATCAGATAAACCTCGAAATTTAAGAGGCTTAACATGTTAAGATGTTTGTTTCTTGCTTATGTAAAACTCAGTAGAGGGGCTGGGGTTTTATTCTATGCATTCATTTAGCAACCCAAATTAGCAAAACTGTTGTATTCAACAGACAGTTTTTAAGGCAACAACATCCAGCCAGCAGATAGAACCCTTAGCTTCTTCTGACCCTCCTCTCCACCTATGCTGACATCTTAGGTGTCCTCTGGCTTTTAATATCATCTCTTAGCTGACAAATCCCAAATCTTCTTTTATCGAAATCCACCTAGCCCCTGGATTTGTGTATGTAATTGCTTATACAACAACTCCACTTGGATGTCAATCAGGCATCATTAACTTAATATATTTGAAACCAAATGTTAATTTTTTCTCCCTAAAATTGCCACCCCTTAACATGATCAATCAATATTTGGGACTGTGATTTACCAGTTATTCAGGGTACAAACCTGAAAGTATTTTTTGAATCTCTCTCTTTTTTTTTTTAGTATCATATAGTACATAGAATCCATAAACAAATCCTATCAGTGATACCTTCAAAAACATCTAGAATCCAGTCATCTCTCATAGCTCCATAGCCATCAGATTTTACTTGTTGTAGTGTAGTCATGATCTAACAGGTCTTCTTGTTTTCACTCCTGCCCTCTTAGAATGCATTTACCACACATGAGCCAGGGTAATATTCTACAAAATAAAGAGACTACATTGCCCTTCTATGTATAAAACTCTGCAGAAACCACAGGTTTTCCCTGATCATTTATTTAAAGTACTTCATAGCATTTGTCATTATCTGACATTTCAGCCATTATGTTATACAGTTTTTTTGTTTAATTTTCTGTCGTCTCAACGAAGAATGAATATCTATGTCATAGACTTTTCTTTATTCATGGCTGTCTTTATAACACCCAGGATGGTGCTTGCCACATGGGAGATGTTCTAGTAGTTTTGAATGAATAAATAAATGAATGAGCTACATTTTCTATCTTTTTTTTTGGTGCTTTAGTCTTTTTGTCTTTATTTATATGACTTTTTAGTATTAACCATATGTAATCATTATCTCATTAGTATTAAATGAATTTCTAAATTTGCCCTTTAGTTTACATGTCTGTCTATCCAGCTAGCTAGCTAGTAATATAATAATAAATAATTTCTTCTTCACAATATTTTCCATTGTTCTTCACCTTAGAAATTCCTCCACTCTCATAAGCCTGGCTATATTCTCATATATTCACCTAATGTCTTCTAATTCTTAGTCTAATTTTAGAGGAGCATGGTGACCAGTCTTCATCCAGAGCTATTCTAGGATTCACAGTAAATTCTCCAGATCACAGAACTTATCTTCAGCAATACTGCTTGCCTGAAGGTTTCTAAAAAGGTTTGCACTATGAATGCTCTTTACTGGAAGTAGGCAGGCCAGATCTCTTTCTCCCAGGGATCTTCAAAGAGGTACTGGGGTGCTGCCTAGTGGCCTAATTCCTTCCTTCTTTGCCCGACTTCCTAATTGAAGGGAAGGAGACTCTTTCCAGAACTGACAGTATACTTTTCTTTCATTCAGCAGCTGCTAGACATAGTAGGAAACATATGATGTCTAAGTCATGTTCCTGGATTTTATGGAGTAAGTTGAACGCTGTATTTTTAAGGAAAATCTAGGAAAAAAAATTTCCTTTTTTGAAATTCCACCAGATTCATTGATATTTTAAAGCCAGTGGTCCTGGTAGGGGTGTGTGCATGTGTGTCTGTGTGTGTGTGTGTGTGTGTGTGTGTGTGTGTGTGTGTGTGGCTCTGCTTGTAGTTTTGCAGATTAAACGATTTTGGAGAAACCATTTATCTCAGAGTGATCAAATATTTATATAGTCATTGCCAAAATTTTCCAGCACATGACAATAAAGTGTCTTGTCTTTTGTCTTACGCTTGACCTACATTAAGTCACCATATGGGCTAGCTGTGGGGTTCTATTGGGTTGGGTGTGGGGAAGGAGGGGAGAAAAAAAGCAGGAGGGATAGGCAGGTGGAGATTGAGGAGGGCAAGAGAGATTTGCCTTTCTGGGGACTTGAGGTTGTCCTGGATATGCAAGAGGATGGAGAAATCAGACTTAAGGCATCTTGTGGAATTGTGGTAGAAAGGAAAGGAGATCAAGCCTTGATTAAATTGAAACAGCAGAAAACAAAGCTTTTTTTGTAAGATTTTACTCAACTGTCATAGTATTTCAAGTCTTGAAAAATCACATTTTCTAAAATGTGATAGATCACTTTTTTCACACTCCAGTATATTGTAAAAACACTTCTCTAATTTTTACTTTCAGAGAAATATTGTAAAACTCTTGCACCATAAAATTCAGAATCCCAGAGACTTATCAGTTTGAATAAGCCGCAGGTTACTGAGGATAGGTGATGTCTTGGGGAAATATGTAAGCCAGCCACAGAGCCTTGATTTAGGGGCTAAATCTTGGAGCAAACTAAAGGTGGACAGGCGCAAATAGACTCCACATTACTTTTTACACTAAGTTGCTTTCTTTTGGAAGAAAAAAAGGCCATAATAAATACCATTTCCAGGATTGTATCCAGTAACAGCAAGGACAAATTCCTGTAAGATTTGAGAGAAGTCCTATTGTTTTTCATTTTTTTTTATGAATTACTATCATAGTTCCTTTCTTACCTTTTGAATATATTAACTCCAGAATGTTCCTATGATTCTTAAATTCCAAGCTGCTTTTTCTAAAATGTCGTTTTCTTTCTTGAATAAGAAAACAATTCTAGGAATTTAGAATGAAATATTTCGTCTTTGTCTAGAGACTACAAGGTTCAAATAAATTCAACTTTCCCTCTTTCCTTTCTCATATATTTAAATATTATAACAATATTAATTTAGGAATGTCTAAATTTTTCTACTGTGATGTATTTACATCCAATTTAGGCATTGATAGTAATACAGTAAAAATTTATTCTCACATTCATTCTGCTATATTATTGATTATTCAAATAATTTCTGAGCTAATGAGCTATGTCAATCATTGGCCTGTGCAGGCTCTATAAAGATAATATAACATACATCTGTCTTTGAGGACCTTATAGTCTTCCTGGTGAGACAGATTATCATGCATAAAACTTTCAATTGATACTAGCTTTTTTTTTTTGAGACAAAATCTCGTTCTTTCACCCAGGCTGGAGTGCAGTGGTGTGATCCTGGCTCACTGCAACCTCTGTCTCCCGGGTTCAAGTGATTCTCGTGCCTCAGCCTCCTGAGTAGCTGGGATTACAGGTGCGTGCCACCACACCTGGCTAATTTTTGTATTTTTGGTAGAGACGGGGTTTCACCATGTTGGCCAGGCTGATCTCAAACTCCTGACCTCAGGTGATCTGCCCAGCTCAGCCTCCCAAAGTGCTGAGATTACAGGCGTGAACCACCACACCTGGCTGATACTAGCTTTTACAGAGTTACAAAGAAAATGGGATTGAGCACAAAGATAGGCTAACTATATAAGGAGTTCATGAAAGTCTCCTCAGAAGAGATGACATTGGAACTGAGTCTTAAAAGATAAGTAGGCACCTTCAGTTGATGAAGGTGAGAAAGAACTTCCCAGGAGAGAAAGCATGCTTCTTGTAATGGCAAGTCTTTGTTTATTTACTTTTTAATTTAAAAAATGTTTAAGTTTTATTTTAGGTTCAAGGATACATGTGCAGGTTTGTTATCTAGGTAAATTGTGTGTTGTGGGGGTTTCATGTACAGATTATTTTGTCACCCAGGTAATAAGCATAGTACCCAGTAGGTAGCTTTTCAGTCCTCATTATCCTTCTTCCCTCTACCCTCAAGTAGGCCCAGGTGTCTGTTGTTCCCTTCTTTGTGTCCACGTGTATTCAATGTTTAGCTACTTCTTATAAGTTAGAACATGCGGTATTTGGCTTACTGTTCCTGCATTAGTTCCCTTAGAATAATGGCCTCCATCTCCATTCATGTTGCTGCAAAGAACTTGATCTCATTCTTTTTCATGGCTATATAGTTTTCCATGGTGTACATGTACCACATTTGCTTTATCTAGCCTATCATTGATGGGCATCTAGGTTGATTCCATATATATATATATTTTTTTGAGATGAAGTCTTGCTGTGTCATCAAGCTGGAGTGCAGTGGCGTGATCTTGGCTCACTGCAACCTTTGCCTCCTGTATTCAAGCAATTCTCCTGCCTCAGCCTCCTGAGTAGCTGGGACTATAGGCACACACCACCACACCTGGCTAATTTTTGTATTTTTAGTAGCGACAGGGTTTCACCATGTTGGCCAGGATGGTCTCAATATACTGACCTCATGATCTGCTCCCCCCGGGTCTCCCAAAGTGCTGGGATTACAGGCCTGAGCCATTGCACTCGGCTGATTCCATATCTTTTATAGCAGATCTTGATGTGCTTAGAAATGATGAGGACTTTAGTATAACTGGAATGAATTTAGAGGCGTATTGGTGGCTTAATGGAAGTGGAGAGGAGTTTAGATAGAATTACCAATGGGATATTAGGCCAGAAATAGATTGGAAGGGCCTTGAGAGCTAAAATAAGGAATTTGGGTCTAAATCTGGAAGGAATAGGAACCAAAAGGAATTTTAAAGCAAGTGGTTGACATGATCAGATTTAATAATTAGGGAAATAGCTAATGTCTGTCAATACCCTCTGACTTGGTCAGGGAGTTATGAGACAGGAAGCCATTCTAAAAAACCCAGGCAAGGGCCAGGCGTGGTGGCTCATGCCTGTAATCCCAGCACTTTGGGAGGCTGAGGCAGGTGGATCACGAGGTCAGGAGATCGAGACCATCCTGACTAACATGGTGAAACCCCGTCTCTACTAAAAATACAAAAAATTAGCTGGGTGTGGTGGCGGGCACCTGTAGTCCTGGCTACTCAGGAGGCTGAGGCAGGAGAATGGCGTGAACCCAGGAGGCGGAGCTTGCAGTGAGCAGAGATCGCGCCACTGCACTCCAGCCTGGGTGACAGAGTGAGACTCTGTCTCAAAAAAAAAAAAACTCAGGCAAGATTATTATAAAGTCCCAAAATATGGCAGAAAGGATGGGACAGAGGATTGGACTTAAGATATTTCTGCTACATATCCCAGAAAGAAATAGAATGTTTAGAATTTCAAGCGTTTTAGGAGGGAGCATAAAGTGAGATAACATGTGAATTTCATACCAAGATTAAAAATTTACAACTGAACTTTAGATCTTACCAAGGGAACATATTTTAAATAGCCTTGAATTTTGGTCTGCCAAGTTATGTTTAAATGTTACCATGTTCAAGCAAGAAGAGTCTTTTCCTTCCAAACAGAGTGCTAATGTCCACTTTCATACCTCCTTAAATATCTACAGCATGAAACAACCTACGCAGACATATCCGGATTTCCTGGAGCTATCAGTGCCTTTTGTGTTGTAAGACAAAGGCAATCCAATAAAGACATCTCTGTTCCCCAAGTGCTCACCAAAGTCACAGCTCAGAGAGTGCACGTTATAGTTATGTCTTTTCTGGGCTTTATATTTTAAAGAATATGATAATAAAAAGGAAAAACAAGCTTCCTGGTAAACTGTATTTATAGCCTCATAGACTGTAAAGGTTTCAAAGTTTAAAGACACTTAAGAGCAAATGTCTTCCTTTTTCAGCGTTAGCCTTTTTCTCTAGCCCCAAAAGTGTGCAAGGCAAAAGCCTGAGATAGAGAGGAAGTAGTATAAGATAGTGTGGGAGGTGTTCTAAGTCTGGGGCTCATAATCCTCTAAAATACGTGGGTCTTCAAGCCTACAGACAAGCTACAGAAGGCCTTCCAGCACCTGAAATTGTGGAGACAACTGTGGCGGATGCATGGATGACCCCTTTTTTTTTTCTGGGGAAATACTTGATTGTTTTCATTAGAATCTACAGCCTTAAACCTTGACTATATAATTGGACACGTACAACAAATGGCTATCATATAGATGAGTATATTATCAGAGCAAAAATAATGATTCAGGTAAGTTCTTGCCACTTCAGAAGATACAATTAATTTGTCTCAATGGATATGAGAGTGATCTACTTAGTTATGGATATTTGTAAAGTTTGTTTAAATAGCTCCACAACTTTGGGCATGCTTACCTCTCCAAGCCTTCTTTTTCCCCCATTACTATCTCCTAGGTTTGCTGTGAGGTAATTTATGTAGACCAGTTTGCACAATCCTTGGAAAACATCTTAATTATATATTTATGACAAATTTGGATATGACATTTGTTATACATCTGTGTGCAGAGCAGCTATAAATATAAAACTTAAGCTTAGTGAATTGTTAAAAATTAGTCATATTTCACTTATGATCATCTCCTCTTGGAAACTGAAGAAACAAGATCAAGTAATAAGTACGTTTATATTTTCTAAGTACTATTTTTAAGAAGTTAAATGTTAGCTTCTGGTGTCATGAATAAGAATTGGAGCAAATGACAAATTCCAGTATATGGCTTGCTTCGGAGTGAATGGTCAAAGTATTGTGATAAAGTCGCTAACCTTTGGGAGGATGTACAACCAATAAGAGTCAGGCCCCATTTCCAATGAGCAGGCCCCATTCCTGATGACAAGAGTTATAAGAACATACAATAAAAAGATTGAACTCTGGTCAAAGGCCACAGCTGCTACGGTCCACATGCTGCTTGCTGGATATGGAGCCAGCCCTGGAGCCCTAACCTGATTCCTTAGCTTTGGCAACACAAGCATTTGAAATGTGGGACGAGGTGGGGCCCAGCATCATCAAGTCATAGTCTGAGAGGTCTTGGTCACTACCATGACCTCCTTCACTAGCTCATCAGTCTGAGGAAGAAGCCCAGGCTGCCACAAGGCCTTGTCTTACAGGCAAATAATTAATTAAGATGGAAACTTACATGTCTACTGACCTCCAGTGATTAGGCCTCTGGTTCAAGAGCTGAGTTTTGAGGACTTACTTAAATTGGGAAGACTATGACAGTTGTCCTTCCTTTCTCCCAGCCGCCTTCTTCCCTCCATTGTTCCTCTGGGTAGCTTAGAGGTCACCTGTGGAACATTTAATGGCCCTTTTATTTGATATTTTGGTACTTATATATGTCTGTCTTCCCAGACAAACTTTTCCTCTGACAGAAAAGATTTTAAAGACATTTTAGTAAAACAGAACAAAACAACCCAGGCATGAGACAAACTGATTATTAGTTGGAGATTTGGTTGGAAGATATTAGCTAGCCCTGAAGCAAAAACACAGTTTTCTCCATGTTTTTCTATAACAGTATTCATAAAGTTACATGTAAGTTGGACAGCTTATGGTTGAGCAGTGACTAAGAAGAGAAATTGGGTTGCAACAGAGAGCACAGGCATTGCTGCCAGCCAGACAGGGCTTGAGACCAAGCTACCGATTCTTAGCGATATAATGGTGGGCAATTTGCTTCACCTCTTGGAAATGTCCTCTTCTGGGAAATGGGGGTGATAATGTCTCAGCGGGTAATTTTAAGAATTAAAGGTAAAATGTGCAAAGTGCCTGGCACCAGTGACTACCGAGTAAATTTAAAATATTTTATATTTCTTAGTGTTCGTTTCTTGCTCTGCCTTAAAAAAAAATTGCACATCAAATACTTTATTCTTCTGCATGCAATGCATTTTTGTAAATCATCTGTTGCACATAGTGTTAGGTGCTTGGAAACAAAGAGGAGTAATGCAGATCTTTTATATTCAAAGAAGTACTAGCCTAACTGTGTTTGGGGTGCTTGTGTACATGTCCAAAGAGTGAAGCATAATAATTCCTTGTCTTTTTGAAAATTTTATCTAAACAAAATGAAATCAATGAATTAATTTTTTGGAGGGCATATGTGACATAGACGTTCATAGATGACTTTTATGTAGGATTAGAGGGTATAGAATTCTAAGCGGCTGAATCCTCAATTCTGAAATACAACACTAGGGACTTATGGAAGCTAATCACGTAAACATAGCTCCTTTATTTTTCCAATAATAGTTTAAAATTTGTCACGTTGGATTTTATCTGAAGTCAATCTGACTTGACTATAGTTCTAGGCCTTCCTCTTCAATTTTTTTTTTCCCCCAAAACACCTGATGGCTGAGTCCATCAAGTTCCCAAAATAGATTTACACATTTTAAAAAACAGATAATCAGGTTTTGCTTTGCATCTCTTTTTTTTTTTTTTTTTCTCAATGTCCAGGAAACTTTGTAACACCTGCTTTGCAAAATAAGCAAGTAATCATCTATTTTGGAGACAGAAAATAGAGGAGGTGAGAAATGAGATAACTGGCTTCAACTCTTGTTATTTGGGCAAGGAAATTATTTGTTCAGTGATTTTTGCCACTAGAACAACTTTTGCATTGCTTTGGTTTCTCCATATGCTTTGGAGAGACAGGAAAGAGAATATTGCACTAAAAATCTTGTTTCAATTCAAGATAATTTTGCATATATTTAGGCTGAGTAGGGAAGTGGCATTACTGAAATAAAAGTGTTTTTAATACAACTTGGAAGACATAAATGAACACATTGAGAGGAAAATGAATCAATAATTTTATTTTAGAATTGAAAGGGATTTTAGAGATCATCTTGTTTAACTGCCATATTTACAGATGAATGAACTATTACGTGTTTTGCCCACAGTAGGTCACACAAACAAAGGTGTCCTGACTTCTAGAATAGGCCTTTGTTCCTCTCTCACTATAAATACGTGACTATCCTGCAGAATGGCCTAGTAGGTATTGTCATGTTGCTGTTCCTGGTTGGGAGGACTGGGTGCATGTACAAATAAAGTTTACATAATACCTGATACAGAAATCTTGGTGCCCTAAAGTAACTATTTAATGATGATGCCTTTGCTCTATTCAGACCAGTGAAATGAACACACATTTCTGGCTCCATTTAATAAATTGCCTCCTTGAGGGCACTAAATCCTGCTCTTCTGGAAAGGCTCATTCACCTCACATGGGTAAACAGTTTGCTTCTTCATGAATTCTGCTGTTTACTCACAACAGTAGAAAGCCTGTTTTGTGTTATTGCTGTTATCAAAAATCTGGAGACATCACTGCAGATTGGAATGAGGTGGTGGGAGACCGTTGCTTAAGTGGGTATTGTTCAGCACAGCTTAATAGAAAAGGTTGACCAAACATGTTAGAGTTACCATCGAATAAGTTTATCGGGGGAACCAGTCCCCAATATTTCAACATAGGTTCTTTTCTATTTTCCCTAAGTGTCGGCTGGTCTGAGAAATAAAGAGAAAGAGTACAAAAGAGAGAAATTTTACAGCTGGGTCTCCAGGGGTGACATCACATGTTGGCAGGTTCCGTGATGCCCACCTGAGCCGCAAAACCAGCAAGTTTTTATTAGGGATTTCAAAAGGGGAGGGGGTACGAATAGGGAATGGGTCACAGAGATCACATGCTTCAAATGGAATATATCTTTAGTAATGGAAACCTTTTCAAATCTAGTTAATTTTGCCTTTCAAAGTCACTGTGAATGGGTGAAAAGTAAAATAGCTCATCTGTAGATCATAAGTTAATATTGCTGAATTTTAAAAAATTTGATGAGTCAGAAAAATTTGCATTGGTATCATCTACATTCACTTTCTACCTTTAAGTTCATTACTTTCCTTCACACACTGACCTGTGATTCCCCCAGAGGCAAAGTTTCAAGGTCAATTATGTGAAAGTAGTTTTAAAAGTAACCAATCCAGACATGGATTTCTGAAAAATAAAAATTGAGTTCAAGCAGTCAGAATTCTGTAGTATTCTTCACTCTTTTCTTTCTTTTTCAAATAAAACTTTCTAAACATTGTAGCTCAAGATAGATTAATGATTCCAGTTTTTAAATATATTTAAAGCTCAAGTTGTTGGATTTTAAAAAATTTTGACTCCTCCCTTTCTCTTTCTCTTCCTCCCTCCCTCCTTCCTTCCTTCCTTCCTTCCTTCCTTCCTTCCTTCCTTCCTTCCTTCTTCCTTCCTTCTTTCCTTCCCTCCTTCCTTTTTTCCTTCCTTCCTTCCTTCCTTCCTTCCCTCCCTCCCTCCCTGCCTTTCTCTTTCTTTCGTTCTTTCTTTCTTTCTTCACAATATAGGTTAAAAAGGAATAGTAACAGATGATCCTTTATACTCCTGTTGCTTCACTCTGAAGAATTCTTTCTTCTCCTCATCCAGGCCTTAGCCAAAAGCTACAAATGAAAGAAAATTTCGACCCCATGTAAATTTTTTGGAACATGTACCGTATTGGTGGACATGATACAGTTTCGAAGCATTAGGTCCTTGTTAAGAACAATTCATTAATATTTTTCTATTGGATCAGACTTACAGATAAGGTCTGCTTCTAACGATGTCATCAATAAGCGTTTCACATGGGAAATAATGGGAAATACATTGTCTTGTTGATTATATATATTCAGGGAGTTTTAGGCGAATTTAATAGTGAATTATGAGTGGAGCTGCCATTAACTATTTTAAAACATGTATGTATTCATGCAATTCTTTAATCCTTAAGGAGCATAACAGGACTGAATTATCCTTCTGTCCCAGTCTGTTTAGGCTGCTGTAACAAAATACTGTAGACTGGGTAGCTTATAAACAACAGGAGTCTGGGAAGTCCAAGATCAAGGCCAGCAGACTTGGTGTTTGGTGAGGGCCTAGCTCATAGATGGTACCTTCTACTTGTGTCCACACATGGTAGAAGAAACAAGCTAGCTCTCCGTTTTTTGTTGTTTTTTTTTTCAATAAAGGCACTAATTTCATTCTAAAGACAGATCCCTTATTGCCTAGTCACCTCCCAAAGGCCCCACCTCCTAATACCATCACTTTGGGGTTAAGATTTCAACATAGGAATTTTGGACAGACACACACATTCAGACTATATAGCATCTTCTTTTTAAATTTTTTATTATTTCAGAGACATGGTCTCATTTTGTCACTCAGGCTGTTGTGCAGTGGCACAAACATAGTTCACTGCAGTCTTAAACTCCTGGGCTCAATAAATCCTCCTGCCTCATTCTTCTCAGCAGCTGGGACTATAAGCACATGCCTCCATGCCTGGCTAATTTTTAAAAAAACATTTCTGCAGAGGCAGGGTCTTGCTATGTTGCCCAGGCTGGTTTTGGATTCCTGATTTCAAGTCATCCGCCTGCCTTAGCCTCCCAAAGCATTGGTGTTACAGTTGTGAGCCACTGCACCCAGCCCATAGCACATTCTAATATTACTCTTCAGAATTTTAGAATCTTACTTATGACTGGCTTTGTTCTTGCCTTTTCAGATAGAAAAGTTATATTTTCAAAAACAACCCCAGCACGTTGTAGTCTCACTATTACATGACTAAATTCTTTGGTGTTTGCCTGGCCTCCCCCAGCTTTAGCATGGCCCCTAGAATAAGTGCGTCCCAAAAGAGTCAGGTTGTCCTCCAGGCCCAGAGAAACCAGGAATCTGCATAATGAGTGTATACTGTTTTGAATTTTATTCCCACAAGATTTCTCATTTCTTTCCTTTCTTCTTCCCTCCCTCCCTCCTTCCTTCCTTCCTTCCTTCCTTCTTTCCTTCCTTCCTTCCTTCCTTCTTTCCTTCCTTCCTTTCTTCCTTCCTTCCTCCCTCCCTCTTTGCTTTCTTCCTGTCTTGCTTTCTTTTTTTTGTATATTTGGTGGTAGTTGCAGTCCATTGGGATAGAGAAATAGGAAGAAAAGCATTACATAGAAATTAGGTATATAAACTAAAGCAACAGGAATTAAAAAACACGAATTCAATCACTACATATTTCTATTTCAAAACTGACAAAAGCTTTAGTTTTAAAAATGAAAAAAAGAGAGAGGACAGAAGGTACATAATGGGTACAAAATAAGTGAAATTTAAATTCCTTTATTTGCATTACATTTCCCTTAAACTTTTAAAAATGACTTTTTACCCTCTCCTTAAGATATCCAGCCTTGTTTCTTCTGACCAGCTGTCTTGGAGTTTTCCTGAAATGACACTCTCCTTGGCAACTATCCCCTGAGCCTTATCATCCCAATTTTAAAATCTCCATGTCAAGTTCTGAGAACTTCTAGCTTCTACTTTCTTTCTTCATCAATGAAAATTTTAATCAGACATTGTTACAGCTGTTTGGATGTTTATTTATCTAAACCCTCTAAAGTTTGAGAGAAGAATCCCCTCCCCTCCCCTCCCTCCCCATCCCACCCCTTCCCGCCCCCCCCCGCCCTAACCCTCCCTTCCCCTCCCCTTCTTTCTTTTATTCTTAGCAAAATGCCTAAATGTTTCCATCAAGAGGCGATGTGTGCACTGAATACTAATTGCAAATGCTGTGTCCTTCACTTTCAGAATTGCTAGATAACATATTAAAAATTGGTTCATAAAATGCTTGTGCATAATATAACTTTAGGAACAATTCTGTCCATTTCTATCACTTATAGATGAAGAACTGCAGCCTAGAGAGATGGAAATGACTTGCCCATTTTGTGTTTGGTCTCTTCATGGGGGTTTTGCGGGGGAGCCCTGCCCTCACAAACTGCCAGGTGTATACTGTACACACCAGTCATGAATCCAGACTGGGAGGGAAGAATGATTACCAATTTTTGCCATCTTGAGGGGTAAGAGTGCAATGATTTGGAGTCTCCTTGAGAGATTAATATGGGACACTGACCACCCAGAAGAAGATCTAGGATCACATATACACAAACATTTATATATATCCATGTACATATCTACAGACATTTAAAAATATATACATGTTCTGATTTGTTAATATTCTTTGAAAGTTAACCAAATTAAAATTTCCAAATCCCCTGGTAAAAGTTCACTTGTAACATGATGAAAGGGGATATTCAGATAAGATTTTAGAACACCTTCTCTAGAACTAAAAAACAAAGCAAAACAAAATAAAACGTTACTTCTCAAAAACTCCTTTGAAGCAGGTGTTCTTGTCAAATACTAAATCCATGACCAAGTATTTCAGTGTATGAGGATTCAGAAATATATATATATATGAATATATATTTAAATGTTTCTTTATATGATTTGGTTTTCTCATAGCTTATTTGTCTGTGTGTGTGTGTGTGTGCACGTGTGTGTTTTGCTACCACTTTATTCGGTGAATATATCCCACAGAAACAAAATCTGTCCACTTAGTTCATGAGTTTTTTGAAACAGTTGGTGTCTAAGTAACTTCATCCTTGGCAGAAATAACTTCCTGTTTTAAAAGAAAATAACTTAAAAGATCGTATAAGGAAGGCTCATAAGGCTTCTTGGAAATCAAACAGTTCTTACAAAACATTTTGATGTGTTTAGTACAGAAGAATTAGGAACATATGGGTTACATTTTCCTTAAAATGCATATGGTTTTTAAAAATTTAAGGGGTAATGTTCTTGGCAAAATAGGTTTTGCCAAACCCAAACTGTTTAAAGAATTGTTCAAGATGTTCAGTCAGGCCAAAAGGCCCCAGGCTTCCACAGTCCTAATAATAGAATCAATCAGGAAAACCAGAATGAAGTCACTAAACTCATTTTAAGAGTCCCTTGAAATAACCAACCAAAATAAATCTCAGTGTCGTAACAGTCACAAGCAATTAGAATATAATAACTTTTATGCTCATGCCGAATAAAACCCCAAGCTAGTAGTTAAAATCGTTCTAGGAATTCTGGAAAGTTGGCAGTGTATTTTGTTTGACTAAAATAATTGATTACATCTATAAAAATAGCGAAGAGACTAGAAGGGATTTCACAGATAAAGCACCTACCAGAAATAATTCAAGAATTTCACCATGGTTTCTCAAGGAATGGAGGTTGATATGCTTGTTTAAAACCCACACATTCTTTGGTAAAAAGGTGTATGTGGAGATGATAACTACAAAAAATTTCATTACCCTGGTACTAAACACTACTTCTCTTATCTGGAAAAGAGTCTATTAAGTCACTTAGTGATGGACCCAGAGATGGTGAGATGAAATAGCCAGTGACATCAGACCAGAGGCTGTATATGTATATGGCATGAAGCAATTGGGTAGTTGTTTCAAAAAGGAATCCAATCTCTGTATGGTAGTATTTGCTTCCCAACACTAATCTTTTTTTTTTTTTTGAGACAGAGTTTTGCTCTTGTTGCCCAGGCTGGAGTGCAATGGCGCGATCTTGGCTCACTGCAACCTCTGCCTCCCAGGTTCAAGCGATTCTCCTGTCTCAGCCTCCCAAGTAGCTGGGATTACAGGCATGTGCCACCACACCTGGCTAATTTTGTATTTTTGGTAGAGACAGGGTTTCTCCGTGTTGATCTGGCTGATCTCGAACTCGCGACCTCAGGTAATCTACCAGCCTCAGCCTCCTGAAGTGCTGAGATTACAGGTGTGAGCCACCACACCTGGCCACGCTAATCTATTTTGAAATGACATCACAGTCTCAAACTAAAGGGTTGGTAAAATTATCTTGATTGGATTGGACTTGTTCTCATGAAAATATCTTCACATTCTTTTTCAAGATCTTCATTTTCTACTCATGACTTCTCTCTTGGCATTATGAGTAAGCCACTAGAGTTCCCTCTGTTGGTTGACTCCTTGGTGTTTTAACAAAAATTGCTGCAGGGTGTTAAATAACTTTTTAAAAAATCTTTTGTTCTTTTCTGACTCAGACTTTATATAATCACCTCCAGCTAAAGACAGAAACATTATGTCTACCAGTTGAGCCAATTGAGCCAATAACAAAAGGGTTCTGGAATTCTTCCAGTTTCCTTTTCTCCCCTCCAGAGATTCCTGGCATTCTCTCCTGCTGAGCAGAATATGAATTACTAGACAATTTGGGAACAAGGCTGTTCTGATCAGCAGACATTTGCATGGCTGTAGCATTTGTGGAGAGGCAAAGCACTCAAGGAAGTAGCAGCAGTGTTGCCCCTTCCTGTCCCACCAGCTCTCTAACAAACTATACGTTTTGCAAGGGGATGGGAGTAATGCATTTTAAGGATTTGGGAGGTTGTCCGGGTTGTGCGTTAGGTGTTGTGGCTGTGATAATTACTGGCTGTATTCAGAGTTGGAGGCTGTTAGACTTACTTGCATCTAGATCTAAGCCCATAGGGGATTGTGTGTGTGATGCTTAAGTGTGTGTGTGTGTGTGTATGTGTGTGTGTGTGTGTGTGTGTGTGTATGAAGGTGGCTTTATCAGAATTACTGGATGATGGTATGGAAGAAAGAGAGGCTCTCAAAGGGCACTAAAAAGGATACTGAAGCTATGAATGAATGTCTAAAAGTGATTGAAGATGAGTGATATAGTTTCACTGTCCAAAAATATCTAAAGGGAATTAGCCTTTACGTATCAAGGAAAAAATAGTTTAATTAGAACATTTCCAGAAGTCCCTCTCACAATCTTTTCACTCACATTCGTACATAAACCCAGGCTGGTTGATTCCTTTTTGTTTGTACATGCCTTCTTGATTTCCAACTTGGTCCATGTAGTTCCCACCACTTTCCCTTCTGCACATTGCAGTCCTACTCTTCTTTCAAAGAACTGTTTGATCTCTATCTCCTATATGACAGTGGCTTTAAACATTTTGGTCATGACCCACAATAAGAAATGATTTTTTTATCAAGTCCCAGTGAATGCAAAATACATGCACACAGACATCTGAAACAAAAGCTTCATTAAATTATACACATATGGACTGTATTTGATACGTCTATCCTATAAAGCCTAGTCATAACTTCCTAAAGTAATTTCATGATCACCAATGGGTCTTTATCCACTGTTTGAAAAATACTTTTCTGTGAAGTTTTCTGTGACGATTCCAGCACACTGATCCTTCATTTGTCTAAACTCATAGAACTTTTGTTGTTCTGACAACTTGTTGGGTACATATCAATATACGACATTAATATGTCTTCCTGTCCCCAGTTAGGTTATCAGTCACTTGATGGAGGAGATTGTACATTATATATTACTTTGTATTCTTCACAGTGTCTAATATAAAGGACACAAGTCCTTTCTAAGAAAAGCGTGCTGGGATTCTCTCTACAACTCGCCAGAATATCTTCTGTCACATTTCCCATCTAAACTCTGAAATATAACCCAATTTTATTATTTGTGAATTTGGGATCAGAGCAGACTCTCATTCTCCTCAAATCCCCTGCTGTAATGGATGATATTTCTTCCTAGAGTTCTTAGTATTTTTCTGAGGGCCTTTAAAAAAATTTAGAGCCAGAAATAAATAAGGTGAGGAGCATACAACATATACATAATAGCCTAAATTCTTCTTTTTTTCTTTTTTTTTTTTTTGAGACAGAGTCTTGCTCTGTCACTCAGGCTGGAGTGCAGTGGCACAATCTCGGCTCACGGCAACCTCTGCCTCCTGGGCTTAAGCAATTCTCCTGTCTCAGACTCCTGAGTAGCTGGGACTACAGGTGCGTGCTACCATGGCCAGCTAATTTTTGTATTTTTAGTAGAGATGGGGTTTCGCCATGTTGGCTGAGCTGGTCTTGAACTCCTGACCTTAGGTGATCCACTCGCTAGGCCCCAAATTATGGGATTACAAGTGTGAACCACCGCACCCGGCCAATAGCGTGAATTCTTGAGTAGGAGTGGAGACAAGGGTAGGTTAGGCTAGTAGACTATTATGAGAAAGAAGAAGATGAGTTTTTCCAGTATGTTTTTTCCTCCATTACATTTAGAAAAGGTAAATAAGAAGTTTACTCAAGCTGTGTCTACCTATACAAAACTGAAAATAACATCCTTTATAGACAAGCAAATGCTGAGAGATTCTGTGACCACCAGGCATACCTTACAAGAGCTCCTGAAGGAAGCACTAAATATGGAAAGGAAAAACCACTACCAGCCACTGCAAAAACATACCAAATTCTAAAGACCATTGACACTCTGAGGAAACGGCATTAACTAATGGGCAAATAACCAGCTAGCATCATAATGACAGGATCAAATTCACATATGACAATATTAACCTTAAATATGTATGGGCTAAATGCCCCAATTGAAAGACACGGACCGCAATATTAACCTTAAATATGTATGGGCTAAATGCCCCAATTGAAAGACACGGACCGGCAAATTAGATAAAGAGTCAAGACCCATCGGTGTATTGTATTCAGGAGATCTATCTCACGTGCAAAGACACACATAGGCTCAAAATAAAAGGATGAAGGAATATTTACCAAGCAAATGGAAAGAAAGAAAAAAAAAGCAGGGGCTGCAATCCTAGTCTCTGATAAAACAGACTCTAAACCAACAAAGATCAAAAAAGACAAAGAAGGGCATTACATAATGATAAAGGGATCAATGTAACAAGAAGAGCTACTATCCTAAGTATATATGCACCCAATACAGGAGCACCGAGATTCATAAAGCAAGTTCTTAGAGACCTACAAAGAGACTTAGACTCCCACACAATAATAGTGGGAGATTTTAACACCCCACTGTCAATATTAGACAGATCAATGAGACAGAAAATTAAAAAGGATATTCAGGACTTAAACTCAGCTCTGGACCAAGTGGACATAATAGACATCTACAGAACTCTCCACCCCAAATCAACAGAATATACATTCTTCTCAGCACCACATAGCACTTATTCTAAAATCAACCGCATAATTGGAAGTGAAACACTCCTCAGCAAATGCAAAAGAACAGAAATCATAATAAACATTCTTTCTGACCACCTCGCAATCAAATTAGAACTCAGGATCAAGATACTCACTCAAAACTGCACAACTAAATGGAAACTGAACAACCTGCTCCTGAATGACTACTAGGTAAATAACAAGATTGAGGCAGAAATAAATAAGTTATTTGAAACCAATGAGAACAAAGACACAACGTACCAGAATATCTGGGACACAGCTAAATCAGTGTTTAGAGGGAAATTTATAGCACTAAATGCCCACAGGAGAAAGCGAGAAAGATCTAAAATTGACACCCTAACAGTACAATTAAGAGAACTAGAGAAGCAAGAGCAAATAAATTCAAAAGCTAGCAGAAGACAAGAAATAACTAAGATCAGAGCGGAACTGAAGGAGATAGAGACACGAAAAACCCTTCAAAAAAATCAATGAATCCAGGAGCTGTTTTTTTTTGAAAAGATCAAGAAAATAGACCGCTAGCCAGTTTAATAAAGAAGAAAAAAGAGGAGAATCAAATGGACACAATACAAAATGAAAAAAGGGATATCACCACTGATCCCACAGAAATATGAACTACCGTCAGAGAATACTATAAACACCTCTATGCAAATAAACTAGAAAATCTAGAAGAAATGGATAAATTCCTGGACTCATATACCCTCCCAAGTCTAAACCAGGAAGAAGTCGAATCCTTGAATAGACCAATAACAAGTTCTGAAATTGAGGCAGTAATTAATAGCCTACCAACCAAAAAAAGCCCAGGACCAGATGGATTCACAGCCGAATTCTACCAGAGGTACAAAGGGAAGCTGGTACCATTCCTTCTGAAACTATTCTAAACAATAGAAAAAGAAGGACTCTTCCTTAACTCATTTTATGATGCCAGCATCATCCTGATACCAAAACCTGGCAGAGACACAACAAAAAAAAGAAAATTTCAGGCCAATATTCCATCAATGCAAAAATCCTCAATAAAATACTGGCAAACAAAATCCAGCAGCACACCAGGATTGAATCTTACTGCTAAGACTTTATTCAGTGCCTGTCACCAAAGCAGTCCTTGTTGAGAGGGGACGGAATTTCTTGGCTGGGTGTGGCTCATGATTCCATATGGTTGGTGAGAGATAAGGGTGAGGATGATAGTGGTGGTTGGGGAAGGGGTTTAGATGCCCAGAACCACATGAATGGAGAGGGGCTAAGTTAAAGTGCTGTTACCAAAAAGAAGGATAGCCTGAGAGCAGAAAACAACAGATACTTACTGTGTGTGTTTGTAAATTTCTTTAAAAATAGTTTTTTCATAAATTGACTATCTTCACATTTCTGTGACTAGGATTATTTTTAAAAGACCAGAATTCAGGTGCCAATGCCATTTACTTGGATTCTCAGTTTGTTAAGAAAGTGAAAATGTTTTGGAAACCATAAAGTGCTATATTCATGGAAGTGACATATTTAAAAGTTTTTTAGTTCCTTCTCTGCCACTAGTTATAATATGTCACTGTCATAAATTTAAATAATCATGATAAAATAATACTAGTCTCATGATTAGCCGACACTTTACAGAAAAATCTATTTCTATTTTTGAAACAGAAAAAATGGTTATTATATGTGTCATGATAGTGTTAAAACAATTTTAAAGAGAAAAAGAATGAATCTTAGATGGTGAAGTTACTTAATACTCTACAATATATTGTAAGGAAAAATCTTGCCTTTAAATCTGCTTTCTTATTCTAAGACTGAGACTTGAGTCACATGTATAAATTTGCCTTTTAGTGTTCTAAAAGTATGTGAATAAGTACAAGTACAAACACATTAATATATAAAATAAATATAGAAAACCTATTATTGAATTTCAGCTATTTAGAGCATGTTATAGTTCTGTTAAATTTGGAAATTGAATATAGAGATAGTTGTGGAAAGAAATATATGTTTCTTGATGTTTTTATTACCAGTGTTTTAAGAAGAAGAAATTGATCATAGCCCAATTCGCACTCTGTTAGTAGTTAGCTGTTACCTTGGATGAAGTCACCTCATCTCCTCAGGCCTAGTTTCCTCATCTGGAAATTGAAGAAATTTAATTAGATGCTATATAAGGCTGCTTTCAGTTCTAACATCCGGCAATTTATGCAAGTTTTGAAAATGCTAGGTCACAAAATATTATTTTTGGGAGGAAGTGATCTAGGTAAACTGCCAATGGCAGAAGCACATATTTTAAATATTCCCTGCATCTAATATGGTTACTTGATTCTGTCCAAACTACTGTGAAAACACACAGGTGATTGTGTAGCTATTTCTGTGACCTGCATATTAAAAGGTTTAAAGTCTCAGATGTTCCAAGAGCAGCCGTGTGATTTCGAACAGGAAATTTGATTCAACTCTTCTTTCTAGTAGGAATGAAAGTCAAGGGTAGGTCGATAAGGATTACAATGGGTACCTACTGTGATCAATTTGAAATGTTTCAAAAACACATGGTTGGTTCTTGGAGAGTAATTTTATTGAACTGACCAGTCTGTGGTAAATTACTTCATGTTACCATGTACGCCAAATTCCTTGTCCCCTTTTTCTCTTGCTACCTTCCTCTCTCCTATTTTCTCTCTCCTATCTCTCCTATTTGCAGGAGAGGACTACAAATCTGCTCACTCCTTTAGTTATTTTCTTTTTTCACCATCTAATTGACTCTACATGCTGCTATCCAGGCACAGCCCTTTGAGAATGTTTCCCAACCAGAAAAGAAAACAATAATAGAAGTGGCTACAAAATATAATTTTTTCCCTGACTATTAATGCAGAAGGAAAAGGTCTAATGGGTTGCAGATTTCTTCCTATTTGAATAGCGTGACCGTGACCAATTAGAAAGGAACCCCTCAGCTGAAGTTGCATTTCCTTAGTTCCCCTCCATCAGGGCAGGGCCTGGGCTCGGGTGAGGCCTGGCTGGTGTTCTATGTATGGAAAGAGGAATGATGTGCAAATGGGTAGAGGTTTCAGTGACGGGGAGGAAAGCAGAGTTCTTTAAACTATTATTAAGAATAAGGCAGCAAGACTCCAGTCACCCTGCTAACCCTTAAATATTTTTGGCTGTCTGCCAGCATGTTTCAGTATTTCTTTGAAGCTTTTTTGTACTTATTGCAGTAGAGTAATTAAAGTGTACCTTTTCATCTTTACCTACACACGTATACACACACACACCCCCCAATCCATTTTGCTCTGACATAGACTTGCTGGGGGCGGGGCTTGGGGGCCCAGAGGTTGGGGGAGATGCAAATTCTCTCTGGAGCCCTCCTGAGACCTAGGAATGAACTGCACCTGGGAAATGTCTTAGGGCTGGAGCTGCAGCACTGATTCTTTTGAGCTCTTTGGTTTCTGCATCTCTCCCTTTAAAATATTTCTCTAATACATCCAAAGGTGTTTCATAGGTGATTGGGAGCTAGATTTTACAAAGAAGCTGCACCCCTGTGGCATTTAAAAATGTACACCTTGGTGGCCAGATAGGCAACTGAAATTTCTGCTTCCCAATTTGGTATTTTAGCCTTTCACCTGATCAAATGATACTTCTTTTGGAAAGATAAAATTGAACCATATATATATATATATATATATATATATGGTTATAAATATATAAATCCAAGAAGAAATTTGAGTTCAGCATATCTCATGGCAAGAGAGGATGCCATCTTTTGCCCTGAAGGAGAAATTCTTGCCTTCTCTCCACCCCCAAGTGTATTCAGGTGTGTAAGAAATGGTCTGATCGTCTTACACAAATAAATATGTAAAGCACAAGGTCATTTTTAGTGGATGGGAAATAGACCAAAGGAGAAGATAGGAGGAAATCCCAGAACTGTAACTCTTAGATTCCTTATGAAACTATTGCCAACTTTCTACAGAGTCTCCAGGTGTTCTAAGGTGGCGATGTTTTAATAGAATACATTATACCTGTAAAAATTTGCCTTAAAAGGCAAGTTACAACACATTTGTTTTGGTAACTGTAAGTGTTGGATTTTCCACTGGCAGGTGAAGGGACACTTTGCAGGGGTGGGCTGCAGGGACAGTGCCAGCATGCCAACTTCTGGCAGCTGGCTGGAAATTGATCTGTTTTTACGGACATGTTTATTAATTCTAATTTTCTCTGGCACCTGAACCACTAAATTTATGACTTTCAAATTTCCAAGAGGGTTGATTATAATCTTTAAGGTCTCTTCCAGCATCATGGCATTGATTTCAATGATGAGATAAGGGAGATGGTTTCATTTTGAGGGCTGGATTGTCCTGATAATGACTCTACCCTAATTGCCTTCATGAGTTACAGGATCAAGACCTTGGTGGAGGACTCAGACCACGTGAGAGCAGACACTGTATATCCCTGCATAAGTAACATTTGGATGCAGTGGGTAGAGTTTGTGAATTTCTATGCTGTGCTTGGTTCTGACCCCTGAGGGTACCAAGAAGCAGTTCACAATCAGAAATGTCAAGAATAATCCAGTATTTAGAAAAACCTAAAGACTTAAACAAAAACCTGTCAGAACTGATAAACAAAGTCAGTAAAATTGCAGGGTACAAAATCAACATGCAAAAATCAGCAACATTTCTATACACCAGTAGCATTATTATGCAGCCACAGCAAATAATTTGAAAAAGAAAGTAAGAAAGCAGTCTTATTTACAGTAGCTACAAAAAACTTAAAATACTTAGGAATAAATTTAACCAAAGAAGTGAAAGATATCTGCAATTAAACTATAAAACACTGATGAAAGGGATTGAAGAAGACACACAAAAATATGGAAAGATATCCTATGCTAATGTATTGGAAGAAATAATATTGTGTAAAATGTCCATACTACCCCAAATGATCTCCAGATTCAATGCAATCTTCATCAAAACACCAAGGACAATCTTCAAAGGAATAGAAAAAACAATCATAACGTTTGTATGGAGCCACAAAAGACCCCAAATAGCCAAAGTATCCTGAGCACAAAGAACAAAGGTAGAGGGATCACATTACCAGACTTCAAAACATACTACAAAGCTATAGTAACCAAAACAGCATGGTGCTGGCATAAAAACAGACACATAGATTAATGGAACAGAATAGAGAACCCAGCAATAAATCTACACATTTATAGCCAACTCATTTTTGACAAGTGCACCATGAAATTTTATTGGGAAAAGGACAATCCCTTCAATAGATGGTTCTGGGAAAACTAAATATCCATATGCAGAAGAATGAAACTAGACCCCTATCTCTTACCATATAAAAATCAAATAAAAATGGATTAAAGATTTAAGTGCAAAACCCGAAACCATGAAAAAACTAGAAGAAAACATTGGGGAAATGCTTCAGGACATTGGTCTGGGCAAAGACTTTCTGGGTGGGACCTCAAAAGCACAGGCAACAAAAGCAAGAATTGACAAATGGGATTGCCTCAAACTAAAAAGTTTTTATACAGCAAAGGAAACAATAAACAGAATGGACAGACAACCTACAGAATGGGAGAAAATATTTGCAAACTATTTATCTGACAGGAGATTAATAACCAGAATGTATAAGGAACTCAAACAACTTAATAGCCAAAACACAAATAATCAGAATTTTTAAAAAAATGGACAAAAGTATGAATAGACATTGTTCAAAAGAAGACATTCAAATGCCAACAGGTATATGAAAAATGTGCAACGTCAATAATTATCAGGAAAATGCAAAGTAAAACCACAGTGAGATATCATCTCATTCTAGTTAAAATGGCCATTATAAAAAAGGCAAAAAATATTCTGATGAGGATTTGGAGAAATGGGAATGTTACTACACTGTTTGTAGGAATGTGACTTAGTACAGCCACTATGGAAAACAGGGTGAAGTTTTCTCAAAAAACTAAAAATAGAGCTACTGTATGATCCAGCAATCCCATTGCTTGGTACAGTGTCAAAAGAAAGGAAATCAGTATACTGAAGAGATATCTGTACTCACATGTTTATTGCAGCACAATTCACAATAGCTAAGATATAGAACCTTCTTAAGTGTCCATCAGCAGATGAATGGATAAGCAAATGTGATATATATACACAATGGAATATTATTCAGCCATAAAAAATTCTATCATTTGCAGCAACACAGATGGAACTGGGGGACATTCTGTTACGTGAAATAAGTCAAGAACAGAAAGATAAATTATCACATGTTCCCATTTAGATGTAGGAGCTAAAATTGTCCATCTCATGAAGGTAGAGATTAGAATAATGGTTACCAGAGGTTGAGAAGGGTAGGGGGAAGGGAGAATGAAGAGAGGTTGGTTAATGGGTGCAAAAATACAGTTTGATAGAAGGAATAAGTTTTAGTGTTTGATAGCACAGTAGGGTGACAGTAGTTAACAATAATTTATTATATATTTCAAAATAGCTAGAAGAGTGGATTTGGAATGTTCCCAGCACAAAGCAATGATTGATTAATATTCGAGGTGATGGATATCAAATTATGCTCATTTGATCATTACACATTGTATGCATGTATCAAAATATCACTTGTACCCCACAAACATGAACAATTATGTATCAATAAAAAAGTAAAGTCATGATAAGCAGTATTTTTTTTGATGTTTAACTTACACGAAGAAAACAACCACCAGAAAAACATTGTTCTTAACAAAACACAATCAAAACAGCATTCAATTGCCAACCTTGGAATATGTTTATACTTTAAAATTATTTTAGTTAACATTTACTTTTACTCAACAAAAATACTACAGCATTAACACTTTTTGGGACAGAAGAATAGCTTCAAAGGTGATGTTTTCTCCACTAAAATATTCCATTAAAAGTTTGATTTTTGCAGGCTGTGGTGGCTCACGCCTGTAATCCCAACACTTTGGGAGGCTGATCGTTTGAGTACAGGAGTTTGAGACCAGTCTGGGCAACACAGTGAAAACCCATCTCTACAAAAAAAAAAAAAAAAAAAAAAAATGCCCCCCCCCCCCCCCCCCCCGCCCCGGCCCAAACAAAAAAAGATTTTGCCAGGCATGGTGGTGTGCACCTCTAGTCCCAGCTACTTGGAAAGCTGAAGTGGGAGGATCACTTGAGCCCGGGAGGTTGAGGCTGCAGTAAGCCAAGATAGCACCACTGCACTCCAACCTGGGCAACAGAGCAAGACCGTTTCTCAAAAAAAGAGAAATGTTTGATTTTCATAATTTTCAGTAAATTCAGAACCATCTGGAGTGTAGCTATGTCAATGCTTTCTATTAAAATTACATGAACAGAACAGACACCTTAAACACTAAACTCAAGGATACTTATCTAGTAAGTGGATAGTCTGGGACTCAGATTCAGCCCTCTGATTTTAAAACCAACTTTCTTACACCAAAATATGTGTGTGTCTAGATGTGTGTACAGTACTGTATATTGTATACTTCTGCTGCTGAAGTTGTTGGGCTAACGTTTTATTTTGTATTTTTGCATTTCTGTTTATGTGTGAGATTGATGTAAACTTTCTTCTTGATTGATAAGTTTACATAAGGCAACTAAGGGTTTTCTGGGTGATTTGTTGCTTATCAGTGATCTATTCAATTCATTTTGACTCTGACACTGTATTTACCATTTGTTCCTAAGGTTTCCATTTTCCCTTACTCTTTTTTTAGCTTTTGACCTAAACATTTTACTACTTTTTTCCCTCAGTTTTTCTTTTTGTTTTTAAATGAACACTTTTAAGACCATAAATTTAATACTAGGTATTACTTTTGCTACATTCTACAGTTTTATATGTTACTTTTATCATTTTCATGTTACTTTCATTGTTTGGTTTTATTTATTTCAAGTGTGTTTTATAATTTTTATTATGATTTTCTTTTTCAGCTAATGAGTTATTTAAACATGCCTGCCTAAATTTCCAAGTAAATGAGGAACTTTATTTATTGTTGAATTATATTTTGTGTTTCTTTTTCTGAGAATATGACCTTTGTGATACTGGTTTTTTAAAAAATTTATGTTTTAATTTATAACCCACTATGTTGGTCAAATATTTTATAAATGTTCCATATGGGCTTGATATTAATGCATATTTTAATGATTAATTCAGAATATTTAAAGTGTACATTTTTATCACAGATAAATTATATATTATCAGGTTTATGATTTTGTTCTGAAAATCCTCTATATTTTTAATAAATTTTTTTCTGTTTCTGAGACAAATATATTAAACTATCCAAACAATGATTTTGTTTTTGTGATTTTTTAAATAATTCTATTAGTTTTTAAAATATTTTTAAGTCAAGTTGTTAAATGCAGAAAGTATATAATATTACTTGTTTTTGCTAGTAATGTAATATTACTTGTTTTGCTGTAATATTACTTGTTTATTAATTTTTCTGACTTCAAATAATACTTCAGTGATTTTATAATATAGTTAGAAAATATAGTTAGCCAATAGTTATAGTTAATTAGATTTAATTAGGATTTGCCACATAATTTTTTTCTATTCTTTTATTTTTTGTCTTTTTGATTCTGTTTTAAATTGGGTTTGAATATTTAATGCAATCTGATAATCTGATCACAGATGGATTTACTTTGTTTACATTTATTCTGACATATTTGGATTTGTATCATTTATTTTTCCTTTTTTCTTCCTTTTTTTCCCTCCTTTTTCTGACTTGCATTAGTTTGATAAAGGTTATATATTCTCTTTTCCCCCATCTTGTAATAATTTAAGGCCATTCGTTGTATTTGTATTAAATTTTACTTTTATTTTATTATTAACCTTTAATTTTTAACATATACTTAGTTATAAAATCTTCCAAAAATTCCAAAATTATTCAATCACCTATCAAACACAAAAAAGGATCTTGGCCTTTTTTTTTCACTGTCTAATAAACAACTTCCATTTTATATTGCTATTTCCAACTTTATTTTATTTATTAAGTTTTTGAAGTTTAGTTCTGTGGTGCTTTTTAATTTTTTTTTTATTTTTCTATAAGTTATTGGAGTACAGATGGTATTTGGTTACATGAGTAAGTTCTTTAGTGGTGATTTGTGAGATTTTGGTGCATCCATCACCTGAACAGTATACACTGCACCATATTTGTAGTCTTTTACCCCTCTGCCTCCCACTCTTCCTCCCAAGTACCCAGAGTCCATTGTATCATTCTTATGCCTTGCACCCTTATGGCTTAGCTCCCACTTATTAGTGAGAACATATAATGGTTGGTTTCCCATTCCTGAGTTACTTCACTTAGAGTAATAGTCTCCAATCTCATCCATGTCACTGCAAATGCTGTTAATTCATTCCTTTTCATGGCTGAGTAGTATTCCATCATATATTTATATATGTGTATATATACACATATGTATATGTATATATGTGTGTATATGTATACACATACACACACACACACACACACATACACACACACCACAGTTTCTTTATCCACTTGTTGATTGATGGGCATTTGGGTTGGTTCCACGATTTTGCAATTGTGAATTGTGCTGCTATAAACATGCATGAACATTATCTTTTTCGTATAATCACTTCTTTTCTTCTGGGTATATACCCAGTAGTGGGATTGCTGGATCAAATGGTAGTTCTACTTTTAGTTCTCCATTTATTATTTTGTACATACTTCGTATCAAATACAGCCCTTTCTCTTAGGAGCCAGTTCCTTTACCACCTTCACAAATGGGTGGCAAAAATCCTCAACATTTGGAAAACACATTTTCAAGCAGAGCCGGTATTATAGCCCACTCATGAAAGTATCAGTCCTTCCAAATTCCAGGGTTTAGAGAGTAGCACCGGGTGAAATAAGGAAATTTAAAGTCCTCCTTCACTGACATACTTCCTGACCTGATGGCCTCCGCTTTTTAGACAAGTGACAATATTTGATATGTAACATGCAGAAGTTTCATTGCTGGGGATTGTGTTGCAGGGAGGGCAGTCTTGCAATTTCCCAGTGATTATATCACATTATTAATCTTGATAATAAAGTGAGTGCGCTTATTAAAATTATGGGTGAACAAGAGAGATAACTGAAAAAATACAAAGAACGTAGGTTTCTATTAAACAGTCAGACATGAGGCATAACTTATTCATGTCATTTGTTCAGTTTGAGACTACCCCAATTTGATAAGGCAAATAGAATTGACTCGGGAATAGTAATACCAGAATTGTGGTAGTCCTCATTCTGAAGACAATATGCAATCTTAAAAATTAAAATGTGTAAAATTATTTATTTTCTCTAGTATTTAACTTATGTCCACATAATACAAAATACAAAGCTTTTCCTGTTTATTAATAAATTTAGATTTCATGATACAGAAAAATGTCATATAGATATGTACGTTTACACCCCACATCTGAATTAATTCAAGAAATAAATCCCAAGGCATTGCTCAGAGATGAGGAGGTGCATGAGGAGGCTTTAGCTGGTGAGGAAAATACCATTCAGTCCTCTGAGGATGAGCACTTTAATCTTGCTCTGATTCTTCTACTCTACCAATAAAATTTCAAGAAAGCAACCATTAACATTTTGGACCTAAATTTTAAAAAGGAACTGCACATTTTTAATTGGGTTATTGGACTTTTTGCTCTTTAGTTGCTGGAGTTCATTATATATCTTGGACATTAATGTTTGTCAAATACATGTTTGCAAATATTTCTCATTCCGTAGGTTGCCTCATCACTCTGTTGATGGGCTAAAGACCTGAAGAGCCATTTGTCCAAAGAAGACATACAAGCGGCCAACGGATATATGAAAAAATGCTCAACATCACTAATCATCAGGGAAATGCAAATCAAAACCACAGCGAGATATCACTTCACACCTGTCAGGTTGGCTATTACTAAAAAAACAGAAAACATGACTAGTGTTGGTGAGGATGTGAATAAATTGGAACCGCTGCACAACATTTAGTGGAAATGCAAAATGGTGCAGTTGCTATGGAAAACAATACGGAGAGTCCTCAAAAAATTAAAAGTAGAATTACTATATGATCCAGCAATCTTACTCTGGGTATTTATTCAAAAAACAAAAATGTAATCAGCATCAAGATATAATCCCCACTCCTATGTTCAGTGTAGCACTATTCACAATATTCAAGATGTAGAAACAACTTAAATGCTCATTGACCCATGAGTGGGTAAAGAAGATATGGTATATACACACAAAGGAATATTATTCAGCCTTAAAAAGGAAGGAAATTTTGTTATATGTGACAACATGGATGAATCTTGAGGTTCATCCTCTTATGTTAAGTAAAATACACCAGTCATGAAAAGACAAATACTGCATGATTTTACTTACAGGAAGTATCTAAAACAGTCAAATTCCCAGAATCAAAGAGTGGGATGTGGTTGTCAGGGGCTGGGGAATCAGGAAATGGTATGTTTCTGATGACTGCATAAAGTTTCACTTAAATAAGATGAATACATTCTATAGCTCTTCTGTACAACATTGTACCTATAATTAACACTGCATTGTACACTTAAGAACTTAAGAGGGTGGATCTTATATGAAGTGTTCTTACCAGAATAAAATAAAAATTTTAAAAATAATATCTATGTTACAAAGTAGTTCTGTCAAATGAGATTAACACTACAGTTCCTGGCTCATACTATTACATACTATTACAGAATACATATTTATTTAATTAAAAAAAAGCTTTCACACTTTCCTTGCTTCAAACAACAGCACCCCATTGGCTTTAACTTGTACCTGTTTTCCAAATCTGACCAGCACAGAGACTGGGAGCTATTTATTTTCTCCTACTTAATCCCCATGTATAGAATTTTAAAAATTTTATTCCTTTCTTATTTCCATAGGTTTTTGGGAAACAGGTGGTGTTTGGTTACATGAATAAGTTCTTTAGTGGTGATTTCTGAGATTTTGGTGCACCCATCATCTGAGCAGTGTACACTGTACCCAATGTGTAGTCTTTTATCCCTCCCCAGTCCCTACCCTTACCTCCGAGTCCCCAAAGTCCAATGTATCATTCTTACACCTTTGCACCCTCATCGCTTAGCTCCCACATATAAGTGAGAACATATGATGTTTGGCTTTCCATTGCTGAGTTATTTCACTTAGAATAACAGTCTCCAACTCCATACAGGTTGCTGTGAATGCCATTATTTTGTTTCTTTTTGTGGCTGAGTAGTATTCCATTATATATCACAGTTTCTTTATCCACTTGTTGACTGATGGGCATTTGGGCTGCTTCCATATTTTTGCAATTGCAAATCATGCTGCTATAAACATGTGTGTGTAAGTATCTTTTTTGTATAGTGACTTCTTTTCCTCTGGGTAGATACCCATATATGGAATTTTTTTTCACCATAGATTTCTTCAAAAGGCCAAACAGCAAAATATTGGTAAGAACTTTTGAATACTTACTGCATCTAAAAGTTCTTACCAATATTTCTACTCGCACTTCTATTTCTGGTTTCCATAGAATTGCCTATATTCCTAATTTATTTTTCTCTATAAGTCTATTTAACCTTACAAACATGGTGTTTCTCTTATTTCCTCAGCACTGCCTGAGATGTGACAGTGAGCTGAGCTGTACCTGAATCCTGAGCTGCCCAGCCCAGGCAGGAAGCACATTGGCGATCTCTTTCCATCGGCGGGGCAGCTGCCCTAGGCTTGAAGTATTTTAGCTCTGAATCTGCTGTTAGAGGGTCTATCATTCTTTGCCATTTTTTTTCTCTCAGATACTGCTCTTTTTAGTTTAATTTAATTTATTAATATCTTTCTACTGTGGTGCTTAACGTTTCCTTTCCCCCTCCTCCAAGGGTAAGAGGTCTGGTTGAAAGATCTCTACTAGCTAGGCAGTAATTTTTTTATAATTCTTCATTCCTTCAAATGTGTCTTTTTGTGACCCAATCAAATGCTGGCAATGAAGTTCCTTATCTCCATTTGACTTATGCATAAAGCCAACACTCAGAAATCCTATTTCATCCCTTACCTTTTCTCTTTGTAGCCAACCCAAAATGTGTTCAGTTTTACTAAAAGCTGAAGCTTTCCACAAACTTCTGAGTATAGTGTACTCTGGCTGAAATGACAGCCACTTTTAAAATCAATATTTTTCATGTTAGTTACATTTAATTATACTTAGTTTCATGAAATTGAAATTTACAAAAACGGAGGAAAAAACCATGGGGTAGGGGTGGGGAAAAGTGGTACATTATATTTTTAGAGAAATACCAAAAGTAGTTTTGTTTTATTTCGAAAAAAAGTAATTAAAAATCGTTTAAATCATTCATAACTTCTATAAAGTTCTTTTCTAGCTTCTGTTTGACATAAAAATGGCAAGATAATGAGTCGTGGGCCCAGGGAACCAGAAATCTTGGCTGTTGATCTGGTATTTGTGGCTCTATTGCTGATTGGTATAGAAGTGAACCTATGTGACCGTAAAGGTGAATGCAGCCAAAATGGTCAGACATGCCGTCAACTCTAAAGATGTTGTGATAGGGGCTGAAAGTCAAGAAATAAACTTTAGTAGATTACCGTGTGATGGAGAATAAATTATGAGAAGAAACGCACCTGAAGTGGTCTCAGGGATTTGTTTCACATTAAAAAAATATACTTCATTTTTTAGAGCAGTTTGAGGTTCACAGCAAAGTGAAATAGAAAATACAGACATGTCGCACCTACCCTTTACCCACGCCATGCACAGTCTCCTCCATTATCATCATCCCTAGCCATAGTGAGAATTTGTTACAATTAGGGAACCTGCTTTGGCACATCATTATCTCTCAAAGCACACAGTTTACATTAGGGTTTTTTCTTGGTATTGTACATTCTCTGTTTTTTGACAAATGTATATTGTCATGTGTCTACCATTATAGTATCATACGGAATAGTTTCACTGCCCTAAAAATCTTCTGTATTCTGCCTATTCATCTCTCTCTCTCTCTTTCCCCAAACCCCTGACAACCATTGATCTTTTTACTCTCTCCATAGTTTTGTCTTCTCCAAAATGTCATATAGTTGGAATCGTACAGTAGGTAGCATTTTAGAGTAGCTTCTTTTACTTAGTAATAAGCATTTGTGTCATTTATGTATTTTCATAGTCTAATGGCTCACATCTTTTTGGCATTGAATGATATTTCATTGTCTAGTTGTACCACAATTTACTTATCCAGCCATCTACTGGAGGACATCTTGGTTGCTTCCAAGTTATGGCAATTATAAATAAAGCTGCTATACATGTCCATGTGAAAGTTTTGTGTGGGTGTAGGTTTTCAACTCACTTTGAAAAATACCAGAGTGTGATTGCCGGATCGTATGGTGTGTTTCACTTTTCAGTTCTGTGTTGTGAGTGTTATTTTAAAAAGATGCTATAGGATATGCTGCCCTGCACAGAATGGGTAGATAAAAACCGGGCAAATGAAATGTTATCTGAGGCTCATTCATGTCAGTGTTCACTCTTGCAATGCAGAGTAAAATCTCTAGGCTATAGTTATAGTTTACAATAACTGGAAGTAGGTTTCCAGGAATAGGACAGGATTGACATGGATTTTTGATGCTGCTATTACTCCTCTACATTTCTAGCATAGAAGGGGAAAATTATGTCTGGCTGGGCGCTGGAATTGCTTTAACAACCTCATAGTCTTTCTGAGGCTTCATAAATTACAAATAAGCTCTTGAAGGTTTGATATCCCGACCTTTGGAAATGTTATTTCTTCTATCAAAATATTAAATAAAACAATGTTTTATTTGATCTACATTGGCTACAGCAAAAGGTTTTTATAAATATATATATAAAATAAAACTTTTATCTGAATGTTATACTGTAATGTTCTACTGACTTAAAATACTCATTAAGGTAATAGTATTATGAGCTCTTTTCTGAGAAAATTTTATAAGTACAAAAGCCATTAAAATGATTAAAATTTCCTCATGGTTTCTGCTATTTCTGCAGATGTCTTGGTTCCTAAGAACAACTATACTGTTGAATCTAGCTAGTAAAAAGTATTAAATGCATCATACACCTGTCTAAATGAAGAAAGTCCTGAAATAATTCTTACGCTTTTCCTCTATTGCTACTTCTCTTTTCTTTTACCCTTCCTTCCTTTTAAGAAAAACATAGTACTTTGGAACAAATTGATTTTTTTAGATAGTGCATTGATCATACCCCTAGCCTGGGGTTAGCGCATAACTTCAAAAACGATAATAACTAAGACAATCATCTAATTTTACTGAAATAAAACTGAAAATGTACACCCGACAAAATCATCCCTGAGACTACTTTAGGTGCATTTGTGCTTGTACTTTATTCTCAATGACACGGTAATCTACTAAAGTTCCTCTCTCAATTTTTCTCTTTGCAATCTGGAAGAACAGATTCACTAGTGATTGTGCTCATTTATAAAAGCATCCAAAACAAAATTGAACCCCAAGGCTGATATGCTATAAAGATGCTGATCAGATCTGAGCAGAATGGACCATGCTTTGGGGCTTGCTCAGCTAAAGATGGTTCTAGAAGACTGATGACTTTATATACACAATTACAAACACCACAGCTCTGTCAGATGAATGGAAACTCATGAAATATGAGCTGGCCCTTTATTAAGTAAAGAATGGCATTTTGTAAAATACTTCTTTAGATTCAGTAATTTTTTAAGGTAATTAATTTCCCCCCATTCTTTGGCAGAAGACATAATCAAACAATCTTACAAGAAAGAACAATCCAATAGTATGTTTATAAAATAGTTATACAAAACAAAGACTAATTGATTTTTTTTGTGGCTCAAACTAATAGGAATGAACCTTGTCAACTTCATGTAATTGTTATCCATAACCAGTGGAAGTCATAATCAATAAGAGATTAGAAATATGTTAATTTTTTCCAGAGTTCCTCACCAAAAAGAGGTTGGATGTGAGAAAACAACCTGGATTTTTTTTTGTGTTTTGTTTTATTTTCAGTAACACAAATAGCTAAATATGTAGTAACAGTGAGGCAATATATTAAAAATAAGATTGGTCTTCAATTAGAGATTAATGCCCATTTATCAGAGATGGTGTTAGTCCATATGATCAGCATTGATTAGACTTGCTGTTGGTCATTATGTCCTAGCATGTCCCATGAAATTTCAGATTTGTATTTTATTATAAGAAGACCTTGAATTTGCATTTCTGCAAATACTTTTTGCCAAGTTAAAATTTTGTTCACTAAATGAATCAGTATGAACACCTATGTAAAATTCCTGGATTCTCCAGATTTTATGTCAATTCTACCAGTGAAACATGATCAAAATCTGTTATCATTACTTGGAGTGGCCCTACTTATTTTTCCTGCTCTTAGATTCTCTATCGAGAACCTTTATGCTCAGTTCATCCTATGTCCCCAGAGTTCTCATGGTTTCCCCTGACTTTCCATTATATATAAGCTAACTCAGAACTCTTATTTAGACAGAAATACACATGAGTAATAAGAAAATGAAGTTAAAATCATCCAAGTCCTTCAAACACTGAGTTTAACAAATGCTGGTACTCTCAGAGAATAATTCAAATTAAGGTGAAAGAAATTAAATACATCCTAGTATTTGGCAGCAAACTGTTTTCTGGGGAGATGTTAACTTGTTTTATAGATGTGCAAATTTAATTTGAATTAAAATATCAGAATGAGGATACCTGAGACAGACTGGCCTCTGGTATTTTGAAGACCCAAGGCAGGAGTGTACCAATGGACATCCATATACCCTATGCATAAATACTTAAAAGTAATAAATCAAACTAACAAATTCTCAAATACAGTTGGCCCTTCATATCTTTAGGTTCCATCACATCGTGAATTCAACCAACTGTGGATGGAAAATATTTGGAAGAAAAAAAGGATGGTTATATCTGTACTGAGCCTGTACAGACTTTTTTTTCTTCTCATGACTCCCTAAACAATACGGTATAACTATTTATGCAGCATTCACATTGTATTAGGTATTACAAGTAATCTAGAGATGATTTAAATATATGGGAGGATATGTGCAGGTTATATGCAAATTCTACATTTTTTATCAGGGACTTGAGCACTTACAGATTTTGGTATCTACAGGGGGTCTTGAAACTCATCCCAAATGGATACCAAGAGACTACTTACTGCATGCTCTACCCTCCTACCTTGGCAAATATAAGTTATAACAACCTGGACGGCCACATTTTAATTTGAGTTCTAGAGCTTCCAGGAACTCAGTACTGTGCTGTGATGCCCAGAAGGGCTAGATGCCAGCCTCTGCCTCTGCCACCATCTCCTTTCCCTCCCCTTAGTGCACTACAAGATGCAGATGCTGTATCAAGATGTAGCTGGCATCCCCCTCCTTCCTGGTTGCATACAGTTTCAAGCATTTTTTCAGTACTTTTCAGGAATGGGGGAATTTATCATAAATCTGTAGTTTAGATTAAGAAGTTGGTAGGGATAATAATTGCTCCCCTCCCCCTAAAAGGTCCATATCCTGGTCCCTGGAATCTGCAACTCTGTTACATCACATGGTAAAGAGGAAATGAGGTCCTATATGGAATTAAGGTTGCTAATCAGTTGATCAGATGTGATCACAGAGTTCTTAACAGTGAAAGGGGAGGCAGAGCAGGTCAGAGTGAAGTGATCTGAGAAGGCCTCAACCTGCCCTTTGAGGATCAGGGCTCCCCAGTCTCCAGTACTGCTCTGTGGCCTGTTAGGAACTGCACCACACAGTGGGTGTGAGCAGTGGGTGAGTGAACAAAGCTTCATCTGTATTTACAGCAGCTCCCCATCATTCATTATTGCCTGAGCTCTGCCCCCTGTCAGATCAGTAATGGCATTAGATTCTTACAGGAGCATGAAGCCTATTGTGAACTGTGGATGCAAGGGATCTAGGCTGTGTGCTTATTATGAGAATCTAATGCCTGATGAGCTGTCACTGTCTCTCATCACCCCCAGATGGGACTGTCTAGGTGCAGGAAAACAAGCTCAGGGCTCCCACTGATTCTACATTATGATGAGTTGTATAATTATTTTATTATATGTTACAATGTAATAATAATAGACATAAAGTCCACAATAAATGTAATGTACTTGAATAATCCCAAAACCATCCCCACCCTGCCTTCGTTTGTGAAAAAAAATGTCTTCTACAAAACCAGTCGCTGGTGCAGAAAGGTTGAGGATCACTGTTGAAGATGGAGGAAGGTGGCCACCAGCCCAGGAATGTGGCAGTCTCCAAAATCTGCAAAAGGCAAGAAACAGGTTCTTCCCTACAGCTTCTAGAAGGGAATGCCAGCCCTACCAGCACATTGATTTTTTATTATTATTATTATACTTTCAGTTCTGGGATACATGTGCAGATTTGTTACATAAGTATACACGTGCCATGATGGTTTGCTGCACCCATCAACCCATCATCTACATTCGGTATTTCCCCTAATGCTATCCCTCCCCTAGCACCCCAAACCCTGACAGGCCCTGGTGTGTGATGTTCCCCTCCCTGTGTCCATGTGTTCTCATTGTTCATCTCCACTTATGAGTGAGAACATGTGGTGTTGGGTTTTCTGTTCCTGTGTTATTTTGCTGAGAATGATGGTTTCCAGCTTCATCCATGTCCATGCAAAGGACATGAACTTATCTTTTTTAATGGCTGCATAGTATTCCATGGTGTATGTGCCACATTTTCTTTATTCAGTCTATCATTGATGTACATTTGGGTTGGTTCCAAGTCTTTGTGATTGTGAATAGTGCTGCAGTAAACGTACATGTGCTTGTGTCTTTAGAGTAGAATGCTTTATAATCCTTTGGGTATCTACCCAGTAATGGGATTGCTGGGTCAAATAGTATTTCTGGTTCTAGATCATTGAGGAATCGCCACACTGTGTTCCACAATGCTTGAACTAATTTACACTCCCATCAACAGTGTAAAAGTGTTCCTGTTTCTCCACATCCTCTGTAGCGTCTGTGGTTTCCTGACTTTTTAATGATCACCATTCTAAATGGTGTGAGATGGTATCTCATTATTGTTTTGATTTGCATTTCTCTAATGACCAGTGATGATGAGCTTTTTTCATATGTTTGTGGGCTGCATAAATATCTTCTTTTGAGAAATGTCTGTTCATATGCTTTGACAACTTTTTGACGGAGTTGTTTGATTTTTTCTTGTAAATTTGTTTAAGTTCCTTGTAGATTCTGGATATTAGCCCTTTGTCAGATGGATAGATTGCAAAATTTTCTCCCATTCTGTAGGTTGCCTGTTCACTCTGCTGCTCATTTCTTTTGCTGTGCAGAAGCTCTTTAGTTTAATTAGATCCCACTTGTCAATTTTGGCTTTTGTTGCCATTGCTTTTGGTGTTTTAGTCATGAAGTCTTTGCCCGTGCCTATGTCCTGAATGGTATTGCCTAGGTTTTCCTTTAGGGTTTTTATGGTTTTAGGTCTTATGTTTAAGCGTTTAATCCATCTTGTATAAGGTGTAAAAAAGGGGTCCAGTTTCAGTTTTCTGCATATGGCTAGCCAGTTTTTCCAAAACCATTTATTGAATAGGGAACCCTTTCGCCATTGCTTGCTTTTGTCCGGTTTGTCAAAGATGAGATGGTTGTAGATGTGTGGCATTTGTTCTGTGGCCTCTTTTCTCTTCCATTGGTCTATATATATGTTTTGTTACCAGTACCATGCTCTTTTGATTACTGTAGCCTTGCAGTAGAGTTTGAAGTCAGATAGCTTGATGCCTCCAGCTTTGTTCTTTTTGCTTAGGATTGTCTTGGCTATATGGGCTGTTTTTTGGTTCCACATGAAATTTAAAGTAGTTTTTTCTAATACTATGAAGAAAGTCAGTGGTAGCTTGATGGGGATAGCATTGAATCTATAAACTACTTTGGGCATTATGGCTATTTTCATGATATTGATTCTTCCTATCTATAAGCAGGGAATGTTTTTCCATTTGTTTGTGTCCTCTCTTATTTCCTTGAGCAGTGGTTTGTAGTTCTCCTCGAAGAGGTCCTTCACATCCCTTGTAAGTTGTATTCCTAGGTATTTTATTCTCTTTGTAGCAATTGTGAATGGGAGTTCACTCACGATTTGGCTGTTTGTCTATTATTGGTGTATAAGAATGCTTGTGATTTTTGCATATTGATTTTGTATCCTGAGACTTTGCTGAAGTTGCTTATCAGCTTAAGAAGATTTTGGGCTGAGATGATGGGGTTTTCTAAATATACAATCATGTCGTCTGCAAACAGAGACAATTTGACTTCCTCTCTTCCTGCTTGAATATCCTTTATTTCTTTCTCTTGCCTGATTGCCATGGCCAGAACTTCCAATACTATGTTGACTAGGAGTGGTGAGAGAGGGCGTTCTTTTCTTCTGCTGCTTTTCAAAGGGAATGCTTCCAGCTTTTGCCCATGCAGTGTGATATTGGCTGTGGGTTTGTCATAAACAATTCTTATTATTTTGAGTTACATTCCATCAATACCTAGTTTATTGAGAGTTTTTACCATGAAGGGGTGCTGAATTTTATTGAAGGCCTTTTCTGCATCTGTTGAGATAATCATGTGGTTTTTCGTCATTAGTTTTGTTTATGTGATGGATTATGTTTATTGATTTGTGTATGTTGAACAAGCCTTGCATCCCAGGGATGAAGCTGACTTAATCATGGTGAATAAGCTTTTTGATGTGCTGCTGGATTTGGTTTGCCAGTATTTTATAGAGGATTTTCACGTCGATGTTCATCAGGGATATTGGCCTGAAATTTTCTTTTTTTGTTGTGTCTCTGCCAGGTTTTGGTATCAGGATGATGATTGCCTCATAAAATGAGTTAGGGAGGAGTCCCTCTTTTTCTATTGTTTAGAATAGTTTCAGAAGGAATGGTACCAGCTCTTCTTTGTATCTCTGGTAGAATTCGGCTGTGAATTTGTCTGGTCCTGGGCTTTTTTTGGTTGCTAGGCTATTAATTACTGACTCGATTTCAGAACTTGTTATTGGTCAATTCAGGGATTCAACTTCTTCCTGGTGTAGTCTTGGGAGGGTGTATGTCTCCAGGAATTCATCCATTTCTTCTAGATTTTCTAGTTTATTTGCATAGAGGTGTTTATAGTATTCTCTGATGGTAGTTTGTATTTCTATGGGATCAGTGGTGATATCCCCTTTTTCATTTTGTATTGTGTCTGTTTGATTCATCTCTCTTTTCTTCTTTATTAGTCTGGTTAATAAACTTTAATAAACTGGCTAACGGTCTATCTATTTTGTTAATCTTTTCAAAAAAGCAACTTCTGGATTCACTGATGTTTTGAAGGGATTTTCATGTCTCTATCTCCTTCAGTTCTGCTCTGATCTTAGTTATTTCTTGTCTTCCTCTAGCCTTTGAATTTTTTTGCTCTTGCTTCTGTGGTTCTTTTAATTGTGATGTTAGGGTGTCAATTTCAGATCTTTCCCAATTTCTCCTGTGGGTATTTAGTGCTATAAGTTTCCCTGTAAACACTGCTTTAGCTGTGTCCCAGAGATTCTGGTAAGTTGTGTCCTTGTCCTCATTGGTTTCAAATAACTTCCTTATTTCTGTCTTAATTTTGTTATTTACCCAGTAGCCATTCAGGAGCAGGTTGTTCAGTTTCCATTCAGGAGCAGGTTGTTCAGTGGTTGTGTGGTTTTGAGTGAGTTTCTTAATCCAAAGTTCTAATTTGATTGCACTGTGATCTAAGAGACTGTTTGTTATGATTTCCATTCTTTTGCATTTGCTGAGGAGTGTTTTACTTCCAATTATGTTGTCGATGTTAGAATAAGTCTGATGTGGTATTGAAAAGAATATATATTCTGTTGATTTGGATAGTTCTGTAGATGTCTATTAGGTCCACTTGGTCCAGAGCTGAGTTCAATTCCTGAATATCCTTGTTAATTTTCTGTCTCGTTGATCTGTCTAATATTGACTGTGGGTGTTAAAATCTCCCACTATAATTGTGTGGGAGTCAAAGTCTCTTTGTAGGTCTCTAAGAACTTGCTTTGTGAATCTGAGTGCTCCTGTATTGGGTGCATATATAGTTACAATAGTCAGCTCTTCTTGTTGCATTGATCCCTTTACCATTATGTAATGCCCTTCTTTGTCTTTTTTGATCTTTGCTGGTTTGAAGTCTGTTTTATCAGAGACTAGGATTGCAACCCCTGCTTTTTAAAAAATTTTTTTGCTTTCCATTTGCTTGGTAAATATTCCTCCACCCCTTTATTTTGAGCCTATGTGTGTCTTTGTATGTGAGATGGGTCTCCTGAATACAGCACACCGATGGGTCTTGACTCTTTCTCCAATTTGCCAGTGTGTCTTTCAATTGGGGCATTTAGCCCATTTACATTTAAGGTTAATATTGTTATGTGTGAATTTGATCCTATCATTATGATGTTAGCTGGTTATTTTGCCTGTTAGTTGATGCAGTTTCTTCAGCGTGTCAATGGTCTTTACAATTTGTCGTTTTCACAGTGGCTGGTAGCGGTTTTTCCTTTCCATGCTTAGTGCTTCCTTCAGGAGCTCTTATAAGGCAGGCCTGGTTGTGACAAAAGCTCTCAGCATTTGCTTGTCTGTTAAAGGTTTTATTTCTCCTTCACTCATGAAGCTTAGTTGGGCTGGATATGAAATTCTGGGTTGAAAATGCTTTTCTTTAGGAATGTCGAATATGGGCCCCCACTCTCTTCTGGCTTGTAAGGATTCTGCAGAGATATCCGCTGTTAGTCTGATGGGTTTCCCTTTGTGGGTAACCTGACCTTTCTCTCTGGCTGCCCTTAACATGTTTTCCTTCATTTCAACCTTGGTGAATCTGATGATTATGTGTCTTGGGGTTGCTTTTCTCGAGGAGTATCTTTGCGGTGTTCTCTGTATTTCCTGAATTTAAATGTTGGCCTGTCTTGCTAGTTTGGGGAATTTCTCCTGGATAATATAATGAAGAGTGTTTTCCAACTTGGTTCCATTTTCCCTGTCACTTTCTGGTACACCAATCAAACATAGGTTTAGTCTTTTCACATAGTCCCATATTTCTTGGAGGCTTTGTTCGTTCCTTTTTATTCTTTTTTCTTTAATCTTGTCTTCATGCTTTATTTCATTAAGTTGCTCTTCAATCTCTGATATCCTTTTTTCAGCTTGATCGATTCAGCTATTGATACTTGTGTGTGCTTCACAAAGTTCACATGCTGTGTTTTTCAGCTCCATAAGGTCATTTATGGTCTTCTCTAAACTGGTTATTCTAGCTAGCAATTCCTCTAACCTTTTATTCAAGGTTCTTATCTTCCTTGCATTGGGTTAGAAGATGCTCCTTTAGCTTGGTTGAGTTTGTTATTACCCACCTTTCTCTGAAGCCTACCTCTGTCGGTTCTTCAAACTCATTCTCCATCCCATTATGTTCTCTTGCTGGCAAGGAGTTGTGATCCTTTGGAGGAGAAGAGGCATTCTGGTTCTTGTGATTTTCAGCCCTTTTGAGCTGGTTCTTCCTCATCTTCATGGATTTATCTACCTTTGGTCTTTGATGCTGGTGACCTTTGGATGGGGTTTTTGTGTGGCTATCCTTTTTGTTAATGTTGATGCTATTCCTTTCCGTTTGTTAGTCTTCCTTCCAATATTCAGGCCCCTCTGTTGCAGGTCTGCTGGAGTTTGATGGAGGTCCACTCCAGACTCTGTTTACCTGGGTATCACCAGCAGAGGCTGCAGAACAGCAAAGATGGCTGCCTGTTTCTTCTTCTGAAAACTTTGCCCCAAAGGGGCACCTGCCAGATGCCAGCCAGAGCTCTCCTTGCTAAGACGTGTCTCCCAGTCAGGAGGCACAAGGGACCCACTTAAGGAGGCAGTCTGTCCCTTAGCAGAGCTTGAGTGCAGTGCTAGGAGATCTGCTGCTCTCTTCAGAGCCAGCAAGCAGGAACATTTAAATCTGCTGAAGCTGTGCCCACAGCTGTCCCTTCCCCCAGGTCCTCTATCCCAGGGAGATGGAAGTTTCATCTATAAGCCCCTGACTGGGGCTGCTGCCTTTCTTTTAGAGATTCCCTGCCCAAAGAGGAGGAATCTAGAGAGGCAGTCTGGCTACAGTGGCTTTGTGGAGCTGCGGTGGGCTCCACCCAGTCTGAACTTCCTGGCAGCTTTGTTTACACTGTAAGGGAAAAATCACCTACTTAAGCCTCAGTAATGGTGGACGCCCCTCCTCCCACCAAGCTTGAGCGTCCCAGGTCTACTTCAGACTGCTGTGCTGGCAGTGAGAATTTTAAGCCAGTGGATCTTAGGTTGCTGGGCTCTGTTGGGGTGGGATCTGCTGAGCTAGACCACATGGCTCCCTGGCTTCAGCCCTCTTTCTAGGGCAGTGAACGGTTCTGTCTCACTGGTGTTCCAGGCGGCACTGGAGTATGAAAAAAACTCCTGAAGCTAGCTCGGTTTCTGCCCAAATAGCCACCCAGTTTTGTGCTTGAAATCCAGGGCCCTGGTGGTATAGGCACCCGAGGGAATTTCCTGGTCTGAGGTAGTGAAGACTGTGGGAAAAGCATAGTATCTGGGCTGGATAGCACAGTCCTTCATGGCTTCCCTTGGCTAGGGGAAGGAGTTCCCCAGCACCTTGCACTTCCTGGGTGAGGCGATACCCCACCCTGCTTCGGCTAACCCTCCGTGGGCTGCACACACTGTCTAACCAGTCCCAGTGAGATGAACCAGGTACCTCAGTTGGAAATGCAGACATCACCTGCCTTCTGGATTGATCTCACTGGGAGCTGCAGACCGGAGCTGTTCTTATTTGGCCATCTTGCCAGCCACCACCCCAGCACATTGATTTTTAGCTCAGTGTAACCCATGTCAGATTTCTGACTTCTAGCACTCTAGGTTGTAGGATGCCAGTTTATGGTAATTTGTTACATTAGCAATAGAAAACTAATACCAAGGTTAAATATATGTGATGCTTTGGAAAGCTTAAAATGTTACTGAAATCTCTGTAATGGGTAGCATGTTTTGGGTCCTTGATTAATATTTATTAAATATAGATGAGTTCACAATTAGGATAAAAAATGCTGTCAGCTGCTAGGTGGGAAATTACGTTACAATGTACTTATACATTATGATGTAGCTGGTGGACATATTATGTTATTTTTTGCATTGTTGCTCCATAATGAATTTTAGCTTGAATTTGGACCCCCAATGGAGTTTTTGAAGTATTTTCAGAAAGATTACTCTATGATTCAGCTGCAGCATCATAGAGTATTAAAAAAATACTATATGCAGAAACTTATGAAAGTAATATAATTGCCAAAACTTTTAGAAGAGTTTGTAGAACTTTATAGAAGTTGTGACATAGTCAAATGAATACTATTTTTCACCTGCATAACACTATCTGTCCAAAGCATCTAGTTTACTTTCAAGAGAAACTTATCTAAATGCTAATGGGTAACTCAATTAAGAAAGAAATGATGAGTTTAACCAAATAGTTAATGCAGAAGAAATCTCTGTAGTCCTCAAAAGGCCTCAAATACATACAGTCAATCATAAAGGTAAAAAAGTTGTCAAAGTTTTGAGCATGGGTGATAAAAAATATCTTGTTTCCATAATGCTCTGCATACATTCAAGTATCCAGAATGAACTCAGAAGCACTTTCTTTTTCTTTCTTTTATTTTTTTTAATAAGAAAAAGATTTGTCTCAAACTTCAATCATAATTGAAGGTGAAAGATACGTGGAATTTGTGATGACTATATTCCATAGTTTATTAATTAGAAGATAGATATATTTAAAATGCTGATTGTTCCTCCTGAAAAGTTATTATTATATTTTATATATCTAGGGGTGTGTGTTTTCATATGTATTCAATTATATTGGGAATTATGGCATTAAAATAGGGAAAAATACAAAATATCCACACAACTTCCAATTTCTGCTTGACCTGGTATATACTGAAGTTATAAAAATAGCACAATATATAGTGAACAAAATAGTAATAAAAATGTAAAGCAGAGAAACCTAGTAGATATCAGAATCTAAATCCCTTAAAGATGTTATCCTTAAAATCAGTGTGAAAATCAGATAATTCATATTATAATAAACTATCAAAGGCATTCACTAAACTGAATTTTCCTCACACCAGGTGGCTTTCCCTTCCTCTCCTCCCATTTATTTCTTTCCTTTTTAAAAAATCAAGTCTAAGGAAACCTATAGTGAAGTTCTTTAATAGCAAAGTATAATGGGGCCTCCTACACCAAGGTATGGAGAGGGCTGTCTAGTCTATTTTTAAAAGTCTCCAGGGAAGGAGCTTCTACAACTTCCTTGTGAATCTCTGACTTCGTACCTGGCAGTCTTCCCCTCCCAGGGTCCCCAGGCTGGTCTTCCTCTCTTGCTTAAGAATTTATTATAGATCAAATTATTTTAGGGTTCTGAATATATTGTTATATTTAAACGATACTTTCCCCCAAAGGGGCTCAATTAAAAGAGCACAGGATGTCTGTGCGGCTGAGTGCTATCCTCAAAGAAAGGTGTTCAGTTAATATAAACGGGTGAGATTCAGGCCATAAACAGAAACCCTAATGTTTTAGAAACAACTGCAATCTGAAGTATGTCTTCTCTCTCCTGATTTTTTCTGGAGTTACGCACTTCTGAAGGCAGATGACCGCAGCCTAAGTCCTTGGGCTAGACTCTTGACCACACTGTCTATTTCTTCATCAGAGGGTGATGATTGTGCTTATCTACCTCCATTTTTAAGTGAGGATTAATTAATATTTGTATGGTATTTTCAAAGATGTTAAACTGTATTTAGATGCTCTAAGGGCTGATGCTATTTCTCAAGGTGTTTTTTCTTTTATTTTATATAAAAAATTACACAAGTTCCGTTCTTGCCATATAATTATGTGTTGGCATTTGCACGGAAAAAGAAATTCTTTTCAACATTTTTCACGTTTCTCTTAATGTTATCTACTACCTTTATATTGGCATTTTATCTTAGGAAAAAAAGCACCACCATATAACTAGAAAATTTTTTAATGTTTACATTTGTATTTAATATTACCCATGAACTTCTAATTAAAACATTAACATGGTTATCTAATGTAAACCATCAAAGTATTATATACTTATGTTAACCGTTTTGTTGTTTATTTATTTGAGTTTTTGGGAAAGAAATATACTCTCTTTTTCTTTATATTCACTTATAATTCAGCTATAAAAGTTTTTATATCTAAGAAATATTTAGATTCTAATTTTTGCATTACAACTTCTGTTAGGATGAGCATAAAAACAGATTTTAGATTGATTACACTCATCAAAGTTTCTCTTGGTTCCTGTTAAGGATAACTGGAAAGCCATCTTTATGATAAGCAAATTATTTTTATCTGCTGATACATTGGTAATAAAGTAGTAGGTTACTTTTAAATGTTTGAGGTCAATTTGTTTTCATGGTTATCAGTTATTCAAGGAAGGCATTTAGAAGCCTGTTTGTCTACATAAATTATTGAATATATTACTGGAGCTCCATGGAGAATGGCAGGTTTTTGCCATTGCGTGGTTTGTCTTTCATCTTTGGATGCTCTGTTACCACTGTTCCATTCCAGGAACAGAGTGAATACACTCACAGCATATGTGTATATATATATATATATATTTAGAGAGAGAGAGAGAGATGAGAGATGGAGTTTCGCTCTGTTGCCCAGGCTGAAGTGCAGTGGCATGATCTCGGCTCACTGCAACCTCTGCCTCCCAGGTTCAAGAGATTCTCCTGCCTCAGCCTCCCAAGAAACTGGGTTTACAGGTGTGCGCCACCAAACCCAGCTAATTTTTGTATTTTTAGCAGAGATGGGGTTTCGCCATGTTGGTCAGTCTGTTCTCAAACTCCTGACCTCAGGTAATCCACCCGCCTAGGCCTCCCAAAGTGCTGGGATTACAGGCATGAGCCACCACGCCCGGCCTAGCATACAGTGTTTAAAGGTGTCAAACATAAAGTATAACAAAGATGAACTTCTCTTTTTCTGTTTTCCAATTTAGCTATACTACTAAGATTATTTTAAAATAAAGAGTCTGATTTTTAAAAAATATGATTCAGATCATTGTTTCTATTCTCCCTTTCTTTTCATGAGCAGCTCAAAACTCAAGGTGCTAGTTGGAGCTACGGGAACAGTTGCAGAGTTTCTGTGCTGTCTGCCTTGCTGTCTTACCTGCATCTGATCCAGGAAGGTGGAATCTGTAGAGGAGTGTTAACTCTCCCCTTTGTTTTCTGGGCACATTTTAGAGTTAGAGAGGTAGAATATTAGTATAGTATTAAAAGGAAAAAGTAGCACGAAAATGTGATTCATTGTGCCAAGACACACATAATTTAGCTGAAAGTTAATGTCACAGCAAATAATAGACACAGAGTTTCTTTTCTTTCTTTTTTTTTTTTTTTTTGTAGTACTTAACTGTTACTCATCTTGGGTCTAGTACATAATTTCTGAAGCCAAATATCTTCATTTTGAAGAACGATAATAACACTTAATCTAAGAAAATATTTTTAAAACGCTTTGTAATTCTTAACGAAATGTGTCACAATAAGGTAAAAGCATCTCTTAGTCACTATTCATATTGTTCAATCATAGTTTGTCTTTTTCTTTCCAGTAATAATCCATCCTGTTTCTTAACAGATTGTAATAGGGGAGCAGTGAGAGAGAAAATTCATGCTTTACTCTGTTCCATATAATTTGTTTATGTTGGGTGTGTGTGTGCATGAGAGTTTATATTATTTACATTGCTTTAAACTAAAGTCACAATTCTCAGTGGATTATTACTTGAGCAATAGAAAAAGATTATCCTATTTTTTACTACTAGAATGCAATCAAAAATATATTTCTAACTTCAGTGATTTTCAAATAAGAAAATTATATTATTTATAATACTTCATTTTGTTAATCTGATAGTGTAACTACCTTAAAAGTATTTCATCTGTTGTAGTGATATCATGTCCCAGGGAAAAGAATACATATACATAAAAACTCATAATGTGCATTATTAACCAAAATAATTTTTAAACCCTTGTTTCCTTGTATTAGTGTGTCTTCAGGTCTAAAACAAATATTAAACTAGAGTTTTGTTTGTTTAGAATATGGACTCAGTATAAGATAATCAAACCTGCTTTAGGAAAAAAATAATTAAGAAATTTATGTGAAGGATCTATTGCATATTTCTCTTTGAGGTGAGCAAAAGCAAGTCTGCTGTTGCTGATACCACTTGAAAGCCCATTGCTGTGAACACTTTCTTTATTTCTTAACAGAAAACTGATTTTAAATGTTGAGGTTAGAAAATCTACTCAACATTTTTTAACTGCTCCAGCTTTAATTCATAATTACAAGCTTATTCCAATCTCTGCATAATGAAACCAAATTTTAGACCAACAGCTGTTATCTACTTTTGCTGGTAGCCTTGGGGTATGAATATTTTAATATTCATTTTATATGTGCAGATAAACTAAATACTTCCTACTGCAAGTCTATCAAATTAATCGCAAAAATCATAGTTGCTGTTCTTTCTTCCATGCAACTCATTTAAAATAAAAACTGCTCACTTTATGCTCCATTTTCCATAAACCTGAAAGTGATTTTTACAAAATATACGGGGGAGAATGTAGAGAAATCCATGGATATAAAGGATCATGGAAAAGATTAAAACAATACTGTTTTAGTGACCTGCGCTTCTGTCCATTTCCATTTTGTGCAAATTCAGTTTAAGATTCAATATTTTGCTTATGGCAATGTTTTAATAGCTGGTTTTGTGTTGGAAGGCTGTGATTTTCACTTATTTAAATAGTATTAGGTTCTCATATGTAAATGATATGGCCTAAAGGTAGAACCCTCCCCCCACTCCTCCAGTTTTCCCAGTATAATCTCACAAACACCATTGTGATGTACTATAAAACATGCGGTAACTTTTGTTTTTGGATGGGAGTGAATGAATAGAAAATAAAAGTTCTGTAGCCCAGTAAAATCTAAAAGTGTTTATTCTGAAGTAGAAGATAAAAGGATGATGGAAGATACCAAAATAGAAATAGATGAATTTGTAGCTAAGGTTGGTGGATATTAATAGTAGAGATAGTTCACATAGATTCCTCATATTTTTATGAATTCTGTAGGAAGATGCTTTCACCTATTCTGAATTTTAACAGAACAATACTACTTACATCATACAATAATCAATATTTGGGGTGGAAAACATAATCTGTATCATTAGCAGATCAAAATCATGTACCTCATTAATGTTAAACCACGACTATTTAAACATGTTTGAGAGGGCTGAGCATGGTGACAGAAAAATAAAGACAGGAAATAAAAAAAAGCTACATAAAAGGGTCTACGTAGTGTTTTTCTAGTTATGAGGATGAGACTTCTGTGAAAGCTTATTTGGTCTTAGTGAGCACATATGCGATGATGTCTTATGTGATCTTTCTTTCTGACTTCATGTTCTTTTTTTTTTTTTTTCCAGGAGAGTAAAATCTTTTATTATAATAGCTGTATTTTTTTTATTATACTTTAAGTTTTAGGGTACATGTGCACAACGTGCAGTTAAGTTACATATGTATACATGTGCCATGTTGGTGTGCTGCACCCAGTAACTCTTCATTTAACATTAGGTATATCTCCAAATGCTATCCCTCCCCCCTCCCCCCACCCCACAACAGGCCCCGGTGTGAACAACGAGAACACATGGACACAGGAAGGGGAACATCACACACCTGACTTCATGTTCTTGGCTCTTGGGATAACAGAACACAAACATTCAGGCCCTTTGTCTTTGAGAAGCAGATGCTTTTCCCCCTTTTGTTTACCGGAGATGTCTTCTGGGTCTGAACGATGAGAGGAGTTAGACACTTCTAGTCTTTTCCATTGCTGGCGACAGCTAATATTTTCCTGCTCATCTCTTCTTTGGGTGTTTGCCACTGCCTTATACCTTCCCCCTCGTTTCCCCTACTCCTTTTGATTGTGACGTACAAAGTCTTTGATTGGATACTGGGGAAATTCTGTCTCTCTTGAGCCCATTTTCCATTTTCACTTTTTCCTTTGTTCTCATGTCTTAACAGACACATGCCTTTCCCTCTGCCATTTTTGATGGATCTTTCCAGAACACTGCCAGCTATCCATCATTCCTTATCTTTCAAAGCCTTCCAGATGCCTCTTTATGCTTCCTTTCTTAATCATTCTAGCTGCCCTGGAGGGCTCCCCGCATTTGATTTTTGTCCTTCTAAGGGTATTTCCTAGCATTTACTGAGGAGTTACTCTGCGCTGGTTCCATGCTAAGCTCTTGGCGTGCCTTATTTTATTTATTCATCATGATACTTAAGAGGTGTCTACTTATTGTTTCCATTTGTAGCAGAGGAGAATGAAGCTCACAACGTTGAATAACATGTCCAAAGATAACTGTTAAGTGGAACAGATGGGAGTCAACCTTGAGTCTGTTCCAGACTTTACCATCGTTAGTTGTTATTAGGATATTTGATTCATTTATTCTTCCTTTCTGATCATTGTTCTCAGTGACATTGGCTTTCCTACTGAAAGTTCATTAAGCAAGCTTTATGGACTTATAGTATCAACGGTCGCAGCATTCCACTCTCCCTGGTTAGCTGCCATGCTCTGGAATTGCTCATCATATACCGCTGAAATCTCAGAGTTGGTGGGCTCATTGCAGACACACTGTTTTGCTTGCCATCTCTCCCTCTTCTTTATCGCCATTGAACCTAACTGTCAGTATCTTTCCTCTCCTGATCCACACTCCCTTTTAGTTTATTTTATTTTGCCCCGGTATTTCATGTCTTTTGATGACATTATCTTTCCCCAGCTGAATGATGAGGCTGTCCCTGGTTATAGTGGCTCATACGCATCAGTCTAGACTCCTGAAGTCTCTTGATTTTAGATAAGCCTTAACATCAACCCCACAATCTAAAATAATTCTTAAATATACATTATTCACACCTCTCTTTAGATCATAGATTATCACTAGGAAAAATAAAAACATTCCTGGGGTATCTTATAGCTTTAAATTCTGTTTCCAGACAAATGTAGACTTAAATGGCAGATGTTGTTTCCAGCTACATGTTGGCACTTGCTTCTTCTTGGAAGCTCTTCTATTTATTCCTTCTGATTCCTTACTGCTTTCACCTGTGGCCCTGTTCCAAACTAACTCTTACTTCCTCTTTCTCACAGTCCAACCCTAGTCATTGCAGAAACATCCACTTTCATCTCTTTCTCTTACTCATCTCTTCCTCTGTGCTAAGCTCTCATGCCGAGTCCTGTTCACTATAACAAACACTCCCCATTTGTGTCCTAGGTTCTGTCCAGTTGTTATTTTGAGGTATCTCGCTCTGAAGCTTATTTTTTCCCATGACTGTGATTTAAGTCTTTCTCATTACAGCGATTCCTTTCTCCTTGCCTTCAAACACTCAGGCTCTCCTTTCTTAAAAAGTTCTTCCTTTTATAGTCTGCCTCTTCTAGCCATCATTTTATTTCATTTTGCTTTAACTGCTGACATATATTAAATGAATGCTGTCAACCTGCTCTATTCATCCTCTAACAATCTTTCTTTTAATCCTTTGAAATTTCAGTCTAATTTACTCAGCATTTTGCTGGGGTCACAGTCATCAATAATTGTATTCTTTTTAGTTCTTTCTTCTGTCTTCATTTTTCTTGACTTTTCTGTAGAATTTGGTAAGAATTAGCTAAGAAACAAAGGCAGAAATTTACTCTGAGATGCTGGGGCCGTCCAAGAAGCAAAGTACAAGGATTGAGCATAAATGCCTGGAGACTTCCCAGCCTCTAGAACTGTGAGAAATCACTGTTTATTGTTTAAGCACAGTCTATGGTGTTCTGTTACAGCAGCTCAAACTGACTAGGACAGAGCACCTATTGGGACCTTATTGATATTTCGGATACATTGTTTCTTGATTCTTTCTCCCTTCCCTTCCCTTCCCTTCCTTCCTTCCTTCCTTCCCTCCCTCCCTCTTTCTTTCTTTTCTTTCTTTCTTTCTTTCTTCTTTTTCTCTTTCTTTTTCTTTCTTCTCTTTCTCTTTCTCTTTTTCTTTCTCCCTCTCTTTCTCTCTCTCTCTCTTTCTTTCTTTCTCCTTCCTCCCTTCCTTCTTCTCTTTCTGTCTCTTTCTTCCTTTCTTTCTCTTTCATTGATCAAATTGCTGAATGATGAATTAACTATAAATGCCCTACCTTTTATGACAGTTGTTATGTACCAAATTTTCTGATAAATTATCAGCCTCATTGCTGACTTCAGCCTTCTTCAGCCTGTTCTTATTCATCCATTTTCCATGTTTCTTCAGCAGCTGCCAGGAAATATCTCAGCTGTACTGAATATTAGCCATTGCTTCAGCATTTATGTTAGCCTAAAGTCATGCAAAGGGATACTTATGAGAATTCATTGCATGGCATTTATCATGACTGTGCTAGTTCATATTGTACCACTTGAATTGTTCATGCCTGTAGTGAGTATGGTCAACAAGCCTGACATCTTAATCACATATAAAGGCAATGTGGGAGTGTCTCCTTTATTCTCTGATCTTGGGCAGTCTGGCATTCTGTCATTCATTTATAGTTGGAGTCCAAGAGTATGAAAGTAGTCACAGCAATTCTGTGGATCCTGATGTCTAGAAGCTAATCTGTGGGCACACTTCCCAAACACTGAGTTTGCTTAGAGATGTATAGTAGAGTATGAGGAACCTAATTATCCTCATCTCATAGGATTTTATCTTTTGGGCCTCGGATCTCAGAAGGAGTCACCATGTATTGTTTCTGGCAATGTTGACTTCAAGATGCCTATTAAGCATCGAGTAGAGATATTGATTATGCAGTTGAACATATGAGAATAGAGCATAGGAAGGGGTCTGGATTGGTGTTCTAAACTTGAGAGTCTTCGTCTTATAAAGCCATTGGAGTCAGTGAAATACTAAGCATTCATAAATAGGAGAAAAAGTGTGAAGTGCCTAAATAGCTAGGTCCTAAGCATTAATAAATAGGAGAAAAAGTCTAAAGCCCTCTTCTGAAGGATGCTGGGGCCTTCAGAAAGGCCTTATCTGAAAGACCCTGGAGGCATTCAACATCAAGAGCTAAGAGAATGATGATGGTGTCACAGAAGAGCCTTGGTACAGTTGCTTTACCCTCTGTCTCCATCCCTCCCCACCCTCTCTTCTGTATTTAGCTTCAATAACAGAATACAGCCCTGATCCTGGTTTGTGATGACATCCAAAATGCTTTAATATGGCCATGTGGTCCCCTGATGCTCTATGTTGACCTTCTATCTAACTGCCAATGACAGAATTATCTCCTGACCTATATATCCTGGGGATTCTTTACTCTGCCATGTGTTTCATCTAGGAGAGTAGGGTAATCTGCCACAGAATGGAGGCCTCAGAGCTTTGATTCCATGAACGATTCCTAATGTTGGCATTTGTCCGCTTCCAGGGCTCTCGATCCTTATATTTCTGTGGCATGCTTTAAGTCAAAGATCAATGTATCTTTCATTCATCCCTGGAATGACCACCTTCAAGACTCTACAAAAGTTCTAAAACCATGGTGACAGCTGAATCTCCTGGATCTCATGTTTGCAGATGGAACAGTACAGAGACCTTCATGTGGCTTAAGCTTATCTGCTGCCCAGCTTCTCTTGCCATCAAGAAAAATCTCCACTTTCTCAAGACATGAGATTTCCATGAAGTGTTAGTTAACATTGATCTCTATTTTACAGTGTTTCTAAGGAGTTTGTTAGAAGTTCTCAGTTTAGTGCACTCACTCTGAGCTGTGGATATTTGGCTCCCATCTGGCTTATCCAGTCCTGCAGGACAGTTTCCTTCACTCCCCTCCACTTTCCCCCAAAGTATCGTAGCCCTTGATGGGTTGATTCTCTTTCTTTCTTTCTTTCTTTCTTTCTTTCTTTCTTTCTTTCTTTCTTTCTTTCTTTCTCTCTCTCTCTCCTTCCTTCCTTCCTTCCTTCCTTCCTTCCTTCCTTCTCTTTCTTTCTTTCTTTCTTTCTTTCTTTCTTTCTTCCTTTCTTTCTGACAGAGACTCATTCTTGTCTCCCATGCTGGAGTGCAGTGGCATGATCTCAGCTCACTGCAACCTCCACGTCTCGGGTTCAAGCAATTCTCTTGCCTCAGCCTCCCAAGCTGTAGCTGGGACTACAGGCACCCGCCACCACACCTGGCTAATTTTTGTATTTTTAGTACAGATGGGGTTTCACCATGTTGGCCTAGCTGGTCTCAAACTCCTGACCTCAGGGGATCTGCCTGCTGTGGCCTCCCAAAGTGCTGGGATTACAGATGTGAGCCACCATGCCCAGCTGATTCACTTTCTAGTGTACTAAAACCTAACAGACAGGTAGGTGATCATAGAATCTCAGATGTTACTGAGAACTTAAATCCAAAGTCTCAGCATATAGCCTCAAATACAACCCACGCAAAGCTGAGGTGCATCTCCAGTCACCTGCATGTGATCACATTCAAAAGAAACATCAGGCTGGCATTTAAAAGGGAACTGAAGGGATAGCTATTAAATGGAGATTATATTGCATAATTAAATTTAAGTAAATCAGCTTAAAATCTTGTATCCACTCTTCTAAAAGTGTGCAAGTATTTTTTAAAATATTATGCAACAACAAGAATAACTGAACCCTCCAAAGCAAAAAGTGAAACAAAAACCAGAAAACAAGCAAGCATAAAAACCAGTAAAATCTCATAGGTAAGGTTTATGTGGCTGATCCCTATCTTTCAATTGCTAATTTTATTTCTAAAATACAGTCTCATTGTTCTCACTGATTTAGTGCTGTACATTTCCATGTAAGACATACATATTAAATAATTTTTATCACTTTCCATTTGGTTTCCATGGGAAATTCCATCTGAAGATGTTGGAAATGACATCTTTAGAGCTTTTGCTATTTCTATGTGATTGTCATTAAAATTTTAATTGTTTTTGCTGTATGAAATTTGGCAATAACGATTTGTTTGGGCCAGTTAACACTTAAGTTTATAATAAATTAACACTAAAAGATAAGATAGATTTGTATTGGCTTCCTTCCAGAAGTCAGTGGAATGATTTCTGTGTTAGACCTTAGTGACTATGAAAAGCTTTCTACTACCTTCCCTTAGCTATTCTCCTTCCAGTTTCCACTTCAGCATAGCCCAATAGTCCTTTTTCTACTCATCCGACAAACAGCATCACCGCCCTGCTTAATGAACGGCACCCATTAGGCAAGAGCAGGGGATTGGAGATTTGCCATCAGGTTGTGAACTGAGTGGACGATAAAGAAGTAAAAAATGATGAGAACAGGGCAGGAGGCAAGAGCTATTGCTTTATAGTTATGGGCAATGAGAACTTAGGTAGAAATTAGAGAGACAAAGTTAATTGGAATGGGCAGAACAGGTCCAAAGTAATTGCCAACAATTAGGTCTTTGATGAGGACATGAGCATACCACTCTGGTCCACAAATCCATGACACCTCTAATTGTGAGATGTGGTATATATCACCTTGAGTCTGGACTCTGCGCCTGCTTGATCAGTAGTAGAAGTGATGCCATACCAGTTTCTGGGTCCAGGTGTTAAGAAACTGTCAGCTTCCATTTCCTGTCTCTTGAGATCATAACCTAAAATCCAGCCACCATATTGAAAGGAAGCCCAAGAAATCAATGGAGAGGCCACATGTAGGTATTCTGGTCTATAGTCTTAACTGAGGTCTAGGTAATGCTCAGCCACCGCATATGTGTGTACATGATCCTCTAGATCAATGGCCCCCAACCTTTTTGGTACCAGGGACCAGTTTGGTAGAAGACAGTTTTTCCACAGACAGGGGTAGGGGTTGGAGGTGGTTGGGGGTAAGGGGATGGTTTTGGGATGAAACTGTTCCACCTTAGATCATCAGGCATTACTTAGATTCTCATAAGGAGCACACAACCTAGATCTCTCGCATGCACAGTTCACAATAGGGTTTGGGCTCCTATAAGAATCTAATGCTGCCACTGATCTCACAGGAGGCAGACTCAGGCAGTAATGCTCAATTGATGGCTGCTCACCTACCATGCCGCCTGGTTTCTAACAGGCCACAGACCACTATTGGTTTGTGTCCAGGGACTGGAGATTCCTGCTGTAGATGACTAGTCATTGCCTGCAGTCTTGAATCTCCCCAGTTGAGTGGCCAGATATGGAGCAGAGGCAAGCCATCCCTCCTGCACACTCTCCAAATCCGATTCACAGAATTTGTGACCATTATAATGGTGGTTGTTTTATTCTGCTAAGTTAGGAGTGTTTATTAAAATGTAGAAACAGTAACTGAAAAACCATTGTCAGGTACAAGTATACCACCATTAAGCAAGACCTACCATCTCTGACTTGATGTAAATCACATGAGAATCCTATGAGTATATAGCTGTACATCAAAAATGAATTACTTGAATCCCTAAATATAGTAACCTATAAATGTATTACTCTGAAACAATAAAACTCTCTTTGAATAAGAAAAACTTTCTGAAAAGCTTATGGAGATTTTTATCCCTTGCAGGAGAAACAAACCAATATGTAAATACATTTTCAAGCATGAGCATGTTTCTTTGATATTACCTTGTCACTCCCCTTGTTTGTACCATATACTTTGCTCTTCTAAGCATTTTTGATAAGGGGAATTTTAAAAATCAGTGGATTGCAGCTTGTGGCCGAGGCATCTGGATAGTTTAGGTGGCCAGCTTTGAACTATTTTATTATTGCAAAGTTGAAATAAATTGCTTTACTTCTGTACCAGTAGGCTCCTCTGCCAAATTTAACTTGTACATTTCTAAATCACTTACATATTTTAAAGGATTAAAATTAAAGATGAGATTAAAAACTTTTCTCTTTGCTTCAAAGGGAGAACCAAAATCTCCACAGAGCCTAACTGACAACCTTTGTTGCTGCTTGGAAAGGGAGAGGGATAAAAAGAATTGCTTGAAGTGTTTCCTTAGTTCTTAACCTCATGTTTTCCAGCCAGTGTTGTTTTGGACTAAACATTGGAATGTTGAGATAGATTGTGATGCTTACCTTGGCTTTACTCAAACCTAAAGTGACATTGAAGAAATTGATAGTGAATATTTGTCCATTTCTGAACTTGGCTGTGACTCCAGTCCTTAGGAGGGTGGTTAATTTGACATGTTCTGGCAGAATTAATTTTGCTGCCATACCAGTAACTTTCTCCTAATAAATTTTTCTCTCTGGAGATTTCAACACTTCAAAAGATGATACAGCGTACCTTTTGCAAAGCAGAGGATGATAAGGTTCATGTAGGCAATGGAGTCAATGATTACTTCTGCACCCCAACATATAATTATGGAAGCAGGATGAAGGAACTTTGAATATGCTTGCTAGTGGCACAACTGAACATGGGGAGAAATGTCAAGTCGAGGTTGAGGTTCAAAGTTAGGAACTGGTTTCCAGCTTTGCAGCTGCTGTAATTACACAATTCTGTGCATTGAAGCCATTTATCTCCTGCCAACTGTGGTAATTAATTTTGTTTTCAGTTAGTGGAGGGGGGATTGATCTTCCCTTTGTGAAAAACTTTCTCACGCAAATGTTTCCCAGTGTTGAAATGTTGAATGGCTTTTCTCCTGTTGTACAGGTATTTACTGGAATCTGAGCTCATGATTCTCTGAATCCATGACTAATGCAAAGTCAGAGCCAAGTTTATTGATGACTTCTGTTTCCCTCTTTAGGGATCAAAGTTTTTCAAAGTATACACTACTTAGAACTTTTAAGTTATCTCTAAGTCTATTTGCATGTAATGCAAGTATAGCAACCTGTATAGGTAAGTACCTTTTAGTTTCATAAACAAGGAATACAATCTCGTGTAGGCATACATTTTTCTATTAAACATTTCTTATAAACATATAGTTTGTGTGTCTCACAGAGTTCTTTAACCCAAATACATGCCAGTGGCCTTGTAGAGTTGAGTAGTGTTTATAAGAAGCCTTGTCACTGGGCAGCTTTATGTCAATATCCAGAAAACTTGGGCCATACTATCAAACCTTCACCACCAACGTTTTTTACTTTGATTTACTGTGGAAGCCTTTTCTTTTTTTTTTTCTTTTTTTGAGATGGAGTTTTGCTCTGTCACCCAGGTTGGAGTGCAGTGGCGCAATCTTGGCCCACTGCAATCTCGCCTCTGGGGTTCAGGTAATTCTCCTGCTTCAGCCTCCTGAGTGGCTGGGATTATAGGTGTGTGCCACCATGCCTGGCTAATTTTTATATTTTTATTAGAGATGGAGTTTTGCCATGTTGGCCAGACTGGTCTTGAACTCTTGACCTCAGGCGATCCTCCTGCCTTGGCCTCCCCAAAGTGCTGGGATTACAGGCGTGAGCCACCACACCCAGCCTGATTTACTGTGAAAGCCTTTTGATGTAATTTCCCTTGAAAGTTGGAGAAATTATCACATAGATTTTTTAAAAAGAAGAAAGTTTCAAAGGACATGACAAAATAATCAATGAACTGAATTATAATTTGTATTTTGGTATTTATAGGAAATCACTGTGATTTAAAGACAGTATATAATTTTTATTTGATTTATTTCTTGCATCTTCAAAACTTTGAACTGCATCCATGTCTCAGTCTTTTTGGGCTGCTAAACAGAACAGCATAGGTAAGTGGTTTATAAACAACAGAAACTTCTCTCTTACCATTCTGGAGGCTGGGAAGTCCAAGATCAAGGTGCTGGAATAGCCAGTGTCTAGTGAGGGCCCACTTCCTTGTAGATGGCATCTTCTCTTCACTGTGTCCTCATGTGATGGAAGGGATGAATGAGATCCCTTGGGCCTGTTTTATAAGGGCACTAATCCCCTTCATGGGGGCTCTGCCCTTGTGACCTAATCATCTCCGAAAGGTTCTGTTTCCTACTATCATCACCTTGGGAGATTTCAACATATGAATTTTGGGAGAACACAAACATTCAGCAATGTGTGAAAGGTCATAATTGATATGGTTTGGCTCTGTGTCTCCACCCAAATCTCATTTTGAATTGTAATCTCCATAATCCTCACATGTCAAGAGCAGGACCTGGTGGGAGGTGATTGGATCATGGGGGTGGTTTCCCTCATGGTGTTCTTGTGATAGTGAGTAAGTTCTCATGAGATCTGGTGGTTTTATAAGGGGCTCTTCCCCCTCCCCTAATTTGCTGTCCACCTGCCTCCATGTAAGATGTGCCTTTGCTTCTCTCTCACCTTCTGCCATGATTGTAAGTTTCCTGAAGCCTCCCCAGCCATGTGGATATGTGAGTCCATTAAACTTCTTTCCTTTATAAATTACCCAGTCTTGGGTATGTCTTTATAGCAGTGTGAGAAAAAAACTAACACAATTGTGATTAAACAAAACTGAAATTCCTCAGTAACTGTATTCTAAGAAATTAGATAAACCAAATAGTATGAATGATAGATAAAATATGATTGGACTGGAGGATAAAAAGAAAATTTGTGAGTGGTTGGGGATAAAAGGATAGTGAGGAGAAGGTGAAGTTGAGCAAGAGTTTAATATTTTTTTCCTGAATATTTCATTTGATTTCTATGTGCCCTCCTACACTTCAGTCCTGGGACTTTAGACCTGAAAGGAGTATTAGGGGCATTTCTGTACTTGCCCTTTTCAAACTTCAAGGCAAATATGAATCTCCTGGGAATCTTGATAAAATGCAGATTTGGATTCAGGAGGTCTGGGAGTGGGGATGAGGCTTGAGTTTCTGCATTTCTAAAACACTTCCTTGGACTACCTTTTGAGTACCAAGGATCTAGTCCGCTTTCCATTCCTCCCTGTTTTTATATATAAGCATGGTGAATGAAGGCCAGAGACACTAACTTTCCCAAGGCCACAGAGTCCGTTAGTGCTGCACAGATGAGGAAAGCCAGATCCTCTGCTCGTCTGCCCAGTGTTTTCTATGTGGAGTGAGAGTTTTCCAATCTTGCTCTGCCAGCAGAAAGTCACAAAAATCATGATGCTTTTTGCAGAATACCCTTAAACACTCACATAATCAATTAATATCCCTCAACTTTGTGCTAAATCAAAGAGCATCTTACAATAGATTCCAACAATCAGAGCCCATTATTCAATATCAGCAGCAAACACATCAGTTAACTTAAGAGGAGACCCACGTTTGTACATCCCAAAGCTTACATTATTTGAGGAGTTCTCCTTTAAAAAATGTACTGAAAAGTTTAAATATAAAAAAAATAAAGTCAATATTTATGTAGAATGGGAATAGAAATCTGAACATGTAACAGAAACTTTGGAGATCCATGCCTCTTCCTTCTTAAATCACTTGCAGCAATTTATAAAGAGTTTGTCCTAACTGTTGCCTGACGTCCCCTGCCCAACCAGTAAGTACTAGCTCCCAGTACTTGCAAGAGCCTGGGCCAGTGAGGGGTCCTGAAGCTTAAGCATTATTAGCTTCACTGTAGAGCTGTTTCTGGCCTAAGAACCAGTGTTGTCTGCATGAAGTGGGCTTTTCTGGAGCAATTAATGCCCTGGATACAGTGCTCCATGTACCCTGAGACCCCTCGCATACCCATTTCATGGAGTGGATAATCCATTTGCTGCTCCTCCGCAAGATTAGAGCTATTGAGAATCTTAACTAGGCATACTTTGCTGTTAGTATAATTTATGACATTGTGTTAATTCTCATTCAGCTTCATCACCTCATTGGAAGGCAGAAAGACAAGCCAATAGACAAACTAGAGAAACCAAAAATAGTTGACCACCTTGGAGCTGATCATGCCACATGAGAATGTGGTCATCTGAGCTCCAGCAATTACAGCGTGTTTTTTTTTTTTTTTTTAATAATCCTTGGACCATTCCAGTTATTACCCAGCTTTTGATCCTTTGCCAGTGTTCATTACTTTAGGTCAACAGGAGATTGATAAAAGTAACTGTCAAGTTGAATCATAAAATAGAGAACCAAAATGTAGCTGAAAAAATATGCATGCATTCTAATACCTCTGAATGCTCTTAGAAAATTGCTAATCCAAATTTAAAACTATTAAGTTTCATTTTTTAAAATACACAAGACATTTGTTTCAGAAGACATTTGCGATGTTATATTTTGATATTCTGAATAATCCCCCTTGTGCCGCAGTTTAGCAGTTTCAACGCAACAAATATGATTTAGTTAAAATTTGCTGAAAGCATAATGGATATTAAAAACCTTCTGAGATACAAAGTTAAGAATATTACACATTTCTTTGGTATTGACTTTATGTGATGAATCATATTAATACATCTCAAGTCATTAATCTTGTCTGTTTGTATTTACTTAACTGGGATATGTAGTTTTGTTATATTCAGTATTTACGCCAGTTATGGCGGATGCTATTTCACATATATCTAAAATTGGTTTACATATCAAGATGATTTATTTAAACTAAACCAACATCCACATTCATTTATGCTATGGAAATCAGCTTTGATTGTCTTTGTAGCCAACTTGGAAAAAAAATCTGGTAAAATCATTTAGTCTCTGAGTTTGCTTTACGAGTGATTTTCTCTGGGAAAAGAAGGGGGGGACTTCTGCTAAATTGGGGATCTGGGTAACCGAGCATCTCTGGGAGGAACAAAGGAATAGAACAGAGGGGCTAATTGTTTAATTAGTAAATGTCTGCTTGGTTAATGACATATTAATGAGTTTTTAAGACCGTCATATCATTTACCATAAAAGACCCATGTGCCTATCCCTGGATGTACTGTATAATTAAGTAATGTGGCCCAGAGGAGTTAATCATTTAAAACCCTGTCATCTTTCTCAAGTTTGCAGATAGAAGAGCTAGCACAGAAGGCACCTGCCAGGTAGAGTCAGGGTGGCACATAATTCTGAACTAAATTGTCTCTCTGCAACGGCTGCACAGTCAGATGTCTGCCCAGAAGCAGAAATTTTTTTTCTTTTGACAACTGAAAAAGCTGCTAAGATACTGCCATTTGCTCCTTGGCACTCAGTTACTGGCAGTGAGAGTATGTGTTTGCAGAACAGGGACCATGTGAGCAGCTTTTGAGTACTTAAAAGAGTGTGGAGGCTCAGAGGACTCAGAGATTCTAGAACTGTGCTATTCAATATGGCAGCCACTTGCCATGTATAGCTATTTAAATTTAATTAAAATTAAATAAAATTTTAAAATTATTATTTTTTCAGTCATATCAACCACTTGTCAAGTGCTCAATAGCCACATGTGGCAAGTGGCCCCTTTATTGGTGGCACAGACATAGAACATTTGCATCATCACAAATGGGATGGGATGGACCACACTGTTGCTAAATGCAAATGGTGGTGGGAGCCACCAGGACATTGGCAAGCAGTGGTCACCCTGTGTTCTCCATTTCCACCCATGAAAAGCTGAAGAGAGAATGCATTCTTCAAACCCTGGAAGGTCAGCCCCAGTCCTACACAAATAGTTCATATCCTTTTTTCATGGGGCAGAATCCACACCAGAATATTGCAGCCATTTGTTTAGACTAGAAAATGATAATTTACCTTACCACAGAGCACACAATTTGGGGGATACAAATTATGTTCTTATTGGTAAATTATAGAGCTTACTACCACAAGCAGCACTATGAAATTTTCCAGCCCAGCTCTTTGTTCTAACCTGCTTCCCTTAGACCCTCCAGAGCTTCTTGTTTCAGACCCACAGAACTGAATTCAAGTCAGAAACTGTAGTTCTACTGCTCTTGTCTATGTGGTTTTTCAATATAAGGTAAACTCTATGCTCAGAAACTTTTGAATGCCTTAATTTTCTTGGACCTTCTGCAGAAAAAAGAGTTCTCCAAATGGGTTATTTTAAACAATTTACTTCTCATTCCTGTTTCTTGACCTCCACTCTACAGTCTGATTTGCATTAATACTTTCTTGCATTAGATCTCTCCTCTCTCTTCCTGGCCTCTATTTTTCTAAATATTTTTGTCATGTTTTAGTCATTTTAAATTAATATCCTGCAAATTTCGAATTAATTATGTAAGCATGTGCCACCTTATACAACTGGGGAGTGATTCCAGTGTGTCTTCAGGGTGAAAATACTTAAGACCCCCTTCCTGATCTGCTGGTAGTAGCAAGAGGTCTAGGAGTTCAGTCTGTTTCCCTTCAAGATTCCTGTTGAATCTTGACAAGGGGACAAGAAACTCGTCACCTACATTGGGAATCTTTTGCTGGAGCTGTGTGATAATGGTGCTACTGCCAACAACTTGGCACTGGCCATATCACACCTGATGCAAATGCTCCAAATAATATAGACATGGAGTCCCAATCATCCCCCATATGCTAACACATGAGACACCTTCTAATTTCCAGCAGTCCAAGACTTTCTCTGTGTGATTTGCAGTGGAAGAAGAACAGGTAATTTATTTTAAAAAACATAGTTTCGGAGGTCAGTTAACATACACAGCTCAGATGTAACTCTCTAGATAAGTGCACATCCATCTTTCTGATTTAGAGAAGTCCTGCAGAAAGTATTGCTTGAGCGTAAAAAATGTTATCATAAAATTCATGTATTTCCCCCTTTTGACATCAAATAGGGTAGATAGATCCTTGCACACAAATGTTACCTCTTTCCCTACTTCATTGGTGGAAGGAGTATACTATTTCTCTCCTTGCCCCTGTGACTTTGTCTCATGGCGGATAAAGTGTTCTTTTCCGCCCCTCGGTCTGGGGCTTGAGTATGTGTTTTACTTTGGTCAAATAGATCTTATCAGGTACAATTTGATCAGAGGCATAACCTGTGCTTGCCCAGTTGGGCTTGCATTCTTGTATTCCTGCCTTTTATCACGAGAAGATACCTTGAGTAACTTTTCTAAGAGGATGAGAGAGACACACACAGAATAACTTGGACCCAATCTGAAGCCTGGACCCCAACCCAGCTGAGGCTGACCTAGCTCAGCTACATCCCAGCTACCCTGAAGATGTGTGAGTGAGAAAAAACATGCTTATTTTTGTATGCCACTGAGATTTTGGATCTGTCAATAACTGAGACATCAGCCAGCCCCTCCTTTTAATTATTAGCAAGACAATATTGATTGCATGTGAAGGTCAAAGGGCATCTGAGGTTGTACAGGCATGATTGTCTGTTCTTTCTGGCTTTGTATTTCCATGGTTATGAAACACTTGGAGCCAGAGCAGGAAGAGTGTTTGCCAATTCAGCCCTACCCTTATACACTGACCATGGTAGAGAAGTACAAGAAGATGGTCTTAGTCGTTGTCTTGGTGAGGCATGCCTGAAATGCAGAAGTGGGTAAAGGCCTTAGTTCTTCTGATGCCTGTGAAGATGGCTTTGATAGCCATTAGGGAATTTTGTAAATATCCTCTTTCTCCTCTTCCCAGGACCATGCTGGGTTTGCCTGTGTCCACTCTTCTTGAAGTTGTCCTTGACCAATTACTTGGTTTGGACAATAAAATGTAAGTAGGTTTGATGTGTGTGATGTGCTACCTCTGGGTAGAAGCCCTAAGAACTGGTGTTTACCTTACCTGTCCTTGCCCTTGCCATTTTAACGGGCCACTTCCCACATGGTGGAGGATGATGCTATGGAAACCAAGTTCAGAGCTGATGGACACAGAGCATGAAATGGAAATACACATTTGCTATTGTAACTCACTGAGAGATTTCTTTATTACACCGTAACCAAACCTATCGTGGACTCTTACAATTTACTATATTCAAGATGATTGAAATCTAGTAAGGGAGATGAGGCAGGTTACTATTCAAATCAATATGGGAATAGCACCATGAATATATGGTTCAAAGTAAATTTTTTTCGAATGTGGAACAAAAGAGAAATTGCTTCAGAAAGACATGATTAAAGATGAATAGCTTGAGCAGTCATTTGAATATGATAGGATCTCAATAGACAAATTATAGAGGGAGGCATTCAAGAGAGATGAAATGGGAATGGAATTGGAGAGCCCAAGGGATATTTAAAAAATGGAGAGCAGACAGATGGACTTGCGTTCAAGCCTTTTGAAAACAGGCTCATTGCATATAGCTGAGCAGCCTTTCAGTACAGAAACTCATGCTGTGACCTTGAATATAAGGCCCAAATAATACCAGATAAGAAGACCAGGGCAGAGGATGAAGACCCTCCAATGTCAGACAAAAAAATATGACCTATGTTCTATTGGCAATGAGAGTTATCAGTGCTTTATGTGTAGTGCAAGAGTCAGAGGAAAGCAGTGTTTTAACAAGATTCCTCTAGCATGGTCTACATGATGAACAAGGAAAATTAAAAAGTGACTTATCTAATTTTCTTTCCCTCTTGCTTTGTCTAGAGGACCCACCAGAACAATTGAAGAATAATATGGAAAGCCTTGATATAAGATTCATAAAATGAGAAGATACAAATGAAAAGGCACTTCTCAAGTGAAATGTGTATCATGGAGTCACTAGTCTATAGGCTCTGCCACTTAGAAGGCTGTGTAACCTTATGCAAGTTACTACTATATCACTTTAAGCTTCATATTCCATACATGCAAAATGGTAATAATACCAGTACACATTTCACAGACTTCTAGGGGAGTGGGTGGTAAATGAGAAAATTCACTCATCCCAGTGCCTGTTTAGCCTATATCATAAATATCAACAAATAGAGGCTACAATTACTTAATGATCATTTCAGTTTCTCCTGGGGAGTATGATGGTATTTTTTTTTCCTACTAAGCAATCAATTTGCTGTTTCTATGTGATACTTCTTTGGAGAGGAAGACAAACTTCCTAAAAATGTTAAGCTATCAAAATAAAAATGAAAAAATGCACTTTTCTGTTATTTCAACATCACTCGTCCATTAGAACAGAAACACCAAGTAAGCATGACCATCAAGGCAGTTCTTTGTGCAGTTTGGTAATTCCTTTTAAGGCCCCCAGGGAGGCTGGTAGGGAAGAATACTGAATAGGAAAACAAACAAGATTAGGTCAGCACCCACTCTCCCTTTGGGGGGATTCACAGTACTGTTTTTGTTTGAATAAGCAAAGCTCTTGCACAAGTTTGGTTTGTTTCTCACTGAATCCAACGTCTTTTCTCTATCCTTCGGCTAATATTTTAAAAGGTAAAGCAAGCATTCAAAAAAGTAAAGTGGCACTTTAAATAAAAAGTGGAGACATTTTTTTCAGAAGGCAGAGGAAGTCAGCCAAAATAGGACAGCCTTCCTTAGTTGTATAAACTGAAAATCGGTGAGTTAAGCTATAGAAATGTCTGTGTGCCTCTTCTCTGCCTGTATCTATCTTGGACACTTACATCTTCACATCAACAAAATTAGTAAGGAAGTTATTACCCAATTTTACAAATGAGGAAAGAGCAACTAAGTAAATTTAGAAGCACGAAATAAAAATGGGATTTCACTCATTCATTAAACAGATTTATGAGTGTCGATTTTATGGCAAACACTGTTTAAACCACAAGGATGTAACCTTGACCAAGTCACAGAATAGAATTTCAAGCAGCTAGAAGTGTAATGATGTGGTGGAGGGTAGACAAATAAACATAGAACTAGTGTGATGAGGGCTTTGAAGGTTCCTTGGAGGAGGTGAATTCAAGCTTGAGTCCTTCTGGTTGATGGTGGGTTAGCATCTGCTAGGGCGAGAGGGCAGGGCACCAGGGGAAACGGAGGCAGATCAAGGTGGCTGGAATGTGGCATGAGAGGCAAGGAGTGACCAGGTCACTTGGATCATGAAGTTCCGTCTACATTAGGGCATCTGGACTTCATCAGAATATGCTGTCGATATCCACTGTCTTTATTAGAATCTGATAAATCCTTAACCTTTCTATCACTACCACCTCCATCCAAGCCATTATAATTCCTTACTGTGATTATTGTCATATTTTGTGTGATCTCCCTTCTGATCTTGACCTTGAGTCTATTCTAACACTGCCAGAGTAAGCCTGTTAAAATGTAAGTTAGATTATGGCACTTTGGCTTAAAACTTCCAATGTTTTTTATGCATTAAGAAAACAGACAAATGAAAGGCCTGGATCCATATAGCCTGTATGGCTTTACTGGATCTGCTACCTTCTTTCACCACTCACTTTCCACCATATACTCTCTGATCTCACCTCTTATTGCTGTTCCCTCTCCTCACTCTGTCTGGTCAATTGATGCAGCTTCCCTGCTGTTTCTAGAGCACACACAGGGTCCACAGCATGCTACCACCACAGGACCTTTGCATCTGCTACTCTCTCTGCTTACAATGTTTCTTCTTTCTGACCTCCTTAATTAAGGTCTCTACTTAAATGTCACCTTCCTGATGAAGCTTCCCTGGTCCCCTTTATGTAAAGCTGTAGCCCATCCCCCTATCCACCTCAGGGATCCCTTTCATGGAATTCACTATCTAACACACTTAAATTTCATGTGTTTTTCTTGTGTATCATCCATCTCCTCCTCTAGCATATGATCTCAAGAGGAGGCATGTCTACCTATCTGCTCACTGCTGTGTCTCCAGTACAGACAACAGTGTCTAGAATAGAGAGGCTTCCCACTAACTGTTTATTGATTACATGAATGAGTATACCTGGACACAGTTGGAACAGTTGCATATGAATGGAGCTTTCATTTCTTTATAAGACAAATAGTAAACACTGAGCTTCTGACTGTCACTATGTGTCATAAGATTAGCCTAAAAAGTAAATCTAAATATAAAGGGATACAAAATGTTATAATCTAGGGAGGATACAGGCAAACCCCGGGCAGCTCGGATCTATAATTATTACTCTGAAGGTCAGAAATAGGAGCAAAATACTAATATTGTAACCCAGAAGGTAAAAAGGTTTTAATAAATATAAAATGTTTGGCTTATGCCAGTTCTTTATTTGTGGTAGTGAGAGGTGAAGCCAGCTGGACTTCCTGGATTGAGTGGGGACTTGGAGAACTTTTCTGTCTAGCTAGAGGATTGTAAGTGCACCAATCACTGCTCTGTGTCTAGCTAGAGGATTATAAATGCACCAATCAGCACTGTGTAAAAATGCACCAATCAGCACTCTGTGTCTAGCTAAAGGATTGTAAATGCACCAATCAGCACTCTCTAAAAACGCACCAATCAGTGCTCTGTGTCTAGCTAAAGGATTATAAATGTGCTAATCAGCACTCTAAAAACACGCCAATCAGCACTCCGTGTCTAGGTAAAGGATTGTAAATGCACCAATCAGCACTCTGTAAAAACGCACCAATCAGTGCACTGTGTCTAGCTAAAGGATTATAAACGCACCAATCAGCACTCTGTACAATGGACCAATCGGCACTCTGTAAAATGGACCAATCAGTGCTCTGTAAAATGGACCAATCAGCAGGACGTGGGTGGGAACAAATAAGGGAATAAAAGCTGGCTACCCCAACCAGCTGTCGCAACCCGGTCGGATCACCTTCTACGCCATGGAAGGTTTGTTCTTTTGCTTTTGATAATAAATCTTGCTGCTGGTTACTCTTTGGGGCGGTGCCACTTTTAAGAGCGGTAACACTTACCATAAAGGGCTGTGGCTTCCTTCTTGAAGTCAGCGAGACCAAGAACCCACCAGAAGGAAGAAACTCCAGACTCAGTAGTCTCTGTTTCCTTCTCCTAATGAAACACTAGATTCATTCAAGCTGATCTATCAGCATGGCTCTGATGCTTATTTTTTTTTTTTTTTGGTTACTCTAACAGCTAAAACGCTTCTTTGTAATTTACCCAAAGTGGCTTAATAAAAATGAAATATTACTCAAAAGTTTGAAATAGGACTAGATTTAACCATAATCTGGTCTAGGACCTCGAATGATGTCATCAGTACTCAACATTCCTCCGCCTCACAGCTTCGTCCCCCGTAGCCTGGCTTTAGCCTAGACAGTGTCTTCATAGTGGCAGGATGGCTGCAGCAGCACGAGCGTCAGCAGCATTTAAGTCTGCAGCAAACAAGCAACTTTTCTGGCAGCATCCCTTGAGAGTCACTCTGATGTGACCAGCTTGAGTTACCAGCCACCTTGATTTGTGGCCAGGGAAAATGCAACATAGTGATTACTTCACCCATGGGTCACATTCAGGTCCTATGAGCTGATAGTGAGTTAGGTGCCAAATAAAAATCAGTGTTTGTACCAGAAGGCGGCCATCAGGATGCATGAGGGCCAATCCACATGTGTCATCTTCTGTTTTCTTCTAGAATTTCCTGAAGTTCATTATTGTTAAGGATCTTAGCAACCAGTCTTTGGATTTAATATTAAAAAAATAAAATAATAGCAGCTATGGTGACACATTTTTAGTAACTTTTGCCATATTTTAGAAAGTTAACATATATAAACATCAGGAATTACTGGACAGATTACTAACGGTTATGACTTTATGGTAATTTATTTATTTAGAGTCGGGGTCTTGTGTTACCTAGGCTGGAGTGTAGTGGCATGATCATGGCTCACTGCACCCTCAACCTCCTGGGCTCAAACAATCCTCCCAAATAGCTGGGATTACAGGTGTGCACCATCATGTCCAGCTAATTTTTGTATTTTTCGTAGATATAGGGTCTTTCTATGTTGGCCAAGCTGGTCTAGAATTCCTGTCCTCAAATGATCCCCCTGTCTTAACCTCCCAAACTGCTGGGATTACAGATGTGAGCCACAATGCCTGGGCTTTGTGGTAATTTAAATTAAGCTTTCCTGAATAGAAATTTCTCTGATGATGATGACGATGATGATAACAGATAATACTCAGACAATTGGGCAGAAAGTAGGTTTGTGTATTTTTTTTTTTTTTTTTGAGATGGAGTTTCACTCTTGTCGCCCAGGTTGGAGTGCAATGGTGTGATCTCAGCTCTTGGGTTCAAGGGATTCTCCTGCCTCAGCCTCCCGAGTAGCTGGAATTACAGGCGCCTGCCACTATGCCCAGCTAATTTTTGTATTTTTAGTAGAGACGGGGTTTCTTTTTTTTTTGAGACGGAGTCTCCCTCTTTCGCCCAGGCTGGACTGCAGTGGCACTATCTTGGCTCACTGCAAGCTCCGCCTCCCGGGTTCACGCCATTCTCCTGCCTCAGCCTCCCGAGTAGCTTGGACTACAGGCACCCGCCACTGCGCCCAGCTAATTTTTTGTATTTTTAGTAGAGACGAGGTTTCACCGTGTTAGCCGGGATGGTCTCGATCTCCTGACCTCAGGTGATCCACGCCCCTTGGCCTCCCAAAATGCTGGGATTACAGGCGTGAGCCACCGCACCTGGCCTGTTTTTGTGCTCTTTAATCCACCATTCACAGAAATGTTGAGGTTGGTGCCTTCTGGGCATGTGAATTTTCTTTGGGAAGGCAAACTGCAACTGTTGAGTAAAATATGTAGCAAAACGAAAAACACCAAATACTCTGGTATGCCATTCAACAAACTGATAGAAGTTCTCTTCTTACTTTTGGCAGTATATTTTATTATCCCAGTCCTGATTTGTTAGTACTTCTCTCCAGTGATATAAAATCAAGAAATGAAGTTAAAATTTTAGGAATATTCCCAAACAGTAAAAAATTGGTAAGATAATTCTATCAGCCTCCATGGTTGTTCCTGCTAGGAGCCAAGTCAGTGCCCTGTGGTATTCACACAAAAAGAACATATTTTGCATAACATATCTTCCAAGCAGTGATTATCCCTTGCAGGCTGTGTGTTTTTCCAAGTGGTCCTGCTGATTAGAGGCTCTGAGTGAAATCTGTGCTGGTTGATAACCTGGCTACCTTGGCTTTCTACAACATTAAACCCCCTTTGGTCTTTTTAAACAGTAGCACTCATGCCAGTAGACTTTCCCTGCCTTCAGAAGCGATGTTTCCTTGCCAAGAATTTAATTCTTATAGGTCACCAAGAAGTAGATGGTATGTGTTGGCAACATTAATATCAGAATGCAACTTTTGAGATTATGAATTATCAATAGAATATCACATATTGCATGTCTTTGTAGTTAAATTTTCAAATAATTCAGTGAGTATTGAATAAATGTTATTGATCGTCACCACCTTCACCAAATTGATGTCGCACTCCCCGATTCTATTACATAATAGTGCCATTCAGTGTCCCATGTTAGAGAGTTAGATGGGGCAGAAAAAAATACCAGGGTGTTTGTGAAATGTTTATAGACCCATAACATATTGGCATATTAATGCCTTGAGATATCATTCAGCATCTCTCAAAGTTATCATTTGCTTAGGCTGTTTTGAACCTCTTTTTGCCATGTGACGATTTTTGATATTCCTTGAACTTAATTTCCATGGAGTACACATTACAAGATGCTAATTTAACAAACACTTACATGGTGCTGTGTGCAGGAAGCTCGCCTCTGTATCACTGTAGTATTCATAAAAAGACAGTAACAGTCTAGGTCTTTGGCCTTTTCTTCTCTTCTCTAAGCCACAGGTCAGAACACTTTTTCTGTAAAGTCCCAGATAGTAAATCTTTTTGGCTCTGTGGGCCACACAATCTCTGTCACAATTACTCAGTTCTGCCCTTGCAGCCACAGACAATATGGAAACATAATGACCATGACTGTATTCCCATAAAACTTTATTTATGGCTAATGAATACTGGATTCCATATACTTTTCACATATCAAGATTTTTTTTTTCCTTTTGATGTTTTTCAAACATTCTTTACTCACGGGCAATACAAAAATAGGCAGTAGATTGGATCTGGCCCATGGACCACAATTTGCCAACCCCTGCTCTAAATTAAAATGGGTAACCTAGATGATATCGGTACTTCTTTCCACACTAGCCAGATCAGTATTCTGTGTTTCTGTTTTCTTACTTTTCTTTGGTGCTTTTGCAAAAATCTTGAAGGAGACAAACCTTCTAACTCTACCTATCCCTCAATGCTCATTAAGTTCCTACTGCCTCAGTTAAACTTTTGCTTTACTCTTCCTTCACACAGAAATTTTTCTCCATGACCCATTTAGAATAAGGTATGTCAGGGCCACACCAGCAGCACCTCTCCTCTGACATTTTGAAATAACTTTTGTTTTGCTACATACATTCAAAGAACACATGTTTTGTGGTCTCTGAATTTTTTGAAATATTTTTTAGAGCACAAATCTAGTCAATGTTACTTTATGACACCACTCCTGAAGCAAGCTAGCACATAATTGTATATCCATTGAGCACTCAATTAACACGTTATAGAAAAACAGTGTATAATCATACGAGAATGGACGGATATTGTATCTATAGTTTTATAGTCAATACTCAAGTCTCTGCACATTTAGTATATGGCAAAGCATAATTGACATGGGGTAGTAGAATGGATGTTATTATGTTTGGAGTAGTATGGTTTATTCTCAGATGTCCATTTAATGAAAGTGAGTAGTTGGCTTGTCTTCATTCATTTGATAAATAAATGCTTATTGAGTTCCTGTATTGTAGGTCCCAGCATTGAAGCAGATCTGGGTTGTTGTCTCATTTGTACAACATGACATCACCTCTGGGTCCAGCTTCGGCTGAGTGTGCCTCTGAAACATCTCACACATCAGAACTCTTCTCCCCTCCATGCCTGCCTCTGTTAGCCTCTCATTGCTGCTTGATTCAACAGTTAGGTTTTCTTCCTGTAGTCAGCTGGTGTCTTCTACCTTGTATACAGTTGTCAGAGTGATACTTTTATGAAGTATAACATATTATTAACATATTGCTAATTTCCTGTGTCTAACTGTTTAAGGATTTGCATAGCCTGCAGGATGTGTGAGCTTCTCAGGGCGTACACGTTCTCCCATGAAGACCCCTGCCTCCCTCATCTCTTTCATCTTGTACTACTTTGCTAGAGCTTCCATAACAAAACATTACCAACTGGGTGGCTTAAACAATAGAAATTTATTTCCTCACAGTTCTGGAGGCTGGAAGTGCAAGACCATGGTGCCAGTAGGGCTGGTTTCTCCTGAAGCCTGTCTCCTTGTTTTGTAAATACCACATACTCTCTTTGTCCTCACTGGGCCTTTCCTCTGTGCACACACATCCTTGGTATCTCTGTGTGTCCCAATTTCTTCTTCTCCTAAGGTAAGAGTACGGTTGAATTACTGCTCAATCTAACAGTCTCATTTTACCTTAATTACATCTTTAAAGACTCTAATTTCGAAATACAGTAACATTTTGAGGTATGGGGTTAGGACTTCAACATGTAAATTTTGGGGAGGTACAGTTCAAACCATAATGCATCCCTTACTTTCTTCCTTCTCCCTGACAAGCATCGGCCATACCAGATGTTTTTCTGATTGCACCAAAGCCTTCCATATCTCATGCTTTGCTCCTTCTGCTTTCTTTGCATGAGATACCTTTGTCTTATCTAGACCCTTTTTCTGCCTGATGAACACTGATAATATTTCAAGATGTAATTTAGAAATCACCCTTGGCTGGGTGCAGTGGCTCATGCCTGCAGCTCCCACTTTGGGAGGCTGAGGTGGGCTGATCACGAGGTCAGGAGTTCAAGACCAGCCTGGCCAATATGGAGAAACCCCATCTCTACTAAGAATACAAAAATTAGCCGGGTATGGTGGTGCACATCTGTAGTCCCAGCTACTCAGGAGGCTGAGGCAGAAGAATTGCTTGAACCCGGGAGGCCAAGGTTGCACTGAGCCGAGATCGTGCCACTGCACTCCAGCCTGGGTGACAGAGCGAGACTCCATCTCAAAAAAGAAGAAGCCACCCTTTCTGTATTGTCTTTCTTGACCTCTTGGTGTCTGTGGAGATGTTCCATGGTTGCACCTGTGACAAGTACTCATGTGGGTGTATCTGTCCTCAGTCCTAAATTGAAAACCAGAGCCTATGTTTCATTACTGCTCAATGAAGATTTGTTGGATGAATGACTTGCAGGATCTTCTCTGACCCTCTTGAGTTTTGATTGGTTGGATACATTGTTAGATAATGAGGCAACAGAAATGTTGCAGTGCCTGGGTTACCAAAGCAATTTTGTGAAGATACCTATACTGAGCAGGATAAGCTTAAGATACGTAAAGTGCAACCAAAGACACTGTGAAAGGTAACATGATAGGTTGTGCATAGAAGTGGACACAAATTGAAACAGGACAATTTTACTTTAAGCTAAACTATTATTTTCTTAGATTTATTTACAAGAAAATGATTAGAGTAAAAGTTTTGCTTTTTAAAATCACTTGAAAAATTTCCCGGAGTCTCTTTTATTTCTTTTTTCCTCACAAACAAAAAGAGCTAGCTTTTTCCTAAAGAAGTTTTATCCTGATGATTTACTAAGTGAGATATTAGATAATTACTTTTACTTTATATCAGATTTTTACCTGGCACCTCAGGACTTGGAAATAAAGCTTTCTTTGAGGGGAAAATGTTTTGAAACATAAAACTTCCAAGACAAAGCTGTACCCATTTTCTAGCGCAATTTATAGCAACTTCTAGAATCTCATATACAAGATGGGAGTTGAAAGAATTTTATAAAATTCTCATTTAGCAATATTAGAAAAATATTTAATACATTACCATTCACCCTTTCTTTCATAGATGTCAGACAAAAAAAATAGGTCTAGATCTATTCTGACAATAGTTCCTTTCCTTCGACACTATGCTCCATGAATTGTTCTGTGGTTCCCTATTTTTTGAAATGTAGATAAGACCTATCTTGTATATACCATAAATTATAGTTCATTATAAGCTATAGCTTATAGCAAACTCTAAGCAAGAATGATGAACTACTGCAATCTGGAGGAGAGAAATCCTCTGCCTGTTGGTAGGACTACATCAAGGTAGGTAGTTATCTGTGTTTCTTTGGAAGAGTCTCAAATCATGTCATTAAAAATGGCAGTACTATATATATACCTGATGGCTTTGTCCCTTGGTTAAGCTCTTCATTCATTAATAAATTCATCAATTTATTTCCTCCGTCATTCAACCTATGTTTCCTACGAGCTTGCTGTGTGCAGGACACTTGGCTACATTAACTATGCAGTGCCTTATTGTATGCAGTTCTTTGCCCCATTTATTTTCATGATAAGGTTTCAAAAGAAAACTCTTAGTACATCCGGTGAGGGCCTTTCCACTTGAAAAAAAATGCCAAACATTTAACCTGACTGAAAATGTATCACCAAAGTGCTTGGCTTCTGGCATAAAGCAGGGACTATGTATAAACACATCATAAAAATAGATAAAACAAGAGCAGAGAGCCCAGAAGGGTAAAGTTGTCCTTTAGATACAGTCATGGTGACAACCCAAGCAGTGCCAGAGGATAAAGCAAGCTGCACCAGACTTCAAGTCAACAGACATTTATTGAACTCCAGTTCTGCATGGGGCGCTGTGATAGTTGCTTTTGGGGATACAAAGATGAGTGAGACATCATTTCTGCCCTCAAGAAATATACAAGGGGAGACAGAGATACACAGAACTGCCATACAAGGCAGAATGCATTAAGGGCACAAAGAGAGATATAACTAAAGTGCTTAGGGACATGCAGGAGAAAGTGGTTAATTTTTACCATAAATATCAGGGAAGGCTTCATGCAAAAGATAGGCTTTGAGTTTTTCATGTAAGTTTAGATCAGATTCTGAGAGGTAGAGATATGGGAAAGAGTGAAGTAAACAGCACGTAAGAACAGTCATGAAGAAGGCAATTTCAGTGTGCAGCATTTAGAGTTTGGGTCAGAAAAGCAGGTCCACTACAAGTGGGAGCTGGTTGCTATATACTGAAGGTTTGCAGTCCACAAAATCAATATGTTGAAACCCTAATCTCCAGTGTGATGGTATTTGGAGGTGGGGCCTTTGGGAGGTAACTGGGCTTGGATGAGGTCATGGGGGTGGAACTCATGATGGAATTGGAGCCTTTACAAGGGAATGAAGAGACAAGAGCTCTCTTTATGCCACGTGAGGATACAGCAAGGCCCCAATGTGCAAGCCAGGAAGAGTCCTCACGAGAACCAGACCATGCAGGAACTCTGATCGTGGACATTTCAACCTCCAGAACTGTGATCCAGTAAGTGTTGTTTAAGCCACCCAGTCTTTGTTATTTTTTATAGCAGCCTAAGCAGACTGAGACACATGAAGGTGGACTGAGACACGTGAAGCAGTCAATGTGGGGCTGTTCCTTCACTATCTGGTGCTGGAGCCTTAAGTCCATGGGGCAGGCAGTTGGTAGAAAAGAGGGTGTGAAATAGAGAGGGGTTCAAACAATCTGGAACTCTTGAGGCTGAGCTGGTTCCCACAAGGACCAACTGGGACCCATTAGCCCCTCTTACCACCTGTTAGCCTCCATCTTTGATTATGGAATTGATTTGCTGGAGAAGCTGGAGCCTTTCCTCATGGAGCTAAATCCGCTGCTGCCATGGGTGGGATAAGCTGAAGGAAGGGAGTGGGAAGGAGCTGAGGAGCTGCACTAGGCTGCTACCCCCGCCAACCAGTTGAGCTGGTACTGGGACAACTATGTGTGCTGTCTGAAGCACAGCCTGGTGCCCTTGTGGACCTTTATAGCATGCAAAGAGTATGGCTGCTACTTCACTTTTACCTTTCAAATCTTGTGCAAATTCTCTTATGCCCCACCCCAACCCAGAACTCTGCAGATAAAGGAATTCTGGGAAATATAGTTCCAGTTTGTCTGAATATGACCTATTGCAAATCCACAACACAGCACCAGAATATTACCTAGGATTATATTCAACCTGTTTCAGTGCTACTGAATATTTTATCTTCTCAGAAACCAGGTAGTCTCCTTAGAACATCACAGTGAGTGCAACCCCCAACAGAGCTAACCTGTGTAATTGAAACCATTTAGGGAACAATGTATTCACTTGCTAAAGATGAATCAACTTGTTCATTTTTCAATTGTTTAGGGCCTTGCTGGAAATTAACACAAGGCAGAGAATAAGATTAGAGGAAAAGAGTTATATCAAATCGATTCTTTTCTCTCTCTTTTTTTTATCATTGAAAAGTGAATGCAGAGACCCTTTTTCATTTTTGCTTGACAGCTTACAAATTCTAGATACACCAGAGCTCTTACATACAGATGTAGAACAATATGGTCTTGGGAAGCTGAAAATACTAACCGAAACAAGCAGGACAGGGAATGAGTCAAATGATTAATTTTTTATGATGGTAGATGTCTTACAACTCTGTTTCCTCTTCCTAGAAATGCATATGTATCTTTGGAAGGAACTCTGAAGTAAAGGCGAGATTCTTTGTTTAAAATATTAAAAACAAAACAGACCAAAACATCAAGCAAGAAGTTTCCTGGCAATAAACTAAGCACAGCATTATTTTTTAAGGAACACAAATTAAGTATTCAACCTGTGGCAAATTTGTACTTTCTCCCTGAATTATGTTGTTATCAAAGAAAAAAATTGGAAAGGCTGGCAACATATCATCAAAACTGAAACTAGAATTAAACAAAACTAAATTAAAATGAAATAAAATGATGTCCATTCTTAATTCATCCTTGCAACTGGGCCGCTAGTTTTAGGCATCTTGGCAGCCAATATTTTTGTCTCTAGGGCATAAATTATGAATCAGGTATCTCTGAAACTCAGAGACCAAGGAAAAAGGAGGTAATCTGGAAGGTGAAATAAATGTAAACATTCTGAAGAAAGAATTGAATCTGTACTTCAGGGTCAAAGATGAAATTTGAAAGGAGTTGACAATGCATAGAAAAAAGTGCTGAATTTAAAGTTGGTTTTATTATTATCATTGTTATTTGAACCAAGAATTAAATCCAGTAAGTCTAGAGCAATCATCATAATTCTATACTGTTGTTTTTCTATTTTAGAATCCAGTGTACTATTTCCAAGAGCTTGGCAAAAAAAGAAAAAGGAGCTTGACTCTAAATCTCTAAATCTTGGAGTCTGGATGCACTATTCATATGATAGGCTAAAATAACTACTAATACCTTATGTTCGAACAGCACTTTATGAAGTGATTTCACATAAAAGATCTTTTTTGATATAACTGTTATATGGCATGTCTTCCATTTTATAGACAGGGTGAGTTGTTTGATGTGTAAGATGAGCTGAAATAGGAAAAGTGACAGAAAATTTACAGACCTATGGAATAATATTCCACAATGGGGTATTCTTTATAATTATCTGGGCTGAATAGCACTATCCAAAGTTCTTAAATCATCAACAATGCCATTTTTACTGTAGAGGATCAGAGTTATGATCCTTTGACTCTTTAAATTTTCTTCCTTGACAAAAGTGATCTACCTTTCTAGCCAACCTGTCTCAATGATCCATAACATTGCTACCCTGGTGCCAGTTGGATATGATAGAAGGCTCCTAAAAGGCTCTTGGTTTGAGGAAAGTGTTGCTTACATACAACAGGAATCTTATGGGATTTAAGAAGTGGGGAGATGTAAGTTTGAGTCCTTAATAATTTAACTAAATTTACTTTTACAATGTTAGCATTGCTATTTTGGTTTATGTAATTTATGACTAATATTTTTAAAGATACTGAACATTATATTAATTTCTTTACAGCATGGCTTACCTTTAAATATTGCACCATGTCCATGGGTGCAATCTGTCCTAATCTATTTCTGTTGAGGACCCAAAATAGGCACTAAGATGTACAGCTGTGCCAAAGAGATATTTATCCCTCTTCTTGATCTAATCCACCATAAAATCTAGTAATTTCTTACTGTTCCAATGATTACTTCTTGCCTATAGCTGGTACTCAGTCAAAACAGCCTGTTACCAGATTAGCTACATTGTTTAGACCAAATTCCTCTTAACTGCCTTCTAGATTTCTCATCTTGGATGCCCCATGGGTTCATCAAAATTAGGATGTCCAGAATGAAAGCCATTACCTTCCCCTCAGAGATGTCCTTTCTTTATAAAATGATTCCGTCTATGTATGAATGGCATCATGATCCCCTGAATCTTGCAAACTATTCACTTTTAAGTCATCCTTAACTCCATACCTTCTTTGTTAGCCACCTCATCCTGTTAAATCACAAGTGTGTTTCCAACCCATCTTCTCCAGTTTATTCCTACTGATCGTGCTATTCCAAGTTCTCTATGTATTGCCTGGATTTTCTCAGCATTTTCATAACTAGTTTCTTTGTCAATAATCTCTCATTATTGTGGCCCCCAGCCTGCCAATGACCTTGCCTTAATTTTAGTGGGATAGTTTCGAGGGAATGGATGTTGGTGAAAACAATTATCTGCTTCCCTATTTAAGCCTTACAAACTGCTTAGCAGAGGAATGCAGCTCTTCACAAATTTGCCCCATATGGATCCTGCCCATGAGGCAGGTTCAATAAAGTCGACCAGTGATTGTTGGAGTGATGTGCAGAAAGGGCGAAAGGGAATTGAGGCATTGGCAAAGCTAGGAAGGCTGATGATATTTATTAATAGTGTGAGGCAATGTATCTAAATAGAGGTTGAAATATAGGAGAACCTGGGTTTGCCTAATGAGGCTATTAGCTGGGCAGTGAGCCTGGTGTGTAGAGAATGAAAAAAGAGGTGATTGTAAGTGGGGTTGTACGTAACAGGACTCTTGTGTGGCATTCATGTACTGTCTTTCCAGTTACTCTGACAAGTGCATCCTTCGATTTAGCTGTGTAATTTCTTTCATTATTATTCTTTTAAATTGACAAATAAAAAATGTATATAATTAGTGTATACAACATGATGTTTTCACATATGTATGCATTGTGGAATGGCTAAATGAAGCTGATTAATATTCGCATTCCCTCACATATATATCTGTGTGCGTGTGTACACTTAAAATCTACTCTCAGCAATTTCGAGTATACGATACATCTTGTTAACTCTACTTGCCATATTGCACAATAGAAATTTTGAACTTTTTCTTCCTGTCTAAATAAAGCTTTGTGTCCTTTGACCAACATCTCCCCAACTTGGTAACTCTCCTACTGCTGATAACCCCTATCTTACTTTCTGCTTTTATGAGTCTGATTCCTCTAGGTACCTCAAATTAGTGAAACCATGCAGTATTTGCCTTTCTGTGACCAACTTATTTCACTTAGCATAATATCCTCAAAGTGTATCCATGTTGTTGCAAATGATAGATTTCCTTCATGTTTTTAAGGCTGAATAGTATTCCGTGTATACCATATTTTCTTCATTCATCCATCAGTGGTCACCTAGGTTGCTTCCATATTTTTAGCCATACAATTTCTTAATGTTACTTGAGCACACCTAAGACTGCATTTCCATCATTTGACATTTTGAAATTAAGACATTTTGAGAATATTCAGGGCATAAAAGTTGAATACTGTTATAAATTTCCTATTGATTATAAACTAGATCAATGTAAAATTGCCCTCTACTCAATTTCATATTTGTCTTAACAAAACAATGATTAATTAGCGGATTTATTCACTCAACAAGTATTTCTTTAAGTTTGATTACATTCCAAATGCTTTTAGGAGCCTATGAACAAAATTCACTGTCCCCATTTTGTAGAGCTTACAGAGAATGTAGTCATTATTACAAATAATACTGACATCAATATTTGTACTCTGGGTTTTTCTTTGAGGAGGGGAACTACATTCTAGCACCTTGTGTATGATATTTTCTTGTGATACATTATTTTTGCGATATTTTGTGTAAGAAATAACAGATTATTATTTTCAATTGTTTCTGAGAGTCTTTGCCTATATTATAAAGGGAAATTCAGACCCTTTACTTTTATTATTCTGTTATTCTTTCATCATCCTGATTTATACTTTTTAAAATATGTAATACTCTTGCCTTTTATTTATTTTTTTTACAGGTGGAAGTGTAGCCACTCTCTTTTTCATTCTACCAGTTGCTATTTCAATCTTTTTCAAGAGAAGGCTAAAATTTTAAGAGAAGGCTAAAATTTTATGTAACTATCAAGGAGAGGAACAAAATTATGGCTTTTAATGCTCCCTTTGGGAAGGTTAAGAATTTGGAGCTTTTATTTTTCTCTTTCTTCTTAATTTAGGTCTTGATCAATATAACTGGAGCCTGTGGGGTATGTGTGTATAAAATACAGTTTAAATGTACTGGTTTAAAAGACTAAAAAGTGTGTTTAGTCTAGGTCCAGCTAGCAGAGCTCATTAGTAGTAAAAACTGGACCAGGGACTATTTTTGATACCAGATCCAGTCTTCTCTCTATTGCTTCCAGCTACCTTTCATCTTAGTCATAAGTTTGTGATTGAATAGCAAATGTGTTAGAGATTTCATTTTAAAACTAGTTCATCTGAGTGTGGAGCAACTCATGTGAAACTCTGACATTTCTTCAATGAATAAACCAGCCTGATAAATTTAGCATCTTCTAACATTAGTCAGCAAAAATGCTTTTGACTTATTAAAAGGACACACATTTTCCAGAAGAAGCCCACAATGGTCATGCAACCTAAGCAATCCACACTATTTAAGCAATCTGTCTATTTCAACAAACACATGCAAGTTGCCATCTCAGTGACAACTTTTCTCCATGAAACACAATTCTTCTTTAGCCTTGATTTGAAGCATCAGCTGCATTTAGTTTTCTGCACTACATTTCCTTTCCCTTCTATGGAGTAATAATAGAGTGCATTAACATTAAACCTCAAAAACATTCATGAAAAGGCATTTTATCCTACATTAGCAGCATCTTTAGATAGCCATAAAGCTCTTACTCTTCCCCTGCAAGATAAATAAGCAAAACCTTCAAATGGCTGAGGCATAGCAGTGCTCCTGAAGGAAGTGGATGCATATAATGATCTGGTTCTCATTTTCTAAATATAGACAAGGCATGTTATGTGATAGAGTCCCTTCCTCAAAAAAAATAAAATTAAAAAAAACAGAAAAATCTTAAATATTCATTTATCGTATGAAAAGTCCTAGCTCTTTTAAAACATTCTTTATCATTGGCTTCCAGCCAATGATCACTGTAGTAATTTGAAGAGATACGTGTGTTCAAGATGATTTTTCTGTTTCTGCAGGGATGCCTGGATTATTAAGTATTCTAAATCATGAGAGTAATTACTGGTGTTCCTCAGTAGAAGGCAACCCCATGAATAGAATTTTGTGAAACAACTTGTTTGGTATATAATGGATTCAATTACACTTATTAAATTGTTCAGAAATACACCTGTGACACTGTAAATTAACAACGATGAAGTGAGCCATCTCTAGATTGGGGAACTCCCATAACAAAGCACAGGCCAGCTGTCAGGAAGGGAGCCCTGGTCGTGGATGAATCAGTACAACATCGGGGAATCCATGTCCAAGGAGCAGAAATCAGAAGGGAGAGTGGAGTCCTTAAAGAGCTACCAGCAGAGAAATGAAAGCTGGAAGGCCCTTTTTTAGAAAGAAAAGCTTTAATGAGCTAAAAGAAAGTAAATCCCATGAGCCCTAGGAGTTTTGTAAATAAAGAGACCAGCCTTCCCCTGGGTGTTAGGCTGTAAGCGAGCTTCCCGTTTAGAGATGCTGCTGCAATCACGTTTCATGTGCAAAGTTAGCTCATCTGGATTCCTTGTACTCCCAATTTTTGAAAGGAGTGACCAGACACCACCTGAAAATGTTGTTCACATTGCTTGGGATGTGATCCATTTGAGATCTATTTGGATTTTCAAGCAAACGTGCCACAGAAGATAAAGGGTAATTAGTCACTTAACCTCCATGGGAATGAAGTAGGCACTTTCCTCATACTATCTAACTAAACAGCAGGGAAGGAAAGCAAGTTTTCTAGAGGAATAGATAGGGCAGACTGAGGCAGCGGAAAACAGCATAGCCCTTCCTCTAAGGTGGCACCTGGGGGAACTACAGGAAGATAAATTAAGACATCAGGAGAATGGTCAGGTAAGGGAAGTGAGAGGGGCTGACGGTAACAGCTTGCATGTAACCTTGAATCCTGCCAGCCTACAAAGTCTCCCTACTCCATCTGCTATGGACAGAATGCTTGAGTTCCCGCATCCCCTCTAAATTCTTCTGTTGAAGACTAAATTTCCAACATATGGTATTTGGAGGCCGGGCCTTAGATTTTGAGAATGGAGGCCTCATGAATGGGATTAGTGTCCTTTAAAAAGACGCGAAAGATGGTCTCCCTTTCTCTGCCATCTGAGGGCACAGTAAGAAGACAGCTATCCATGAACCAAGGAAGGGTCACCAGAACTCCTCAATCATGCTGGCACCCTGAGCTCAGACCTCCCAGCCTCCAGTACTGTGGGAAATAAATTTCCGTGTTGAAGCCACCCAGTCTGTGGTGTTCTATTATAGCATTCTGGACTCACTGAGACACCATCCCAGTGTGGCTATAATTAAACTCTGGCTTTGTTGTGTACTCCATCTGTCCCAACCCACCCATTTTCTGCCCTGTTGTAGTGGCAATAATCCATATTGATAAATACTTCAGAGTGGGAGGTTTGAGTTATGACATATGAAATAAGCAGCAGCAATGTATAGAGTTATTTTATATCTCATGTTACTACAGATGCTTACTGCTGTTCCCTGGGGACCCTTGGTCCTCCCTTTTAGGTATTCAGCTATTGAGAGTAGGAATCAAATCAGTTATCAAATCAATATTAGAAGATTTTCCCCCTCTTTATCCCCACAGCATGAGTATAAGGCCTGGGAATAGGGCACATTTGAAACAAGCAAAGCGACACGGATGGTACCTGACAACATGAATGACCCTGGCTCTTGGATGGATTTTCCCATTTCAAAGAAAGGGGGTGAAGATAAATTAGATAATAAGAATAAGAATGCCACTGTTGAACAGCAACCCTGTGACCCTTCAATTCTTACTAAAATAAGCACATGAGGTGGGTATTTTTTACCTATCTCTATATAGAAAAGGAAGTCAAAGCCCAAAGCAGTGAAACTGCTTGTGTAAGATCATGTATCTTAAGCAAGATGAGTGTCTGTGTGACATTCAAACTCATGCCTTTGCCCTTAAACCAAATATCTATCACGTTCCTTCTGACTCCCATTCTCTCGCGGTTTGATTTTATAATCTTTATGGCACAAATTGCTGAGAAATAAAATCCAATATGTAGAGTTATAATGAATTTACATAGATTGAAGGTCAACTGCAAAAGTGTAATACAATAAAATATTTTAATTGATATTTATGAAACACACAGGTCTACTAAATTTCAACTATTCTAAGGAATTAAGTTTCATCATTTTTGGCAATTTGTTATTTTTATGTCCATTTTTATAATGTATTTTGAGTAAAATGGACCCCCCTTTTTTTTCAAAACGATATAATTTCAAGTACCCTGTCCCTTTGTTTCAATATTGACATAAGATGAATAAAGTACTGTGTGTTTAGTAAACTCTGATTTTATTTGTTTCAACTATATGAAACGTTATTGGTAAGAACAAAGTCTAGATTGTTTTGTTAAATTTTAAATCTCAAACATAAAATGTCCAATTATTCCTCAGTCGTTTTCTTTTATCTTATCTTCTTAGTTATCACTTTAGGGCAAATCATAATGTGTGAGGATTTAGAATAAGCATTAGTTAAATCACTTATGAACCATGAATGATTTCTTATAGGTTAGGTGATATGCTTCCATCTTTAAGTTCCACATTAATCAAGTTAATCACAAAGTCATAAATTAAGTCAATCATAAAATTAAGATTCTGTTTTGTTGCTTAGGCAATCACAAAGAACAGAGAATAAAAGGAAAAGGAGGCACCCATTGAAGAAGGCTAATCTAGCAACATGCCATTCACGAATCCCTTTGTCCTCTTGACACTGGCAGTTGGGGCTTCCTGATGTGATTATTTGATGTTAAAATTGGTGGGGAAACCCCGCATTTTACTGCCAATAACTTGTTTTATTTGGAAAGTTTTTTTTTTCTTTTAACAGTATGGCAGTGCTATCAAATAAAAGTATACCTGTCCTTTTCTATTCTTTGATTAATTCTTAGAAGAATATTGAATTTATGACCATTGCCCAATGGTGTATCATGATGCTTTAAACAAAAATGTCTTTATCCTTTTACAAATTGGATAATGACTAAGGCAATGAAATCTAATGAATGAATACCCTCTTTATGTTTTCGCTGAAGGTGTGTGAGGAGCATTGGCTTTTAAGAAATGTACATCCTTGGGATGCTCTGCTGAGACAGGCAGTGGAATGAGCAGGGTCAGGGAGCCAGGGGTTTGGGGCCCCCAACCAGGGTATGACTTTGGAAGGGGCCCTCATTATACTCATCATCTCTCTAACTATGTTTTTCCATATACAAAATGAGAAAGAAAGCAGTAATTGAAAAACTTCTTTTCAGTCTTAAAGCTCTGGGATTTTCGGCAGATGGAATAAGGAAAGTGATTTTTAGCTGTTAATACTTTTTTGTTTTTAAAGAGAACAGCAAAATTGGGGTGCAGGGATATGATAATAAATTGTATTTTTTTTTACGATAGAAACAGAGTGATGGCTTTTAAAAATTACTAATTGCTCAGAATTGAAAATCACATTTCCTCCATTGTCCAGGAATATCTGGTGGATAAGTTTGCCTTTTGATGGAAGGGCAAACCTGCTATGTGGCGTTTAAAAGTGTAGGCTACACCGATAAGGTTGCTTATTTTGGAAACCCAGCTTTACTCCTCTCTGATAGGTCATCTTTGACTACATTCTCTAAGGTTATCACCAGGAACGGAAGGACTTGTGCTTTGCACACAAAAGATTTCTTTGCCCTGGAGGGCATTGGGAGACTGAAGGTAGATTTAGCCAAATTAAAGAAGAGTAAGAATTGAGTTCATCCTAGATTCTAATGTATATCTGCTCTTGTACTCAATTAAATTCCTACCTTTAATTTCAGGCATTTGGTAAATCGTTCTGTCTCAAACTAATAGATAGTCTTTATATCTTTGATCAAGATTTGGGAAATATCAGTCTACAATATCAATAATGTGAACATAATATATAATCTAAATACAAATACATGGCCTCAAAAGTAGCTATCAACCTGTTTACAGTCTTCTTAAAGTTTGTGTTTCCTTCTCAGCTCTGTGTTTTTCTGTGGGAACACCGTAAAACTAAGTTCACAGCTGCAATGCAATTAGCAAGCTCTCTGAAAAACCACCTCCGTTTGTGGCTGCTAATGTATTTGCTATAGATTTTAGTGACAGAAATAGTGATATTAATGCTGTCAACATCTATGTCACTGCTTGCAGGCATCATGTAAACCAAAAGGTTACATTTTAAATTATGAAAGCCTGGGTTAAAAAAAAGTTCCTCATTTTTCTGACTTGTCACATTAGAGTTTAAGATTATGTTATAGGTGCTCAGAATTAATCATAGCATGTTAGTTTAGGTAGAAATAAAATATCTGGAAAGTCCGTATAGCTTATTTAAGAATTTTAAATGTTATACTATATTCTCGAAAATAAGATAAAATTCCATTTTATGAATAGCCTCAACATTTAGATAATTTGTTTTTCACCATCAGACTTACCTTTTTCTCTGCACATTCTCTGCTTTGAAATTATGAATAATACAATAATAACATTTCAGATTTTAGAAAAATCTATGATTTTTAAGTTACTCAAAGCAACATACACACACATATATGTATGCAGAAAGTGTATAAATTTTATATTTACCAGATATTTGTTTGGTATTCTTCAGAATCACACAACTATAAAATGGTGGCACTAAGGGTAAGATGAAGGGTTGGTTTCCAAAATCAATACTCTTATCTTTGATTCATATCTCTACTCATAACAACTTGGCCAATAACCAAGGCAATGAAATCTAATGAATACAGGTATGAATATTCAGAACTATAATTTGTAATTTGTATCTATGCTTTCTATGGTTTTGAACACCAATTTTCTTCTTACCAGAAAATACAGTTTGTTTTGGCTCTCTCTAGGATAAGGTTGAAAAATCTTGCAGATGGTTTTTGTTTGTTTGTTTGTTTTTTGGTGGTGTGTGTGTGTGTGTGTGGTGGGAGTGATAATAATAATTTTCTGTGGATACTTGAGGCTGAATGAAGGCATCTCTCTGTGGTCCTATTGCTTGTCTTCATTATAGTGACATCATGTTTTGGAAGCAGAGGTGTAAGTGGGTTTTTACTTCTTCCTTTTTTATCCTTCTGAAAGCTGTAGAAAAAAGTACTAAAATGAATAACTAGCACTTGGTCCATGAAACTAGAGTGCTTTAAAAAAAGATAAAAAATTAGACTTAAATATTTTACTAAATAGGAAAACTTAAAAACTGAATCAGAAACCCTGATATACATGGTTACATTACTGCTTGGGCGATTTCATTTTCATGTGCTGCTTAATTTCAGTTACCCACTCCTATATTAAATATAGAGAGTATATCCTCTACATTTGTAGGAACTTCTTTTTATGGATATGAATTTTGAAAAATCTGTCCATCACTTAATAATAAACATGGCTAAGATGTTTATTGATTCATTAATTTTAAATGCTGTTCATTGATCAAATACTTGCTAAATACCAGTTGCAAACTAGGCATCCTGCTAGATGCTAAGGATAGAGAGTATTAGAAAACTAATCAGAGAAAGCCAAATTGACCCATTTTGTTACTTATAATTACAGAACTCTCTAAAACTCCGGTTATATTCAGTGAAGTGGTGGAAGTTTTCTTAAGATTTGTACTGAAACCATTGTAGGACTTGTTTTAAAATTATTTAATGCCATAAGTCAGTGCTGTCTCTAGTAAGAAAGCTCATTCACACAACATTATAGAATTTGCAAGGATCTATTTTATAAGGAAGTGAGATCTGGTTATGTTTTTCTTAAAAATCACTACTAAGTTTTATTCTGTTTTTAAAACTCAGATCAAAGACAAATTGGAAGCTACACAGGAGAAAGCAGGAGTGCTTCTGTTGTTTTAGGCAGTTACTTTTAACTCATGTTTCAGGTCAAACTTTAGTGAATGATGAACAAAAAGATAACTTCAGCCTTATGTTTGGATTGTCACACTGGATGCTATTTATTCTTTGTGGGCTTATGGTTGCAAATGAGGTGATCATGGACTTTGGTGAATCAGTTTTTTGACTCTATTGTTTTATCAAATAACTAATTTATTAAAAGAATGCATGAAGCTTCAGACTGTAATCAGTCCATATTGGGAGAAAAAAATCATGTGTGGAACAGTTCAAATGCCAATGACTATAGTATTTTCCAGCTCTGAAAAAAAAAAGAAGTAACTAGAAATGAATTATGTTACTAACTGAATTTCTTCTGAAATCCCCAGAAACTGAACAAGAGATCAGAGATGTTTTGTGAGTTTCTTTTTGAAGTCAATCAAACAATAATGGTGATTGACACATTTGATACCTAAATGGTATTAACTTTTGGCTGTTGCATCAATTTCATTAAATTCAATGAGATTTCTGTTATGCAGAACTTGCCAAAGAAAATTTGCATACCAGAAAGAAAGTAGTCATGGAATTTATCCATTAGCCTTTTTTCCCCCTCCACCAAAGGTCGACAAATGCAAAGGTTTGATTCTGGATGGAGTTCATCTGGATGTGTCACCGGGAAGGGTATCTTAGCATTGCAGGCTGCCAAAATTTGGAAGAATCCACCTTCATTGATTGTCTTTGTTCTTTGCTGGTTTACACAGCAAGTATAGTGGAATATCGTGATCTGCAAGGCCAGATATATAAATAATTTCACCTTTTCAATGGCAGTTGAAGGCCTAATCCATAGCACAGTTACTAAAGCAAAAGTTTTATAGGTATTTAGTTTTTTCCCATGTTTTCTTGATCATTTTACTCCTAATTAAATCTCTCACCTCATTACTGATATTAAGAATGGAGGTAGGAATAATTTTAGCCTTTGGGTTTTGTTGATTGATTTAAAAATGACAAGGTTTTTGTTAGTTATTCTGACTAGCCCTTAAATTATTATTTTAAAAAGTGCTTTCTCATTGTCTGATGATTTGAGAAGTGGCCTGAAAAAAAACAAAGGTATTCCTCATGCTGTGGTTAAATGGAAGCTGAGATCTGCCAATCAATCCTTATCTACCAAATTTAATTTAGAACATTATGTTCTTCCATATCTAAAATAGCATAAATTTAGCAATACCATACTTTTTCACAGTGATATTATGTTTAGTTTATGAAAATTATATCTTTTTGAAAAATTAGCATTATTTTTTCAATTCTACTTTTACTGTCATTAGATTTGTCATTAAATCTCAGGTCTTGGGAGGGTGAAGAGGGAAATGTATTGATAATTAAAGCCCATTTCAGACAGAGAGGAAGAGAAAGCCAAGACCAGTCCAACCCAATTGGTAGGTTTACAAAACAGGCTGGAGAGAGTTAACCTCAAAAGGGTGCTGAGCCCACTGGTATCTTGTGGGCTGAGGTTCAATTCATGGTCCCTCCTTGAATGGGGAGATGGAAGTATGGGGCAGAGGAACTAGGCAGGGTTTATAATGAAATTAAAGGCAGAATTTCATGCCTGCAAATAGAGTTAAAAGATAGAATGAAAAAAAAAAAAAAAAGAAGAAGCAAGGGGTTTAACTTTACTCAGTATTTGGTATTAGGACCTCAGGTCCTAGCTTATGTTTTTTGCCCTTAGCATACCCAGAAACTGGAGAATAAAAAAAGACAAAGGAAATTAGTCAGGATGTGAAACTCCATTAAGTATAACAGAGCAGTTGGGTTTGCAAAATTCAACTTTTGAAGATGGTTAGGAATTATTTTTCTATTTGGTTCTGTAACTGAAACAAGAGTCTGTGTATTGACTTTTGAGAGTCAGAATATTCTCAGTGACATTGGTACACTACAGATTTCAGAGGGATTCTGTGGTACAGTGCACTGTTCTCAACCCCCAAGTCTTCAATTTGTCTCCCGATAATAAATAATGTAAATAATGCTAAAATTAAATGAAAGCCCATTTCACAAGAAAACAAACAAACCCCTAAACATTAAAATGACTGAAGAGTCCCCAAACAGAGGGGAAAGCCCTGGAGTGGTGGCCTCACCATGGTAAAACTAAATCATCAGTACAAGCAGGTTCTAATAAACCATTCAGCGTGATAAAGGGGCGCTATTATGTTACAAAGCCCAGAAGGCTCTGCTTACTGCTGCTACCATGAAGTGAATAGGTTAAAAGATTTTAAATGGGATTGCCATGGCTTTCTACAGCAAAAATGCAGGGCTACAGGCAGATAATATGGCTTTATTAATGCAGATGCTGGGACACTAATACAAATTAGAAGTGTCTATGATGTTAGACAATCTGGTTTGTCTCATTCAAAAAATTAGGGGTCTTGGCCAGAAATAAAACACACTTACAGGAAGGATTTTAGTAAGAGTCTATTTGGACAATTAGTCAAGTTTTCCTATTGAATAGAAGCTTCTAGAAGAAAAGTCATTGCCCAATTAATGTTTGTTTAATAATATTTTTCAGTGCTGATGATGTACTAGGTACTGTGCTGGGTACTCTTATGCTTGAAAAGGTCACTGTGTTTGGTTACGATATAGTCTCCTAGCCATGAGGCTCAGCACTGGGCATACATTTATTCTATCTTTTATGTGGTTTGTATATAACCATAGAAACCTTAAGAATTAAAAAAAACTCTTTAAAAAAGTTTTGCACCCATTATTTTGATATTCTTCTCATTTTTGTCCATATGATTCTAACCACTTCCCGACCTCTAGTGCTGCAAAGTCAAACAAAAAAGAAATGAAGGTGAAGAGACAGTAACATTTGTAAATGCGGGTCAATATTATTGTGCAGCATTATGTGAGAGTCTGGCATCCCTTTGCTGATCACTAAAATTGGTTATGTTATAAATATTACCTGATGACTTGACATACAATTTTGTTCAGTATTGGAAAATGAAAAAAAAAGGATGTGAAATAGACTGTATTATTTTGATATAATCTCCTGGCAATAGAACCCTGGCACTGTGCTACTGTCATGCTTTTAATTATGTAACTAAGTAATCACACATTAAAGTCTCATGGAAAATGATCCCTTATTCCCATGATACCCTATTCTATTGTTTTCTAAATGGGTTTCAGAATAACTACGCGAACTTGGATAGAAAAAAATTATTTATGGTATTATACTCTTTGTGCTTCTCATGTAATATAAAGATATGCTGTGTTTTTTTAGTTTTAATTTGTGCATGTTTTTTAAAAGTTGAAAGGTACTTACTTATAATGACAAAATTTTTTGGTGTGACTCAATATTTTTAAACTTTACTTATGGCAAAAATTGATGCAACATATATTAATAATTCTCCAGGAAAGCATTCTTTCATTTATTTCTTGGGGGGGCGTCCTAATCAAGTTTTGCAATGGGTTGAACGTGTTGAAAACCCTGCCCTGGGTTGATTAGTCTGCGATGAACTCTTTAACTTGTTTTCCCAACTAATTGTGTTTATGTGTGACCATGTATGCATGTGTGCCCATGTATGCTTGTGTGCAGTTTTGTGTGTGTGTGTGTGTGTGTGTGTGTGTGTGTTTGTGGGGAAGGTTCACCAGATTATCTTTGATTCTTAATCTTTCAGAACTGGCACAATGTTAAAGTGGTTACTGCATGGTATGAAGTGACCTAGGGGGTCTCTTCAAAAGTAGATAAGGATAAAAACTTAGGGAGAAAATATTTTTATTACTTTACTCAAAAGCCATAAACATAGTGGGTGTGACTGATCATTGAACAACAAGGTGCATTCTGCACCTGGATATGCATTTGGATGGCTTTTGGCCTGACCTCTGTTGACACAACCATAACTAGTTTAATATGGTAGCTTAGAGTTAGCTGGCTTTGTGCAATCACAATGGTCAATGAAATAATTCTGTATGTGTCTACCTGTATAAATGGACTTTCAAATCAAAATTTTATGTTTTTGAGGTTTAAAATAGCATCTAGCTAACAGATGCTGGTGTAAACCTTTGCAAGTTCCTGTAAAAGTATGGAAAGATCAAAATTGCCATACCAAAAAAATAAACAAAATAAAAACAAGCAAATATGCAAGCAAATAAAAATAAACAACACTAGCATTAATCCAATTTCAGAATCTGAAAGAATGTTCTAATAACCATAAGAATGATGGAACTAAACTGAAAAGGTAACCATGCTCTAACTGTAATAAAAATAATTGGGGAGATCTGCTTTCTTGCAGTGTCTACTTCTTCGTTGGTGAGACAGTTGTCCTGCAGAACCATCACTCCTTGAGGCACAGTATTGGCCACCTGTCTTGTATCGCCTCTAGTCAGAAATGCTGAGCCTCATAAAACAACCAGGTGCAAGGTGGCCTTGGGGCTGGAGAATTGGTAGCAGCATATTGGGTGATACTGTTTCTACAAGGAAATCTAGGATGAATTGTGTGGGTGACATTTTGTACTGACAATTATGGCTTTCTATGTCCTTCATCTACCCATAGTACAAAAGGTCTGATGATGCATGTGAAGTTTAGAAAGACCCAGAAAAAGTCTACTGGAAAGTGGTAATTGGACCCTCGTGATTCAATAGGGGCATAAAAACCAGCCCCTGAGTGTGTGGAGAATAGGTTGATGGGTAGGGCCCATTTGCTGTTCACTGGTAAATAGTGAATGAGTCAGCACAGATACCTCCTGATTTCTGGATGAACCAACAGAAAAATCAACAACAACTAAACTTGAATAGGGTCCATAAAAGGCTCTCCTACGTCAAGGCACATGAAACATTATTCTGAAAACTCAGAGTCAGTGTATCATGAAAATGATTTGTATGAGGAATTAGAAGAAAGCAAAACTAGGCATTAATAGTAAGATGCCATGAAGATGCAGCTTCTCTGGAATAGTCACAGAATATTAAAAGAGGAAAGGCGAAATGAAAGAAAAACAGTGCCAGTAGGAGAAGAATAAGACAGAGATGAATTTCTGTGCCATGATACATTGAGTAGGGTAATTAAAATTTATATTGGAGACATGAAGAGCAGAGCTGACACTTGGAAAATCACATCAGTGAGTCCAGGGCAAATTTGGGAAGAAGAACTTCCATACAGCGGGTGAACAAACAAATTCAATTGAAATACTGGATTTCAAAAGAAGATGACACATCTGAAGAACAGAGAATGGAGATTCTAACCTAACTATAGCTATTCCTAATGGAAAAAGCAAACAAACATTCAGAATCATTGATGCCAATTTCACTAGCAGAAAAAATGGTGTAAACATGCAGATCAAAAGACTCTGTATGTTTCAGTTAACATTAATAGGGAAGGTCACAGGTAAAAATAGAGGTTGCTAAAACTTCTTTCCAGCTTTGTGGAGGTATAATTGACAAGAAAAAATTGTTTATATTTAAGGTGTACAGTGTCATAATTTAATGTACGCAAATAAATTAAAAATAAACCTTTAAAGCATCCAGGCACGACAGCAACAAAAATATATTATTAAAAGAGGAAAAACCAAACTGATTTCATACATCTCTGAAAAGCTAAGTGTCTTAGTCTGTTTTAACACTGCTCTAAAGAACTACCCGAGACTGGGTAATTTATAAAGGAAAGATGTTTAATTGACTCACAGTTCAGCATGGCTGGGGAGGCCTCAGGAAACTTGCAATCATGGTGGAAGGCAAAGGGGAAACAAGGCACCTTCTTCACAAGGCAACAGGAAGGAGAATGAACACAACAGGAACTACCAAACTCTTATAAAACCATCAAGTCTCTTGAAAACTCACTCACTATCACGAGAACCACATGGGGGAAACTGCCACATGATTCAATTATCTCCACCTGGTCTCTCCCTTCACCATGAAGATTATGGGGATTACAATTCAAGAAAATATTTTGGGTGGGGGACACAGCCAAACCATATTACTGAAATAATGAAAATAATTTCAAATAATTTTCAAACAATTCAAATTTCAAATAACTGAAAACGATGGCAAACTTGTCTAGACCCCTGACAAGAAAATATTCTGTCTCAACAATTATGCACCTGACTGTGTTATCTTTCTTTTGTAAAAGCAAAAGACATTCTTTATTGTACAAGGGTTTAAAATATATTATCTCACGTAGATTAAACATTACTTCCATTGATTATGGGATTAATCTACATTAAAATTTTAAAACAAGACCCTAGACTCCATCCTAAGGAAATAATAGAACATGTGGACAATGCTATCTATCATAGCTACTTCATTGTTATAAAAATCACAAATCAAAAGTGTTACAAAAATCACTTCATTGGGCTGGGCATGGTGGCTCACGCCTGTAATCCCAGCAGTTTGGGAGGCCGAGGCAGGTGGATCACGAGGACAGGAGTTCAAGACCAGCCTGGCCAACATAGTGAAACCCTGTCTCTACTAAAAATACAAAAAAATTAGCCGGGCATGGTGGCACGTGCCTGTAGTCCCAGATACTCAGGAGGCTGAGGCAGGAGAATTGCTTGAACCCGGGAGGTGGAGGTTGCAGTGAGGTGACATTGCACCACTGCACTCCAGCCTGGCAACAGTGAGCTTTCGTCTCAAAAACAAAATCACTTCAGTGTTATAAAAATCACGAATGTTCAACATTAGGAAGCAGTTTCATATTTTAGGCAATGCAGACATAAAACTTACCATCACAGAAAGGTTTTCTATGGCATAGTAAAATGCTTGTCAGCAGTCAACTATGAGCTTCCTGAGAGCGGTACCATGTGTGTTTTGCTTACCGTTGTCTCCTCAGCACTTGGCATGATTTCTGGCACATGAAATATTTGCTGACCGTAATAGTGAATAATGATTAAATGTGGCAGGAGGTAAAATTGTATGTAGAGTATCATCTTACATATATTTACCCCTGGAAAAAAAATCCTGGGCAAGTTAACTTCCTCTAGCTCCTTGTTAGGGTGAACCCATCAGCAGCTGAGAAATATTGACCCATGGCTAGTGGGGAGCGGTGAAGGAATCTGGACGTAGGTTTTGCTTATAACAGCAACAGTTGGGATAGACTTCCATGGAATGCTGTGCATGTCTGGCATCACACTTAGTATGCATTTGCAATTATATATAGGTCAATCTAGAATGTAAAGCTCTTCAAAGGCTTCCCACACAAAGAAAGTAATCATATGTTTGTGGAATGCAGCAGAGCTAAGCAGTTCTGTGTTTAATCAGCTCTAATGGGGTGAATAATAACTTATTGGGCATCAGTTTTGTGATAGAAATGCATCTTATGTCTGGATTAATATTAGATGGAATGTTTGTGTTCTTGGCCCCAGATTCATATGTTGAAGCCCTAATTCCTAATGTGACTGTATTTGGAGATGGGGCCTGTGAGGAGGTGATAAAGTTTAAATGAGGTCACAGGGATGGGCGCCTTATTTGATAGGGCTGGTACCCTTATAAGAAGATAAACAGAGTATTTCAAAACAACATGGACACAGTAAATACATACAATTCTTATTTGACAAATAAAATAAATAATTATATTTAAAAGAAGAGGAAGAGACAACAGGGCTCTTTCTTCCTCCATGTTACCATATTGAGGAAAGGCCATGCGAGATCACAAGAAGGTGGCTGTCTGCAAGCCAGGAAGAGAGCCCTCATCAGAAACTAAGTTGATTGTCTCCTTGATCTCAGCCTTCTATTCTCCAGAACTGTGAGAAAATAAATTTATGGCAGCCCGACTAGACTAAGACAATTCATTAGTAATTTGTGCTAGTGTATATGTAATATTAATTTTATTCATGGTGAATATTTCCCAAATCCCAAAGCCAAATATCTTGAATGAAATCCCAAGCTGGCCCCCGCATTTTGGTTATGATCTAGCTTAGTGTTTTTCACACCAAAAAGAATGGCTTAGTGAGAAGTTCTTGAAAGGGGGAATGGACACAGAACGGGGGAAAAGAGAGCAGAGTGGAAGTAGGTAGTATCAAGCTTAAGGTCCATTTCTTTCTAACTTTGGGATGCTGAGTCTCATACCTCAAGTCACAATTTCCTCAATGACACCTGTGTTTTCTACTTCATGCATGTCCTGGAATGATCAAATAACATCATGTGTGTAAAACAGCTTTGTTGACCACAATTGCTATGTAAACGTAAGAGATTTATACAAAGTGCCACTTTTAGACCTGGGAAGGGAAGCCTCCAATGAAATGAACATGCTTCATAGGACCTGCCCTAGCTTATTCTAGCCATGCCCCTCCTCACAGCATGAGGAATCCCTGGGGTCAAGGGAAAGTGCCCGCCAGGGCCCAAGCTCCAGTTTCTGCACCATGATCTGGGTACCTGGGGCGTAGAGTTCCCTGCTCAAAGAGCCTGAGTCCCCTCCCTGGCTCTACCTTGATCGCTTCCCCAGACCCACCTTCTCAGCTGCACCCATGACTTACTCATTTATAAATCTGAGGGGTGCAAGTGCCGGGGTTTGGGAAACACGGACAGATCTTGGACTTGCAGGCTGAGATGCCCACAGTGCATGCATGCATGCATGAGGATGTGTGGCCCTTCATGCTGCATGAAGGAACCAGGATAGGGAAGTAAAAAGGGCAAGGCTGACCGGGTGCAGTGGCTCACGCCTGTAATCCCAGCACTTTCGGAGGCCGAGGCGGGCAGATCACAAGGCCAGGAAATCGAGACCATCTTGGCTAACACGGTGAAACTCCGTCTCTATGAAAAATACAAAAAATTAGCTGGGCATGGTGGGGGGCGCCTGTAGTCCCAGCTACTCGGGAGGCTGAGGCAGGAGATTGGTGTGAACCCAGCCGGTGGAGCTTGCAGTGAGCCGAGATCGCGCCACTGCACTCCAGCCTGGGTGACAGAGCGAGACTCCGTCTCAAAAAAAAAAAAAAAGGGAAGGCTGGGGCTGTGGTATGGGGTCTGTGACATGGGATACATGGGTCTCTTTGTCCTCTCTGCCAAGCCTTGAGAATGTTAGAGTGAGCCTGTATGTGAATCTTGGCTTCAGCCTAACTATGACTTGGGACTAATTAATTAGTATATTTGGACCTCAACTTCCTCAAATGAAAAAAAATCGATGATTTGAATCTCTGTCCACATATTTGGGTGCATTAAACTTGTACTGTTTATAAAGTTCTGCCTCAATCCTACTTCTGTTGAAATTCTGGCTTTGATGGTCATCTCTATACTCCTTTATAAAATTCATCCACACACCAATTTTATTGGCTCTCCAATATCCACCTCAATACTTACATTAAAATTCACCATTTTTGGTTCTTAGAGGTCTTCAATGGACTTTATTAATGACGAGCTTACCTAATATGAACTTTCTTATTTTTTTGAATCTGCATAATTAGTATTGAGAATTTTTTATTTTGCATCATATCATTTTATCAGTTGTCATTAGATCTGACTCTTTTGTTGCTTAAAAATAAAACAATATTTTTCTTTTACTTTCTGCATGATTTATATTACACCTTTGATTACCTATTTTAATAAGATTTATGCCCACATTTTAAGCTAATTTATGGTATAGCTTGTCTGTGGCACAGTTCATTGTGGCCCATTCAAAATTTGAGACTTCAAAGGGAGACTTGAGATTGAATTTTTTAACTTAATTTGGCTATTATAATTAGGGATACTTTATGAATAAAATTATAACGTAATCAAAAAATGTTTTCAGTGGGTAACTTTGTTTTAACTTCAATTGACATAAGGGAGTCTATGGGCTGGCCTAAGATTCATAGCGTTTTTTCTCTAGGAGAATCCCAAGTGGTCAGTTCATAAACAAGTAATTATTGAACACACCCAAGAGGATCTGGATCTTATTCCCACATCTGCCATTAAGCAAATTGCTTAATACCCTTGTCTTCATTTGTACAAGGTTGCATTGAGGATAAAGTTAGAGACAATAGATGAGGCAATACCTTAGAAAACTAGAATATGCTGCCATTTTAGTTTGTCATTATTATTAATAATAGAATTATATATGATGTTCATAATGAATAATTTATACAATCTAAAACTAAATTATATTTTCATGTGAAAATTTTTACAAAGCTAAAGGTTCTAGTGTAATGGAGACTTTATAACTTCATGACCAGTTTAATGTAGTCAGTTTATTTCAGGCAGAGTTTGGCTTAAAGAGAACCACTTTGTCCCCTGTTCATTTGACAGATGAAGACTGAAATGTTAGTATTTCATGGCTGATGGCTGAGAAATTTGCAAATAATGAACTATTCACTTTAGACCTCAATAATTTAAAAAATTATTTTTAAAATTATGATTAACAAGACATGACATAAAATTTACTAATTTAACCATTTTTTGTTGGACAGTTCAGTGACATTCAGGACATTTGCATTGTTGTGTCATGATCTCCATCAACCATGCCCAGACCTTTTTCATCATTCCAAACAGAAACTTTGAACCCATTAAACACTAACTCCCATTGCCCCTTTACCTCAGCTGCTGGTAACCACTACTCTAGGTTTCTATTTTTTATTTTTTTAAGATGGAGTCTTGCTCTGTTGCTCAGGCTGGAGTGTAGTGGCGTGACCTCCGCTCACTGTTGCTCAGGCTGGAGTGCAGTGGCGTGACCTCAGCTCACTGCAACCTCTGCCTCCTGGGTTCAAGTGATTCTCCTGTCTCAGCCTCCCAAGTAGCTGAAATTACAGGCACATGCCACCATGCCCAGCTAGGTGTGTGTGTGTGTGTGTGTGTTTGGTAGAGATGGGGTTTCGCCATGTTGGCCAGGCTGGTCTCAAACTCCTGATCTCAGGTAATCTGCCCAGCTTGGCCTTCCAAAGTGCTGGGATTACAGGTGTGAGCCACCATGCGCAGCCGATGTGTCTATTTATTTGAATGCTTTAGGTACCTAATATAAGTAGAATCATACAGAATTTATTATTTTGATAGTAATGGGTGTGAGATGATGCCGCATTATGGTTTTGACTTGTGTTTCCCTGATGATTAGTGATGTTGAGCATCTTTCCTTGTGCTTTTTTGGCAAATTATTTATCTTCTTTGGAGAAAAGGCTATTAATTTCTTTGACCATATCTTCACAAATATCATTTCCTTTTGTCTTCTTTCAGAGAAATTTTCTTTGACAAATATTTTATAAGAAAAATTTTATCAAATGACATCTCTTTATGATTATTTTGCATCCTTCACCAACATTGTCACAAAATAAAGCCTTTCTTAATTCCATTTTATTCTCAAAGCATATATAAATTTATCCTAGTAAATATTTTTTTCCATCGAAATATCTTTTCATTAGTTGAGATATTCTGAAATGCAATTTTAGAATTTCAAGATTTAGTCCTGTACATTTCACCTCTCATTTTAAAATTTATTCAATTTATCTCTTATTTTTGTGAAGATACATTTTAATGACATTCTGTTTTCAATAATTACAATTTTACTTGAAAATCTTACATAACCTGCTGGGTAGATACATAGGAAAATATGACCTGCTTTTTGTCTCTAAGAAGTAACGATCTAGGATGGGAGGTGAATGGGTCAATGAAGAAGAAGGTGAATAAGCAAATAATTATGGTTAAATGTAGTAATAAGGATGCAGGAATATCAAAATCATGATAGTAAACGACCTGATAAACCACCTCTATGTGTTCTAGCTTGGCTCAATGGCATATTGTGATCCAGAAAATCCCTCCCTCCCTTTATGAGCAGTGGTATCCTTAGAGATAATGTTGAGCACTAAAACAAAAATTTGAGTCAGGTATATGAATGTTTTATGAGATAGGATTTAGGAAAATGGGTTTAAGACAATCAGGCAAGAATGGGGTCCAAAATTTGAATGACATCAAAGGTAAAATGAATAGTAAACTTCACTCTGGAAATCAGCCTGGGTTAGAATAAGGAGTTAGAGATTCATCAAACTAAACAATAGAATTTAAAGCCAACGTTCAAGTTAAGAAGTGGAGGTCAGTAGCTAGGCGTGGTGGCTCACGCCTGTAATCCCAGCACTTTGGGAAGCTGAGGTCAGGAGTTTGAGACCAGCCTGACCAACATGGTGAAACCCCATCTCTACTAAAAATACGAAAAATTAGCTGGGCATGATGGTGGGCACCTGTAATCCCAGCTACTCAGGAGGCTGAGGCAGGAGAATTGCTTGAACCCGGGAGGCGGAGGTTGTGGTGAGCAGAGACCGCGCCACTGCACTCCAGCCTGGAGGACAAGAGCAAAACTCTGTCTCAAAAAAAAAAAAAAAAAAAAAAAAAAAAAAAAAAAAAAAAAGCAAAAAAGAAGTGGAAATCAACTAGGAAAGGATACACCAGTTTCATTCACAAGGAGTCCCTCTTTGCTAGGGCAGGTCAATCCTTACACTGATCACGGATCACTGTTTTGACACCATTTCAGCCAGTAAGGATGGCACTGGGCCCTGGAAGCTGATCAATCTCTGAAGGAAACTCTGAGCCACCTGTAACTGGTAACTGACATTCAATAGCTCCTGACATTCTCCTCTGAGGAATGTTGGATTTCTTGATACCACCTTCGTCTCTGAAAAATGTAGCCTACCACATATTTATAAAAGAAGGTAAATTTCCAGATGATGAATTTCAAGATGAATTTTTTCTTATAAATTGCTTTAGAGATTCTCAACAATTTTGTGCTCACGCCTGTAATTCCAGCACTTCGGGAGGCCAAGATGGGTGCATCACCTGAGATCAGGAGTTCGAGACCAGCCTGACCAACAAGGTGAAACCCCGTCTCTACTAAGAATACAAAAATTAGCTGGGAGCGGTGGCAGTTGCCTGTAGTCCCAGCTACTGGGGAGGCTGAGATATGAGAATTGCTCAAACCCAGGAGGCGGAGGTTGCAGTGAGCCAAGATCGCACCACTGCACCCCAGTCTGGGTGATGGAGCAAGACTCCATCTCAAAAACAAACAAACAAACAAACAAAAAAGAAACTACCTGGGGTGGTCCCAAAACCAGAAAAATTTAGGCCATTCTAAAGGATTTTCCCAAAACCTTTTCTGAGAAAAATTTTAATTTACACCTTGTTATCTTGTCACTGATCATTTTTAACCTGTGGGGAAAGAAATGAAAGTGCTAGGTGATACTCAGCAAATACTACACTTCATTATTAGTTTTGAGCTAAACACAGAAAATCAGTTTCCAGGTTAGATTAATTTTATGTAAATTGTGAAAACATCCACCAAATAGAACCTTGATTCTATGAGAAACACCAGTGACCAACTGCTTAACACTATTTTCACTGAATCTTTCAGGTTTTAGGTAGCAGAGGTAATATATGTGGCTTACTGCATTTGAATCATTGTATTCAGGAAGAACTATCCTCCCCATTCTAGAACACACACTTTCCTTAGGAACAAGCTTAGTAATTACAATCTGAAAAATGTATTTAGTGTATGTGTATATATACAAATATATGCATCCACACGTGTACACACACACACACATGCACACACTTTTTTTCTCCCGGTGAACATACTTGAAAATTGCAGCAGCCAACTCTGGTATTATGCCTATCAAATCATTCAGCTTTGCAGTACTTGCAAAAAGCTATAGAAACATTCTTTCAAAATGTGGGGAGATCTGAATTTATAGATATATTTACCCAAAGATTTGTCAAGTATTCATAGGCCTCAATAGGCATATTTACAAATTTGTATGAAAATCAACCTAAATCTATAAATCTTCAGCCTATTTGCTTAGAATTTGCTAAGCGCAGCATTTATATTGATTAGCCAACTAAAAAGTGAGAAGAATATCTATCAAATGGAACATTTTGGGGTACTTATCATTCATAGACATAATTAGTGGCTTGAATAGCAATAGGTAGCATGATAAAAATAATTTCTGATAATTATTTATGGAAATTTTAAATTTTCCTAGGATATCTCTATGCCTGTTTTCTGAATGTACTTCAGGGGTGACCAATCAAGTTTACTAATAGTTCCTTAGTTCATTCAATAAATATTTATTGATTACCAGTTATGTGCTAGGCATTGTGATAGACAATCAAAAGGATTAGATACCTCCTTTGTCTCACATGTCTTGTAGTTTAAGAGAGAATATTGACAGACAATGCAAGACAGGGCTGTGATAGGGTAAGCTTTGAAAACATATAAAAGAGGAACCTAATTTGGATATATGGGGGTTGGCAAAGACTGCCTTGTGGAAGCTGCATTTAATTTGAGACCAGAAAAGTGAATAACAGACAAGGAGAAAGAGGAAACAATAAACTTTTAAGCAAAGGTAACAGCTTACTCAAAATGTTGCAGAAATAAGAAAAAAGAATAACACGTAGGGAAACTGAAAAAGGTGCCACATAACTGGAAAATAAAATTCTCAGGAAGAAATCATAAGAGACAAGGCTGGAACTGAAATTATAGTATCTATTTGAAGTATTACATGCAATGATAAGACTCTGGATTGATTTAGGAGCAATGAGAAATCACTGAAGGGTATTAAGCAGAGGAGTAAAATGTGGTACTTTTGTCCTAGAAAGATTACTCTTGTGATAGCACAGGGAATGTATGGGAGGGGGAAAAACTGGAGACAGAGAGACTAATTAGAAGCCTGGTGCAGCAACCCAGAGGAAGGGCAATGCCACCTTGATGGGGAGGGGCAGTGGAGAATGAAGAGACATGGGAAGACTTGAGAAACATCAGAAGGTGAACTTGCTGTTTCACTGTAAATGAGTGAGTGAATGAAAGAAAAACTCAATAATGATGATAGAATTTCCAGCTTGGATAAATGTGGTTGAATATTTTTACTATTCCTGAAAATAGGAAATACATGCAAAAGAGAAGGTGTAGGGAGAAGGATGATGAGCCCAGTTTTGCATGTGCTGAGTTTGAGGGGCTCAAGTGATGCCCAGCAGAGATTTTCAATTAGCTGGTTAGTAAGCAGATTGGATGCTCAGAAGAAAGATCAGATCTGAAGTAAAATAGCTGGGCCTCAGGAGACTGTGTGTGATGAATACAGACTTGGAAATGGTAAGATAGCTCAAAGAGAATATCTAGAGTAAGAATGGAATGTGGTGCAGGGAGTGATCTGAAGAACACCAACACCCAAGAGGCTAACAACGGAACAAGAGTCCTCAAGAGGGACTGAGACATTAGCAGGCTGGGGAAGAGGAGATAAATCACAAGCAAAGCATCATAGAAACCAAGGTCTATAATAGCTTTTGTCTTAGAAAATATGGTGCCAAATAAGACAGCACAGAGAATTGAATAGTCTTGACTCAAATGCCTAGGGGAGCTCCTTTTACCTGCATGCATGAGGGATGGGTGAAAATCCTTGCTTTACAGATCAGAATGACCACTTACCCTGTTCCTGAAAGCCACACCATTAAACACGCAATGAATAATAACTAATAGATCATGAATTCATTCATTTTTTAATAAGCCATGATTGTCCACCTCTGACTGGAGTATGCGTGTGGATTGGACACAATTTCCTCTTTCAAGAACTTACATTTTAGTGGGGAAAATAGTTTTGTGCAGCAAAGACCCATATAGCATAGACTGTGCTACTACAAACATGTCGAGGAGTGATGTGAGATTACTTTCAAAAAGGCGATGCTGGTAAGACAAATAAGAAGGATTCATCTCAGCTTCCCATGGGCCGGTCGCACAAAGGAGTGATGTTGGAGAAGAGTCGCTGAGTCCGTTGCTTCTCTCAGTGGTTTTGCACCTTTGGGGAACCATGTGTGCCTGCTTTGGCCCCACATTCAGCCCTAACCTTTTCTTGTAGCCCACCAGTAGGAGTTTGGTCTCTTGCCCCAGTGTTAAATCTCACTGCTCAAAGAACTCCCCCCCATGGAATTTATGTATTCATTCATTCATTCATTCATTCATTCATTCATTCTTTAGTGGGTGCCTACAATATACTAGGTTGTTCCCTGGTGTTACAGAAATGAACAAAACAAGTCTGCAGTCGTTTGGATCTTCCCTGTAGATGACACAGGCAACTGAAAAAAAGATATTGTACTATTTGTGGAGAGGGTAAGAAATATAAATTAAATAAAGCTGGACAAGCAATAGAGACTGATGTCGGGGGACAGGGGTTCTGTGTGCTGTTTGAAAGAGGGTGGTCCTTATGTAGGGAGGATAAGGGTACCGCAAAATTAATTCTTATTGAGTTCAGCCATCTCAGGATTGTGGAACCCATCTCCCTCCATCTTGACTGAGATTTCTCTGAGGTGAATGTAGTACACTGTCTTTCAGAGTCTCCCAGTGGAAATAAGCTCCAAATATCTATAGTGACATCTTGCTTGTTAAAACACTGTAATTACCTCCTGCTAATTCTCATCCCATTTCTTCACCTCCCAAATAAAGCACTGACTCTGGAGTCCTAATCTCTGGGTTTCTGGGTAACCTAAGTTAAAATAGTAAGAGAGACATCTAATGAGATTTGTGAAATATTCAGTCTCATTTTCTAAATGTTTGAAATATCTCCTAGACTCTCAGTATAATTTTTGGTGAGAAGAGAAAACTTATCCCAGTGTAGAACAATGTCAGAGATGCCGCCATGTTCCTCGGTCTTTCTTTGTCCTAGTTCCCTTCATTCCTGTGTCCCACACAGCCTGGTTACACCCAAACACAGGCACAGAGCTGGTTTCTACCTCACATTATCCCTGCCTTCTTCATCCAGCAGCTTGGGTGTGGCAGGGCTGTAAAACATAAAATCCTTTCCGTGACATGTTCACCTACTAACTCTGAATTTTAAAAATTAAAAGAGTATTTTGATACCTTCTATTCACCCTGTTGGTGAAGGAGGAACCCCCAATTCCAATTACAAGACGATCAAATACATAACACCCAACTTGGGAGCCATGAGATTGACAGCAGCTTATTAGCCATACATATTTGCAGTCCAGGGGAAGAGGATACTGTGCTCCATGCAGAGTCACATGAGGATGGGCTCAGGAGGAGAGTGAACCCCAAAGGGTGTAGGAGTGTAGGCTTTGTAGTAACAAGAGGGTGAAGTGACCCCTGGTTCCTATGGAAGGATGTGATTGGCTTGTTTGAATAATTTCATGGGCAGGCAGGGAAGTGAAACCTGTTGGGTGGAGGACCAGGTGGCGTGCAACTGGCCCAGCAGATAGAGGGACTAGCTAGGTGGGGAGACTTTCCCTTTGAGGGCAGAGGTTGCATATCCGATGAGAGCAGAGAAATTCATAGTGAGGCCTTTGAAGCCTTGCGAGGCTTACAGATGTCAAGGCAGTACAGGAACTTTTAGAATTTATAATTCAGAGAGCTATTAAAAGTTTGGTTGAGCTGTAAACAATCAAATGGAAACAAATAACAGCCATTAGAATAATAGTTGTGAGGTGTGGTTTCAAGAAGTTTAGACAGAAAATTTAAATTTGTTCCATATTCGTTCATTTTTTTAAAAGCAAATTACTGTAGAGAAGGTGGTTGATCATGCACTTCAATATAAAGTGCTTTTTTATATAAAGAAAATGGGTTTTACTTATACTTGTGAATATTTCATATTGTAGGAAATCATGATATTCTGTGTTTTCTAATTTTGGACTTGAGATCCATAAAGATTAGAGTCTATGACATTGAGAAATTGTAAGGGCCTCCAGGGATGTTTCAGATATAAGAAAGTGCAGTGAGCTTGTCTGTATAACTGATCACATCTCAACTTGGCCGCTTATTCAGAAATCAATGCCACATGCAGATACACTGCCACAATTTCTGATGAGAAGGGGATGGGATACAAGCTACGCTATAAGTATTCGGTGGCATTTAATTTTCAGGTTTATATATGACAATTAAAATGGACGTTCTAATATTTTACATTTAGAGAGAGAAAGGAAGTTTTCATTATTGTCCACATTATATTAAATGGTTTATTTGAATAGAAAAATACTTCAGTAGGGTGAAATATTTTAATAAAACATAACAATTGCTTCAAAGTCTTTACCAAAATATTATAATCATATAATGTTGAACAACTTGGTTTTTGTATAAAGACAGCTGAATAGGATGCCTGTAGTTTCAATCTGATAAGTCTGTTGATTGCCTGGTATAATAGTAACTAACATATCATCAACATATTATAGCACCCAACACAGTAAATTCTCAAATAACTATTAGTCCCCTGCCTCTTAATTTCAAAAGATTCCAACTTCAGAGCTTTTATTATATATGCTGAAATCATGGTGCAGTTTTAAAATATTTTTATTCATTTTATATAGGTTCCATATAACCTAACATTCAAAGTATAGATAAACCTCATTTGCGTAACAAATATGTTTCTGAGAAGTTATAAATTGAATGATATTTTAAGTGCACTAAGGAAACTGATTGTTTGAAAGCACATTGTGGTGAGTTCTTTTGTAATTCAAGTGTTATGTAAGTTTGTGTTACTTTGGAATGGATTCTATTAAAACACGACATTTCTTAGTTCTAGCACTGATGAAAGAAATAATTCACAGCAGATTATAAACGTTCAACGCAAGTGCCTGAAGTGCAGAGTATTTAAGGAGGAAAAAGAAACTTTTACCTTTCAAGGATGTTTAAACACCTGGTTGAATCATAAAGGAAAGTTAACGTCAAGTTCAGGTTTATATTTACCCTTCCTCGTTTTGAAAATATATCCCTCTTTCCAGTTGGGTTTATATATAGTCCTCCCAAGGCAGGGGGATTGCCCAAGTGACTTTATTTTAAGGTCTTTTATAATTATTTTACTTCAGTCCAGACAAAGAATTTTTTTTAAAAAAGCCTTCTCTTCGCACTGGGTGAAAAAATAAAACCATGCCTCAGTCTCTGAGATGGCATTTAAAATAGAAAAAAGAATCCTTTAAAGATCATTGTTCTCATAATTATTTCATCCCCACTTTATTGACTAGATTTATGTTTTTGTTGAAAATAGATTGCAAAATTCTTTAAAACAACAACAAGCAATTTTCAGATTTTTTTTTTAACCAAAGAACTGAAACCTATTAACTAATCTGTGCAGCACTGCAATGAAGGACCGCAGATTCAGAAAAGATGGCTTTAAATCTCATCTATTGGATCTATCTACATTTATCTTACCAATAAAATGTAAGCAATATGAACAAATTGTAATGGAAACCTAGGGGGCCCTTTTATTTTCAAGTATTTATGTTAAAAATTTGTTTCTCAAGAAGAATATGTCAATCTATCCAATAAATACTCATGTCTACCCAATCACTTGTGAGATATAGTGAATCACACCGTGATGCATATGACATGGAACCTAACATCACAGAACATATAGTCTATCAAGAAAAAGAAAGTGGCTTGGCGCAGTGGCTCACGCCTGTAATGCCCGCACTTTGGGAGGCTGAGGTGGGAGGATCACGAGGTCAGGCGTTTGAGACCAGCCTGGCCAACATGGTGAAATCCCATCTCTACTGAAAATACAAAAATTAGCCAGGCATGGTGGCGCGTGCCTGTAGTCCCAGCTACTCAGGAGGCTAAAAGGGGAGAATTGCTTGAACTTGGGAGGCGGAGGTTGCCGTGAGCCGAGATCGCGCCACTGTGCTCCGGCCTGGGCCACAGAGTGAGATTCTGTCTCGAGAAAAAGAAAAAAAAAGGAAAAGAAAGCACATGTACAAATAAAGTATTACTGCCATTGGGGGATGGAGGTAGAGCGCCAGAGCAGGGAGAAATTATCTATAGCTGTAGGAAACAGGAAATTGCACACAAATGTGTTTGAGAAAACATTTGTCATGGGAAATCATCCTAGGAGTTACGGCTTAAAGGTAGACAGGAGGGGTCCTTGGGAGGAAATTCAGATCACATGAGGCCTTGAATGTCAGGCTGAGCAATTTAACTTGAATTTTCTGTGCGGTAAGGGAGTTATAGAAGGTTTTGAAGCAGGAGAGGATTATGATACAGTAGATGGTACAAGAAGATTAATCTTACATGGGTGCGTAACATGGACTAAGAGAAGAGGAAGCTCCTAGGTGAGGAGAAGTGCGGGGAACTCCACAATCACTTAGGTGTGAGAAAATGAGAACTTGAATAGGAAAAACAGATTCCGGACCAACGTCAGAAGAATCAGAAGTAGTGAACAGCCAAAAGAAGGGAGGATGTTACAGGGAAGGTTGGAGGGAGAAGCTAAAAGGCATTTCGGTATTCATCTCTATGCCTGGGAGAGTGAAGGTAACATTGAATTCATAGAAATGGGAAATACAGGGCTAGAAACAGGTTTGGAAATCAAATGGTAATCTTGGCTTACATGCCTTGCGCAATGTTTGATGTAGGTGTTTCATATTTGCAGCAAAAAAAAAATGATTTTTGTAATTTATTATTCAGGCTTCTAGACATTTAGGTGATTTTTAATTTTTTTCTAAAAATTATATAAGGATTTATTGAATGTGCTAAATTACATTGACGTAATATGGCAATACCCAAATATTGGAAAAGTTATAGTCTTTCCCTTCATAGGTAGTTGGCTCAAGTCAACTCCCAGAATCACGGCAACTAAACTCTTAATTTGCGAAAATAATGAAAGAGTGTAAATCACATTCCACTTTTTGAAACTTCATAATCTATGTGCTCTGGTCCCTCATTTTAGAGTTATTTGAAAGAGTTTGTCTACAGAGTACACAGAATAGGTTTATGATGTGTGAGTATATGATGGACTTGGGAGATGTTTCATTACAACAAAGTCTCCAATGTTTTTCTGAAAAGTGTCTCATTTTGGCCTTTCTGAAATTTTTTGATGAGTGGAGAATGGACTATGAGGTTAAAGGTATTGATTATAAATGTAACATTGGGTTGCAAATAGAATTATCCATAAATTTGCTGTATCATAAATGCTACTGCAGTCGGTCTAAACACTGGACATGAATTTATGTGTTACTTTGTACAAAATGGTGAAAAAAATACTGCATATCCAATTGATTGGCAAAAGCCCAAGAAGCTCATTAAAAGGGCTGGCTAAGCATATTTGTGAAGACAAATATTTTTAAATGTCCCTTAGAGTAACTTCAACATAACTAAGTAAATCAGAAGAACTAGGATTATGTTTACTCTTTGAATTTGCAAAACACAGGTCAATGATTATTGATCTTGATTGGCTGTCTCTGCTCTTTTTCTTACCTTTCCTTTTATTTTTCTTATCCTTCAATTTTTTACCATCCTTTATTTTTTTAAGTGATCATGCATTAACTTCAAATGACCGGATTCTAACACTGGTTTCTTTGCAGGGCATAGAGGTAAATTATGACTTTCCTAACCTCATCCCTGATCCATAAACCATGAACTACTGTTCAATAGGTCTATTTTGAACCACTGGGCAATACTCTCTGAGCCACATGAATACAATTTACAGGATTCTCTAAGTAATCTTGCAGTGTTAAGGGGGTGCCTGACTCAGCAATGAGATTTTATGATAACTGATTCAAGTCTCCTATATGGTACAGCTGAGCCTGGAACGTCTTTGTTTGGAGTTCCTGAGAGGTTACAGCTATTTCACACTTAACTTCATGGGGAGAATATGGAAACATGGACATATGCTTGATAAATATCCTTTAAGTAATCATGGATCACTTAGTCACTTTGGAATCTTAAATTAATGCTCTATTACTAAGGAAAAAGCCCTACTTCTTAAGTCCTTGACTCTTTTTCTGTTAACTGCCAACAAATAAAAACAGTAACTACAAATCCCATCCCAAGCTGAAAAGCTTAAAGCTACCCTTGTATTGAGTAAAACCCAATGTGTTTCATAGATAATGTGATAATGTATTTCACTGATGAAATGTGGTTGATCTTACCAAGCATAATTCAATGAATGTATTGCTATTTTTCTACTGTTTCAATTATATTTTAACATTGGAAGAAAAGTGGAAGACTTAGTCAATTCTGCCATGAGTAAAACTTAATTTCATTTAATTCCATTGCATTCCATTAAATCTGGTGAAAAAATTTATACTGTCATTTATTCCCATTCTTAATCACTAGAATGAAGTGAAACATATCAGTATACTTAAAAGACCCTTGGATTATGAATTAAATACAAAATTACAATTAGAAAATAGTACAGAAGGATATTTTAAAATAGTTTAGTATAAAATCAGCAAAAAGAAAATAATAAGGCAGTGACAGTTTGAGGTTTGATTGTTCCTTTTGTTCTTCACCTGAAAATAATTTCAAACTCTTTCACAATGCAATGTAGTACATTCTGGAAGTAATAAACATCACACTATTTAGCTATTACTTAAGCAGCATATAAAAATAATTACACTTGGATTTAAACACAGGTTGAAGAAAATAATGGGATTATTGCTACCACATATAATTTATAAATTAATTTTTAATTTTTAGGTAATTGCAAATTCACACACAGTATAAGATGTAATATGCAGAGATCACAATACCGTGTACTCAGCTTCCCCCAGTGGTAACATCTTACGATACTGTAATACACTCTCACTCTCAGGATATTCACAAGTGATACACGCAAGATAGAGAACATTCCCATTACCACAAACATCTCTCGTGCACTTTTATTGCCACCTGCCTTTCCCTCCTGCTTGCATTCCCTCCTTAATTCCAGGCAGCCTAAACACTATGTTTATATCTATAATATTTTCATTTTGAAAATGTTGTATAAATTGAATCATATAGGGTGTAACTTTTTGGATTGGCCTTTTTACTCTGTCTAATTTTTTGGAGATTCATCCAGACTGTGGCATGTATCAGTAGTTTATTCCTTTTTATTGCTGAGTGTGCAATACATGGTATGAATATTACATAGTTCAACCACTGCCTCATGAAGAACATCTGGGTTGTTTCCAAGCTATTACATATAAAGCTGTTATGAACAATTGTGCTCACGTCTTTGGGTGAATGTGTTTTTATTTCTCTGAAAGAAATGTCCAGGAGAATAATTGCTAGGTTGTAGGAGAGTTGTTTCATGTATAGATTTTTCAGAACCTACAAACAGTTTTCCAGAGTGGCTGGACCATTTCATATTCCCACCTACAAAGTAGATGTGATTTGGTGGTTTCTCTGCATTACTCCCAGCATTTTGTCTTGTAACTTTTTTTTATTTTAACCTTTCTGATAAATTAGATATATCATTATGATTTTAATTTAAATTTTCCAAAGGACTAATAATATTGAACATCTTTTCTTGGGCTTATTTGCCATCTGTGTATTCTCTTTAATGACATATCTCCTTATCTCTTTTACCCACTTTATAATTGAATTGTTGTTTTTTATTTCTACTGTTAAATTTGAGAGTTTTAATATTTTCTAGTCCTTTGTCAAATATGTGGTTTGCAAATATTTTCTCCCAGTCTGTAATTTGTCATTTCATCCTTATAACAGGGCATTTTGCAGTACAAAAGTTTTTAGTTTTGATGAAAGTCCAATTTGTCAATTATTTTCTATTTTTGGATGATGCTTTTAGTGTAAAATCTCAGAACTCTTTACTTAGCCTTAGATACTGAAGATTTTCTCCTACTGTTTTCTCAAAGTGTTACAGTTTTACTTTTTACAATTAAGTCCATGAGCCAATCTATTTTGAGTTTATAGGATATGAGACTTGGGTTTGGGTTCTCTCTGTCTCTCTCTCTCTTCCTCTCCCTCTCTTTTGCTTCTGAATATCCAATTGCTCCAGCATCATTTGTCAAAAAGGCTACCTTTTCTCTATTGAATGGCTTTTGCATCCTTGTCAAAAATTAATTGGGCATATTCGTGTGGGTCTCTTTCTGGGATCTCTGTTCTATTCCACTAGTTTTTGTGTCTATCTTTTGCCAGTACCACATCATCTTAATTATTGAAGCTCTAAGTCTTAACATCTAGTAGATCAATTTTTAATTCAAAATGATTTTAGCTTTCTTGATTCTTTCGCCTTTCTATACACATTTAAAAATCAGCTTGTCTATGTCTGTAAAAACACCTTGCTGGGATCTTGGTAAGATTGCTTATTGATTTATAGAGAATTGACACCTTTGCTATGTTTAGTGCTTCATCCTATGAACATGCTATAGCTATCCATTTATTTCAATTTTCTTTGGTTTCCTCTATTGGTCTTTTGTTTTCAACATACAAATCTTATACATGTTTTATTAGATTAACGCATATATTTATTTCTTTGAGCAATTTTAAATTGTACAGTAAATTATCTTTTATTTTAAATATTTGTGTTAATGGCTAGTGTATAGAAATACAATTGATTTTTGTATATTTATCTCATATCCTGAAACCTTCCTGAGCTTACTTATAAGTTCCACAATTCTTTTATTGGTGTTTTTTTGTTTTTGTTTGTTTTGGGTTTTTTGTTGATTTTGGGGGATTTTTTATTTAGATGATTATGTCATTTGCAAATAAGGACTTTTATTTCTCCCTATCCAATGTGAACATTTTGTATTGCTTTCTTGAACTAGCTAAAACTTCCAGCATTGTTTTGATTAACACTAGTGAGAGTGGACACTCATGCCTTCTTTCTAGTCACAGGGAGAAAATTCAATCTTTCACTCTTAAGTATAATGCTAACTGTAGGGTTTTTTGCAGGTACTCTTTATTAAGTCAAGGAAGTTTCTCTGTATTTCGATTTTTCCAACAGCTTTCTTTTCTTCAAAATAGGTGTTACATTTTGTCAAAATTCATGTTTATTTTCCTTCTTTAGTGTATTAACATGGTGGGCTACAGTGATTTTTGATTGCTGAACCAGCCTTGTGTTCTTACCATAAACCACACGTAGTCATGGTGCATAATTCTTTTCATATGTTGCTGAACTTATTTGGTAAGATTTTGCTGATGATTGTTGTGTCTGTATTAATGAGGGATATTGGTCTGTAGTTTTTCTGTTTGTACTGTCTTTGTCTGGTTTTGTGGTAATACTAGCTTTATGGAATGAATTGAGAAGTGTTCTCTCCTTTCTATTTTTCCAAAAGCTATTGTTTAGAATTGGCATTAATTTTCTTTAAACATTTGGTAGACTTCTCCAGTAAATTCACTGAAGTCTGGAGATTTATGTTGTGGGAATTTTAAAAAACTACAGTTTCAATTTTCTTAATAGTTAAAGAGCTATTCAAATTATTTCAAATTTTTTCTTGTAACCATTTGCGTTTTTTTCAGAGGATTGTTCCATTTTGTCTAAGTGGTATCCAACTTTTTTGGCAACAAGGACGGGTTTCATGGAAGATAATTTTTTAATGGACAGGGGAAGAGGGTGGCAGGATGGTTTTAGGATGAAACTGTTCCACCTCAGATCATCAGGCATTAGTTAGATACACATAGAGGTGCACAACCTAGATCCCTCGTATATGCAGTTCACAGTAGGGTTTGCGCTCCTATGAGAATCTGAGGCTGCCTCTGATCTGACAGGAGATGGAGCTCAGGTGGTAATATGGTTTGGCTGTGTCCCCATCCAAACTCTCATCTTGAATTGTAATCCAAATTGTAATCCCCACGTGCTGGGGGAGGGACCTTGTGGGAGATGATTAGAACATGTGGACACTTCGCCCATGCTGTTCTGATGATAGTGAATGAGTTCTCATGAGGGACTTTCTCCCACTTATCTCTGCACTTCCCTTTCCTGCTGCCCTGTGAAGAGGTGCCTTTCGCCATGATTGTAAGTCTTCTGAGGGCTCCCCAGCCATGTGGAACTGTGAATCAACTAAATCTATTTTCTTTATAAATTAACCAGTCTTGGGTATTTCTTTATAGTAGCATGGGAACAGACTAATACAGTAGATTGGTAACAGGTAGTGGGGCACTGCTATAAAGATACCCAAAACTGTGGAAGTGACTTTGGAACTGGTTAACAGCCAGTTAACCAGGAGAGGAGGGCTCAGAAGAAGAAGACAGGAAAATGTGGGAAAGTTTGGAACTTCCTAGAGACTTGTTGAATGGCTTTGACCAAAATGCTGGTAGAGATATGGACAATTAAGTTCAGGCTGAGGTGGTCTCAGATGGAGATGAGGAACTTGTTGGGAACTGGAATAAAGGTGACTTTTGTTATGCTTTAGCAAAGAGACTGGTGGCGTTCTTCCCCTGACCTAGAGATCTGTGGAACTTTGAACTTGAGAGAGATGATTTAGGGTATTTGGCAAAAGAAATTTCTAAGCAGCAAAGCATTCAAGAGGAATCAGAGCATAAAAGTTTGGAAAATTTGCAGCCTACAAGTGCAATAGAAAAGAAAAACCCATTTTATGGGGAGAAACTCAAGCCTGCTGCAGAAATTTGCATAAGTAACAAGGAGCTGAATGTTAATCACCAAGACAATGGGGAAAATGTCACCAGGGCATGTCAGAGACCTTCAGTGCAGACCCTCCCATCACAGGCCTAGATGCCTACGGGGGAAACATGGTTTCACGGGCCAGGCCCAGGGCCCTCCTGCTCTGTGAAGCCTTGGAACATGGTGCCCTGCATCCCAGCTGCTTCTGTCCCAGTCGTGGCTAAAAGGGGCCAACGTACAGCTGGGGCCACTGCTTCAGAGGCTGCGAGCCCCAAGCTTTGGTGCCTTACACGTGGTGTTGAGCTTATGAGTACACAGAAGTCAAGAATTGTGGTTTTGGAACCTCTGCCTAGATTTCAGAGGATGTATGGACATACCTGGATGTCCAAGCAGAAGTTTGCCACAGGAGTGGAGCCCTTGATGAGAACTTCTGCTAGGGCAGTGGGGAAGGGAAATGTGGGGTTGGAGCCCCCACACAGAGTCCTCACTGGGGCACTGCCTTTTGGAGCTGTGAGAAGAGGTCCACTGTCCTCCAGACCCCAGAATGGTAGATCCACCAACAGCTTGCACTGTGTGCCTAGAAAATTGCAGACACTCAATGCCAGCCCATGAAAGGAGCTGGAAGGAGGGCTGTACCCTGCAAAGTCACAGGGGCAGAGCTGCCAAGGCCATGGAAGCTCACTTCTTGCATCAGTGTGACCTGGATGTGAGACATAAAGTCAAAGAAGATCATTTTGGAACTTTAAGCTTTAATGATTGCCCTGTTAGGGCATGGGGCCTGTAGCCTCTTTGATTTGGCCAATTTCTCCCATTTGGAATGGGTGTATTTACTGAATTTCTGTATCCCCATTGTATCTGAGAAGTAACTAACTTGCTTTTGATTTTACAGGCTCATAGGTGGAAGGGATGTTTGAACTTTAACTTTTGGGTTAATGCTGGGATGAGTTAAGACTTTGTGGGACTGTTGGGAGAGCATGGCTGTGTTTTGAAATGTGGGGACATGAGATTTGGGAGGGGTCAGGGCAGAATGATATGGTTTGGCTGTGTCTCCACCCAAAATCTCATCTTGAATTGTAATCCAAATTGTAATCCCCACGTGCTGGGGAGAGCTATAGTGAATATCAGGCTCAGATGTAACAGGAGTAATCTAGCTTGTTCTACTAGCTCTGTTGTACAACATCCTTGCTGAGATTGTGCCTGGCTAGCACCATCACAGTGTACTAGACGGGAATAATAAAGTGCGTGAATGGATCTGAGTGGTACAGATGGTAGATTGTATTTTATCCCTCAAAATTCTCCTGGCTCCACCTCTTACCCTAGCTACTACACTGGCTTTGATGAGCCTGGCAATCATCCAGTGCTTCAGCTTGAGCCTTTCAACTCACCTCTTGGCTTCTGCCCTGGTCTTCTCTGATGCCTTTTCAGGACATGTTCTTGAGAAGCCACTTTGCACTAATTTGTGTGCAATCCAAAAGTGGGAAAACTACCACCTGTGGGAGTCCTCTTAACCTCCTGTTTTATCTCCTGACCAGGCAATTTTGTGATGTTTTTTCAAAGTCTCCTCAGTATTCACTGGGAGATCAAGCACCAGCTTCCCATAGCATTTGCCAAGCAGATAAAACATTTTTGGGATGGTTTTCCTCTTCTTCTCTCTTTTATTCTTCAGCATGTACTTCTCCCTGGGACCACATTCCTATGTGAACAAGTGCAAGCAAACCTTTGCATTAGACCCTGCTTTGGGAGTAATCCAGGCTCAGAAAGAAAAGCCATCTGATGATGACTTTAAAGTGAGAAACCTCATTGCAAAATGGAGGTTTCATCTTTCAAAATTGTATACATTCTTTTTAACATAAGATAAAAAATAAACATTAAAAATCATATTTGAATTCCTAGACTCCCAAGTAACTATGAACCACAATTTGAGAAACAATGGTGTCATGTCTCTTTTTTAAGGAGAATTATCAGCAGTTTCATAGAACCTATGGAATGACCAATAACCTATACTATGGGTCAGGAGTTGGTCATTTGCCACAATGTAGCTGCAAAGTGCACAATTTGGTCACAATGTCCACAGTTCAATTGCTAGGGGAAAAGAAGAAAAGGGCCATTGGTTAGGCAACTAGAATACTTTGACACTGGGACATGAATGATTGATGTTAATAGATTCAAATTTTCCCAGAATTTTGTTGGTAAATATTCATTCTTACTCAGAACCAGAAATAGCCAAATGTACTAGACTGGTTAATACTCTGTGTTAATGGCATACATATTATGAATATTGTTTAAAAGGATATATGAGTTTATGTTTCAAAATTAATATAGTTTCTACATGTCCTTATTTGACTTTCAGCAAAGGTAATGCTGGCTCTTAGGTTTTAGCAATTTACTTGCTGTTAAATGTGGCAGCATGATGTTTCAATATTAGAAAATAGGGGAAAAAATTAAAAAGGCTTTTGTGGATTTGCATTAAGTAAGCTAAGAATATATTTTTCCACATGTTATTGGCCATTGTTAAAGCATTTGAATTATTATACTCTTATCTATCATTGTAACATTTGGATTTATGGAGAACATAATCAGACAATAGATAAATATGAATTTTTAAAGAGAAAAATCAAGTCTACAAATAAGAAAAAGAACAATCACCTGATTGTTATGAACCATCTGAATATAGTTTTCTAGGAATTCTTTACTCTAAACAGACAAAAAACAAAATGACTCCCACTGGGTAAGGAGAAAAGCAATAAGATCTAAATCTTAATCAAATGTTGTTCAGATCTCTATAGCTGGGAACTGGCTTTACAGAAACATTCAGAAAGTTGTATGTTTGTGTGTTTTTCAGGTCTCCATGTTACATTAAGACCTTGTGCAGGATACAGTTACCCTCAATAATTCCATATTGTTTAACTAGAAATTCAAAATCAGCAACAAATATTTTTGTCCCCTTTCCAAATAAAGAATAATGTCTTCATTGACTAACAAAAGAGATTCTTCTGAGCATGGATTATGCCTTTAGGCTCTAGGATGATGCCTTTTTAGTGTCTATATGCAAACTTTAGTTGAAATTATGACCCTAATTGACAGGATTTTTAAATTGAGCACCCACAGGCCACGTTGCTACATAGTACATCGTCATTTTCTTCTACATTGAATTAATTTTCAATCAACATTGTTAAAAAAAAAAGAACAAGAGTAGAAACTGGCTACCAATACTCTAAAGCTATTTCAAATCCCGAAGCACAAAGCTTAATTAAGAACCAATTAATATAGAGAGTATACGTCAAAAGAAGATAAGGAAGATATGATGAGGTCAGGGTAAAAGTCGTTTCTGTTTTCTTTTGAAGCTTAGATATATCTCAATTGTAAAATAGAGGAGAAAATAAAACATTAACTTGCTGAATCTGCTTTATTTTTAAAAATAGAAATAAAATTTACCATTGAGGTTACTGACCCATAATCTTATTAGAGAAGAAAAAGCATCAGAAGGATTCATAAGGCACTTCTTGTAATTTCTTAGGGAATCAGGGTAGTGTTTGAATTATTAGGATCAATTTATTGTGGCATATGATGTTGTTTTGCTGAGACAGAACCACTTTTGCCACATGAACATGGAATTAGGTGTTGTTGCCACCAAAGTTCTTTCAAGTTTAGCAAGTTCATATTTTTATTTTCCGGTAATGGGTCAATTCTGTCTTCATATTGATCCATTAAAACTACTATGAAACCTAAACCTTTGTTCTGAGTTGTGATGTCCTTATAGCCTTCACTTGAGGGTGAATGCATAGTTTTCATGTTAAGTGCACCTCAGTTTTCATCTTTCTAATCTATGACTTGGAAGGTGGAAATATATGCTGTCAACGAGGTCTTAATGCTGACAAAAATGGAAATCAAATGACTATGGTTAATTAGAAGTCAGGTGAATAAGTATTTTAAGGAATTGGAAGTGATTAACTGTATCATCTAATGTCTTCATTTATTTGAGCTGCTATAACAAAAAACCATAGTCTGGGCAACATAAGCAATAGAAATTTATGTATCACAGCTCTGGGGACTGGGAAGTCCAAGATCAGGGTGCCAGCAGATTCAGTGTCTGGCAAAGCTCACTCTCTGCCTCAAAGATGGTGCCTTGTTGCTCTGTTCTCACATAGCAGAAGGATATAACGGGGCTCTGGAGCTTCCTCAGGCTTCTTATATACAGTTAGTAATCTCATCCGTGAGGGCAGGGCTCTCATGACCTAATCACTTCCTAAAGGCCCCACTCTTTAATACTATTACATTGGGGGTTAGGTTTTAACATATTAATTTTGAGGGAACACCAACATGCACACCGTAGCATAGCTGAGAATTAGTTACTGAGTTTACAATGTGAAGGTCATTGTTGACCTTGAGCAGTTTTGATAGAGTAAGAAGGATGGAGTGATAAAATTTGAGTGAAGTGGATACAATAGAGATTAACAAGAGATAAATTAGGAACAACTCTTTTGAGGAATTTGCAGTAAAAAGAGGAGTAACCGGCCGGGTGCAGTGGCTCGTGTCTGTAATCCCAGCACTTTGGGAGGCCGAGGCAGGTGGATCACGAGGTCAGGAGTTTGAGACCAGCCTGGCCAACATAGTGAAACCCTGTCTCTACTAAAAATACAAAAATTAGCCAGGCGTGGTGGCATGTGCCTGTAGTCCCAGCTACTCGGGACACTGAGGCAAGAGAATCGCTTGAACCCAGGAGGCAGAGGTTGCAGTGAGCCGAGATTGTGCCACTGCACTCCAGCCTGGGCAACAGAGTGAGACTCTGTCTCAAAAAAAAAAAGAAAAAAAAAAGAAAAAAAAGAGGAGTAACCTGTAGTAATCAAAACAATATGGTACTGGCATAAAGAGAGACATATAGACCAATGAAATAAGATAGAAAGCCCAGAAATAAAACCACAAATATAGGGTCTTTCTAAGAGGATGCCAAAAATATAAAATGAGGAAAGTCTTTTCAATAAAAGGTGTTGGGGAAACTGGATAAGAGAAAGAGGTGGTAGCTGAATCGGGGATTGGGAGCAGATTTTTTTTTTTTTTTTTGAGACGGAGTCTAACTCTGTCGCCCAGGCTTGACTGCAGTGGCGTGATCTCGGCTCACTGCAAGCTCCGCCTCCTGGGTTCACGCCATTCTCCTGCCTCTGCCTCCCAAGTAGCTGGGACTACAGGCGCCCAGCTAAGTTTTTTGTGTTTTTAGTAGAGACCACCACGCTCAGCTAATTTTTTTGTGTTTTTAGTAGAGACGGGGTTTCACCATGTTAGTCAGGATGGTCTCGATCTCCTGACCTCGTGATCTGCCCGCCTCGGCCTCCCAAAGTGCTGGGATTACAGGCGTGAGCCACTGTGCCCAGCTGGGAGCAGATTGTTTTTAAAATACGGTATAATGTGTTTTTTGGAGAAATGTTGCTTCAAGTCCTTAGCTCATTTTAATTGGGTTAGTAGTTTTATTTTTTGCTACTGAGTTGTAGGCATTTGTTATATATTTTGGAGATTAACTTTTTATCAGATATGTATGGTTTGCAAATATTTTCTCCCATTCCGTAGATTGCCTTTTTACTCCATTGATTGTTTCTTTCACTGTACAGAAGCTTTTTAGTTTGACCTAAGTTCAACTTGTTTATTATTATATTTGCTGTCTGTGCTTTGGTGGTATATCCATGAAATTATTGTCAAGAGAAATGTCATGACCATTCTATGTTTTTTGAGAAAATTTATAGTCTTACATTTAAAGCTTTTAACCCATTTTGAGTTGATTTTTGTATATGGTGTAAGACAGAAGTCCAATTTCATTCTTTTGCATACAGATATCCAGTTTTCCCAATACCCTTTGTTAAAGAGATTTTCTCCATTTTATATTCTCAGCACCCTTTTAGAAGACCAGTTGTCCATATATTTGTGATTTTCTTTCTGGATATTCTATTTTGTTCTGTTGGTCTACAGGTCTGTCATTATGCCAGTACTATATCATTTTCATTAATGATATAGGTTTGTAATGAATTTTAACATCAGGAATTGTGATGCTTCCAGAATACATAAAATAGCCAATAGGTACATAAAAATTCTTAATATCACTAATAATTAGGGAAATGTAAATCAAAACCACAATGAGTTATCCACTCACACCTGTTAGGATAGCTAGACTCAAAAGTAAAACCAAAAAACAAGTGTTGGCAAGGATGTGGAGAAATTGAAACACTTGCACACTGTTGATTGGGAATGAATAGTATGGCAGTTTATCAGAAAATAAAAAATAGAACTACCATATGATCCAGAAATTCCACTTCTGGGTATTTATCTAAAATAATTGAAGTCAGAATGTCAAAGAGATATAAGCACTCGTGTGTTCGTTGCAGCATTATTCACAGTAACCAAGATGTGGAAACAATCTAAATGTCTATTGACAAATGGATGGATAAAGAAAATGTGGTATACACATGCAATTGAATACATTGAACCTTAAAAAAGGGAAGAAAATCCTGCAAAATGTGACAACTTGGATGAACCTTGAGGACATTATGCTAAGTGAAATAAGTCAGTCACAGGAAGACAAATACTGCGTGATTCCATTTAGATGAGGTGTTTAAAATAGTCAAATTTATAGAATCAAAGAGTAGCATGGTGATTGTTGTGGGGAACAGAAAATGGAAAATTATGAATCAATGGGTATTAGTTTCAGTCAAGCAAGACGAATAATCTCTCTAGAGATCCACTGTACAACATTGTAACTATAGTAAAACATAATGTATTATACACTTAAAAATTTAAGATGGTAGATCTCATGTTAAATGTTATTTACCATAATAATAATAATAATAATAATAATAAACGAGAATAATGGCATGTTTGTACATTAATCAGAATGATTCAGTGGAGAGGAAAAACCCGATGATGCAGGGAAGAAAGAGGCTTGGATACTTGGACCAGTGACCTTAGATGAGCCAGAGGGGTGGGTCTGTAGCATACAAATGAAAAGCTTGGCTCTAGATAGGCGCAATGATCATTTGCCCATGGTAGCAGAAGGAAAAGCAAGGATACTGTGCTCTGACTGCTTCAATGTCTCAGTAAAATCTCAAGCAAGCTCATCGGCAGAGAGTAGGATGGAAGAAGTTGTATTAGTGTGTTGAAAGTCAAAGATATTTCTCTATTAAGGGTTTAATTGATTTTTGTTGTCATTGATTATTGCAAGGGTTGGCAACTTTTTCTGGAAAGAATCACATATTTTAGGCTTTGTGGTCCCTGTAGTCTTTATTATAACTACTTGATGTTACCATTGTAGTAGAAATCTTCTACGGACAATATGTAAACTGGAGTTGCCATAGACTACACATAAACTGACAGTTTTCCTCCTCCCTTCTTAAAGACCATGTTCAAATGCCATTGCCTCATTGAAGTGTTGCATGATTTTCTTGGGCATAATCAGTCAGGATTCTTTCTGTGGTCCTAGATCCTCTGTTGAACACCTTTCTTCCACATTCTTCACACTGTACTGTAAGTGCTGGAGCTAGTTTGCCTTGGTTCAAGAGAGCCGAGTATTAAATTTTCTGGAATTCTTTGAGTCAGTTAAAGTACCATCAGTAGCTTGAAATCACACAAATTGGTAAACTCTGCAAATAAAGGTTTGCCTCACTCCCAAGTGCCAGTTATTAAACATTTATTTGCCAGATCACTCACTGTAATAAATTTGTTTGCATTACCATCCTTTTCGCTAGTACCAATTTCTTAAGAATATTGACCACGTTCAATTAATGTTTCTATCTTCTCCACCTACAGAACTATGGGGATTTTGTCAATGCTGAAAACTGTTAAAGACAATTTTGAGTGTTTTAGTTTTTTACCTAACTAAATAATTCAAATCCAGAAAATTTTTCCAGTTTAATAATCTGTCCAAAAGTCAATAAAGTGTACAAACCCATGCATAAGACGAATAAAGAAGACATTAGGTGTTTGTGAGATGAACCTCATATTGGACTGGACCTCAGCCTATCACAGTTTTCCCTGAATTGACTTTGGTTTCAATCTCTAGTCACTCAACCCACTCTATCACCTTTGGCCTGGACAAGCACTGTGCCTCATATCTGATGGTAAGATTCATAGTTTGTAAGAGCACAGGGTTGGAGCCAGGCTACCTCCTGACAGTGGGCAAGTTATGAAACATGTAGGTTCTCATCTGTAGAAGGGAGTAAAAATAATATATACCTTGTTGCTGTATGGATTAAATAAATTAATCCTTGCAATGCACTTAGAGCAGTGTCTTAGCGATGTTAGAGCTATTTCTCATTATTATTCAATCTCCCAGGTGTCTCCTCTTGCCTGTCTAAAAATCCATTCTCCCCAAAACATCCAGAGTGACCTTTAAGAAACAGAAATCTAATTGCATTATCTCCCTGCTTGAAAACCACCAATGATTTTTTTAATGCTGGAAATAAAAATCCAGTCTCCTTTTCCTGGTCTCTAGCCCTGTCATGATCTGCCCCTGTGGTTCCTTCTTGCTCTCACCTCATGCCAGGCTCACCTGGTTTCACTAAACTTCACGCATATGGTCTCCTTCTGCTCCTTGGGTGTACCAGCTTTCATCCTACCCTTGGCCCCCACTCTTCCCTCTGCCTGGAATAGTTTTCTCCTAGTTATTCCTGTGATTCCTTTGTGTTATTCTGATCTTGGTTCAGATATCGCCTCTTCATGAGGTCTCTCCTGAACACTCATTCCAAAGGAGCTCAACCCACTCTCATTACACTTTATCTCATCCTCCTCTTTTATGATCTTTATATCACTTGTCCATATCTGAAATTGTTGTATTTATCTTTTTATTTGCTTGCTTGCTTTTTATTCCAAACGGATATAAACTCTGGAGAGTATGGATATTGTCTATATTTTTCACTGCTGAATCTCTAGTTCCTAGATCAGCAGGTCCTCAAAACATTATTGGTGAATCACTAAATGACATGAAGAATGGATATATCTTCTTGTTGCTCTACTTTGGAAACTCAGTTGATCCCTTGTCCTATTTCTGAATGGAATCATTGTCATCCATTGTAGAAGTCAGAAAGCTCGGGGTCATCCTTAACTTGTCCTTATCCATCATCCCCATAATGTACTTCTTACCTTCAGTCCATTCTGCTTCCAAAATCGCACAGGAATCCCTCTACTTCTTCCTATCTAGAATCATTGTTGCGTATTTGTTTTTCTAACTGGTCATTGTTTCTTTTTTTTCTTTTCTTTTGTTTTTTTTGAGATGGAGTCTTGCTCTATTGCCCAGGCTGGGGTGCAATGGCGTGATCTCGGCTCACTGCAACCTCCACCTCTTGGGTTGAAGCGATTCTCCTGCCTCAGCCTCCCAAGTAGCTGGGATTACAGGTACCCGCCACCATGCCCAGCTAATTTTTTACATTTTACTAGCGACAGGGTTTCACCATGTTGACCAGGCTGGCCTTGAACTAGTGACCTCAGGTGATCCTCCCGCCTCGGTCTCCCAAAGTGCTGGGATTACACGTGTGAGCCACCGTGCCCGGCCTGGTCATTGTTTCTTATGCTCAGCTTCAATCTCTTTGCTTCACTAAAGTTAGATTAAACTTGCCAAATCGCAATCTGATTGTGTCCCTTCATTGCTTAAAACCAGTAACAGGTAAACAGTCACATGGAGTGGGAGACATTATGAATGCACAATCTAGCCCCGTGTCTTTTGTGTCCATCAGCATGTCTGAGGTTAGGGGCAGTTTCTCAAAAGCCAGTGGCTTCCTACGTGAGTTAAATGATCTCTCTTTGTCTCTACATCAGGGCTTTCTCTACACCATGGAGCTGCTCATCGCTCAATGTGGCTCCCCTGGGGCAACTCTCACACAATGGAGGATGGCATCAATGGATAGATGTGCCAGCCTCTCCCACCACCCCAGCCTCCCAGCCTTCACTGGGATTCTTCTTAGACCCTTGAGGCCACTGGAGGCCACGACTACACTTGGTTCCTCAGAGGAATGCCATGTAGGCATGTAGGGTTGAGACCCATTGCCAATAATCATGACCAGCTCAATAACACACTGTTTTTTGTTTTGTTTTATCTTCTTTCCTTATCTCTCTTTTACCTCTTCCTTGCTTGTGCATTCTGAAATTAACTCTTAAATAAATGACCCGTATCCAAGGCCTGTCTTGTATTTCACTCTTGGGAAAACAAAGCTAGGATACATGACTTATAACATGCCTTGTGATCTGGTCTTTACTTCCCTCTTCAGGTTATTTTCCTCAGTCAACAACCACTTCCTACCCACATCAACCTTATTTTGAGGCCATACTAATTTCTTGAGTACATCATGCTCTTTCTTACTTTCTATGTCTTTGTGTACTTTTGGCTGCAAGCTAAATGCTACCGCAATCCCCCGGTGGATAACCACATGCCATGTTCCAACAAGTGTTCGATGATTGCTCCTTCAAGTAATTGGAGTCTGAAATTTATTCTTGTTCATGTAATTCCACAGAGAAGTCTTAAAATATTTTAGTTTATTTTTATACAGTGGGTTATGGGAATATCGCTAAAATTCTGAGAAGATATATAAGCAGAAATATATATAGTAATTTTAAAATTCCAAATTTATGTTTTTCTTATTTTTAATGGCCTTCGAGTTAACCAGGCGCAAACAATCTACTATTTTCATTTGTAAACAATGGAACATCCAGCTGTCCAGAGAATAAATTTGTGTGAATTGCATGATTTAAAAAATGTAAGCCAATATTAGCTTAAAATTTTCTTTTTACAATAAATGAAGTTCTTCTTATGGTTGACTGTCACATGATTACTTTTATTATATCTTTTTTTTTTTTTTTCTGAAAAATGTTCCCTGGAAGTAGCATTTTCTCAGTTCTAAATAAACTTTTAAGTTATACCCAGCAAGAGCCAAAGTGATGATAGAATTAAACTCATTATGCTTTTATTTTACTCTGATACTCTTAACAAGAGATACAGCTCATTCTGAACATATAATTAGGGCATTTGAGGTAATCCATGCTTTAATAAGATTTGAGATGATAAATGCCAGTTACAACAAACATGTTACTACTCTTTTCTCTGTTGTTCCTTTTCTCTTTATAGTCACTCGCTAAAAACTTGGATTTCTTCTGTGTTTTAATTTTTATAAAACCAACAAAAATCCAGAGTTCTTATAGACCAGTGTTATTTGTTGGCCTGAAAACATTTGAAAAAACAGGTTGTCTTCTTGCTGCAGGGTCCAAATCCACTATCAACGTGATTTATATAATATATTCAAATATTTCATGTAAAAGTAAATTTTCATTTTCATATTCACATCTTTACAATTGAAATCTGGATAATTCTCACTTACTGTTCAGAGCCCAAAGAAATTTTCCACAGTTGCCCATACCACTGCAGCATGCCTGAGCTTCCAGGCACCCTGTGCTTCTCCCTCACAATCTATTTTAGACATTGGTAATTATGTCTTTAAGGTACAATTGTGCACCACATTACAATGTTTTAGTCAACGATGGACTGCAGGTAGGACAGTGATTGCATAACATTATAATGAAGTTGAAAAATTCCTATTGCCTAGTGACATTCTTTTTTTTTTTTTCTTTTTTCTTTTACTTTAAGTTCCTGGATACATGAAAATTTCCTACTGCCTAGTGGCATCTTTTTGTTTTTTCTTTTTTCTTTTACTTTAAGTTCTGGGATACATGTGCAGAATGTGTAGGCTTGTTGCATAGGTATACATGTGCCATGGTGGTTTGCTGCACCTATCAACCCGTCATCTAGGTTTTAGGCCCCACATGCATGCATTAGGTATTTGTCCTAATGCTCTCCCTCCTCTTGGCCCCCATCCCACAACAGGCCTCGGGGTATGATGTTCCTCTCCCTGTGTCCGTGTGTTTTCACTGTTTAACTCCCACTTATGAGTGAAAGCATGCGGTGACTGACATCTCGATGATCCTGACCCTGTGTAGGCCTAGGCTGATGTGTGTGTTTGTCTTCATTTTTAACTAACAGAAATATTTAAGAAGTAAAAAAAAAAAAAAATTAATTAAAAATAGAAAAAAGTTTATGGAATAAGGATATAGAGAGAAAATATTTTTTTTTGTAAAGTTATACAATGCATTTGTGTGGTAAGCTAAGTATTATTACAAAGGAATCTAAAAGTTTAAAAAATTAAAAAGTGCACAAAAAGGCTACAGTAAGCTAAGGTTAATTTATTATTGAGGAAATAAAAATATTTAAAAATGAACTTACTGTAGCCTAAATGTACAGTGTTTATAAAGTCTACAGTAGCATGCAGTAAGGTCCTAGACCTTCACATTCACTCACCACTCACACACTGACTCACCCAGAGCAACTTCCCGTCCTGTAAGCGCCATTCATGGGAAGTGTTCTATACAGATGTACCATTTAAAAATTTTTTATAAGTATGAAAGGTGTAGATTTTCACTACAACTTTTCTATGTTTAAATACACAAATTCTTACCCTTGTGTTACAATTGTCTACAGTATTCAGCACAGTAACATGCTGTTCAGATTCGTAACTCAAGAGCAACAGGCTCTATCACATAGCCTAGGTATGGAGTAGGCTATACCATCTGGGCTTGTGTAAATATACTCTATGATGCTCCCACAATGACAAAATTCCCTAAGGACACATTTTTCAGAATATATCCCTGTTGCTAAGTGATGCATAGCTGTTTATCTTCTCCACTTGACTACAAACTAAATGATGATCCAAATTGAATCTATTTTTTTTTTTTAACCTTCATATACCTAGCTCTTTAGCACAGCACCTGACACATAGTAGGTACTCAAAAGATGTTTGGAACTTCCTCCAGTATACATCTATATTTGTTTTTCCAGCATACATAGAACTTTAGTTGATTACATCACTCATTTATATTTTTATGCATTTAAATTTACTTAAACATTCATTTATTCTATAAACTTTTATTGAGCTCCTAGTATGTGGCAGTGGATATTAGGCCATATGGTGGTGCCTTAGAAACAAAAGACAGATTCTCTTTTCTTTAAAAAAGAAGACAGAGAAATATAAGAAAATTAGCCTGGGAAAAAACCACCTGGGAAGCTGCTTGAAATGCAAATACTAGGCCCCTCCATAGGCCTACTGAGGCAGAGACTCCAGCAACCTATGTTTTAACAAGCCTCCCTGGGATTCCGAGGCCCACACTGTAATGTGAGCGACGCCTGGTACAGACCCTGCTCTACCCTTTTCCCCAAGGCAGATTTCCTCCATTTGAAAGTACTACCAAGTCCAGAGTAAAAACTAACCCAGTTGTAGTTCTGAGGTGCAGGTTTCAGTCTCGCAGCTGCAAAGCTCAGAGTGGTGCTTTCTTAGATCACTAGCTGACCTCTTTAGGGAAGGCCTGTGCCAGAATAATCCTCTAAGCATTGTTCTGACCTCCTCCTGGCTTCCTGTGGTTTTCCTCTATTTTGTGTCTCCAAAGTCTCATAGATGAACCTACTTAAATTATATGGTATATAGACTTAATTAATGGTAAGGAAAGTAGAATTCACTAGTTTAAAGGGAAAGCAATGGGAATGAATTTAGTATATGTTTTCAGCAAGAAGCATGGTGGTGATAAGTCAGAGACATCAGTTTGAACATATTAGAGGCCATTCTTTTGCTCTGTCAATTTCATGGCTATTGACTATAACTTTAATGCATAGTATCTTGAAAATATGTGACTGTAATCAAAATGGAAACAAATGAATCTACATACATCAACATAGATCCTTATTTCCTGAAATATGCGGAACCTACATATACTTACACACACACACACACACACACACACTGCACCCAAGCACACAACTGTTTTTGTTTGTTAGTATGTAGTGTTCTTTCACACATATATTAATAAGCTATTTTTAATGTTTTACTGCTCTGGAAATTCTGACTTTTCCCTTATTGCTCAATTGTGGTTTTTCAGTGAGGAAAGGCTTGCTGTTTTCCAACTTAAAGCAAATAAATTTATCTTATAGTTTGTTCTATTTTGTATACCTTCTCAAAAACACATTTGATAGCAGTGCAAATGCTTTTTGAAAATTAAAATAGTAAAAGTACCACAAGGACTTCAATTAAAAACATCTCGCTTTGCCCTGTGTGAGCTCTTTTCTATTTATCAGGATGTTATTTAAAGTTGGACAATTAATGTAAATGCTCTCTGGAGAACGTAAATGCTTCCATGTAGATAGGTGGAATTTCCTAGGAAATTCCAGAGATTATCAATCTATCAATCTGTCATTCAACAAATGTTTCAGAAATGCCAACTGCATGAAAGAGACAGGTTTAGATTCTAGGTGCAATTGGAAGTGACACTTAAATTAAATGGAAAAATATGCATGCAGTTAAGTTACAGTGTTAATATTAATAATCATTCACTTCTATATAGCTTTTTTTGTAAGTTTTTAAATTTTACTGAGTTATTTGACAATTAAAAACTGTAAATATTCGAGGTGTGCAATTTCATGATTTGATGGATATAGGTATAATCACCACAATAAAGCTCATAATATATCCATTACCTCAGTTTTCTTTCTTTCTTCCTTTTTCTTTTTTTGATGAGGAGGTGGTGAGAATACTGAAGATATATCCTCTTAGCAAATTTCAAGTTGTACAGCTTACTTAAATTATGTTCTTTCAACCTATAATGCAGGAAGGGAAATAATTATTATCCCCATTTTCAAATAGAGAAACAGAGGCTGAGGTTTGCAGACATCAAGTGCCTTATCCAAGGTCCTGCATCCTTATGCTAAGTGCCAAAGTCATGATGAAGACTAGCTCTTTGGACTCTTAATACAAGACTTGTTTATGACTTCCCACTGCCCCTTTAAAAAACAAAACAACAACAACTAAATGATGGTGCATGATAAATTATAAATACAATTATATCAGAAAAATGCTTGTTTTTTTGTGGCAGTGATGACTGGGAATTCTCTCCCTCTATGAAGGAGCGAGTGAAGCACTGGGTTTTGGGCCAATTTATCTAAAAGTGAAAGAGCCTGGTCTTGGGGAAATGATCATTGGTGGAAGGAAGAAATGCACATGCAAGGCCCGCAGTGGATCAGTGTTCTGCAATGATTGAAGGCGCCCTTGGACTTGGATGGGCATCCTGACATTGTCTAGTCCTGACTGTTCATTTCTCAAGATTCTTGTTAGCTGCCAAGGTCTAGTAGGGTGAGAGCTAGCGGGCCACATTAATGTCAATGAAGTCCAGTCAGTTCGAGACAGCTTCGTTTTTCTACAATTAAAACAATGAGGCAATGACTCTCAGTCATGATCTCTTGGGTCTATTTCCCCTGGATACTAACTAATGGTGGTTCCAATTCTTTTAAAACAGACTATATATTTTTTTCTCACATGAGGTCACACACACAAATGCATGTGGTTTTGGTCCACATGTATTTTATATGACTCTGAAGTATAGCGTTATTGGTGAACATAAAAGCAATCAGACTTGATTACCGTTCAAGAGGGACTCTGGAAAGAGTGTCCATGAATAATGCCCTGGACTCCCGGAAAGCTTGGTGTATCATTCCTTCTTCTTTTTTTTAAGAGCACTGGGCCTTAGACAGTAGATGGCAGTGTGAGATGGGAAATTTAAGTCTTGGCAGAGATATGCTTGAAACCAGCCCAGTAAAAATGGCTTTTTGACATGAAAGCATTTATGAAATGAACTTGCAGTCGGAGTTTTGTCTGACAGCCAGGATTCCACCCTGCGAGGTGTTGGCAGCCCACAGGTGAGGCTGTGTAAGTGCTTTGTTTGAACCGAGGCTGTTGCACTGCTCGGAAGCAAGGTGGGGAGCATTTGAGCAAAATCACTGTCACAGAGCCAAGCAAACTGACACTCAGCTCTCTTGGCACTCCTGTTCCCACTGGCATAGAGCCTCTCCCCTTTGCCTTTCTGGGAAATTCATTGTGTTTAAATCTAATAAGTAGAAGCTTTGATATATCCAAAATGTTGATGCTGCTTCAGGTTTTTACTTAATCTTCACTTTCCTTTCTATCCTAAACGCCTTAAAACTCTGAAGCAGTGAGTGAGGGGGTTTCCAAACTGAAAAGGAAATTAGATTATTCATGGGAGAATTGCTCAATCTTAAAGTACACTATTCCCCATGGCTTATCAAATGATGGATTCTATTTAGAATCTTTAAGAAATCATGGAAAATAGGACAGTGTTGAAGCTGGTTTGGGTGTCTCTTCTATTAAAGACTCTTGGCAGTGGCAGGATTTGGTATCTATAGTTACCTGGTAAACCTGTATCCCTCTAGAACACCTTATAACATGCAGGTGTATTTTAAGCACAGAAGAAGCAGCATAAAACATTTGTTTTACACAATATTTTATTTCATAGAGAAGAGGTTAGAGGATCCTTGCTGTGCATACAGTCACTGAAGAATCAGAATAGGGTCCATAATGAGTGTATCCTAAGGTTAGTAATTATTCTGCTTCTCGAGCCTATCTGAAAACTACATTCCCTTAATTTTAGGTATAATTTCTAGACTAATTAAATCTCAGCTTTTACGTGATATAATGTACATTACTTAACCCTCTGTAAGATCTTGTTTTCCCAACTGTAGAATGAGTATAATAAAAGTACTTGCTTCATAGATCCTGTTATACCATAAATATTGCCATTACAATACAGTTTGCTATATAACAAATATTAGCCATTATTATTACATATATGTTGATGAGTGCAGGCATATTTTCAAACAAAATTACTTTCTCTCCACTTCCAGAAATAATTCAAGAGGATAGTGAACACTAGTAATAGTCTAAGTCAAACAAAATTAAATAGTTAAGTCTGCTCAAAATATACTGTGTACACAATTAAGTGCAGGAAAATTTAAGACTACCTATAAAAACACTCATTTTCATCAATGTGCTTCAGAGGAGAAGAATGGAATGTTACACAAGCCTCCACACACATACTGTGTAAGTGCATGCACATGCCCATCTATTTTAATTCATTACTTTAAACAGTACTTTGGTTAACCAGTGTGGAGACACATTTTCAGGACAAGAGAAATAGAAGCATGAGAATAAAGCATTGCCAGAAGTCACATTCACCTCTTCTTTTTAACAGGCAGAGTTTCTGTTTCTCAAGTGAGATTGGGGTCAAAGCTTGAAGGGGTAGAGTGGGCATAAAAATGGTCATGGGCCAAGCGTGGTGGCTCACGTTTGTAATCCCAGCACTTTGGGAGGCTGAGGTGGGTGGATCACTTGAGGTCAGGAGTTTGAGACCAGCCTGGCCAACATGGTGAAACCCCATCTCTACTAAAAATACAAAAATAAGCCTGGCGTGGTGGCAGGCACCTGTAATCCCAGCTACTCGGGAGGCTGAGGCAGGAGAATGGCTTGAAACCAGGAGGCGGAGGTTGCAATGAGCCGAGATTGCACCATTGCACTCCAGCCTGGGTGACAGAAAATGACAACAGCAACAAAATGGTCATAACCATCCTAAAACTGGAACCTTCTTTTGAGAGAGAAGTACCTAAGTTAATCTGGAGGAAAAGTAAGTTGAGAGTGACTGACCTAGTGAATTATGGTTAAGTATCAAGAAGTTACTTCCCAACTCCACTACTTTTCACTTTCTTATATTTTCCTCAAGTTGTTTTTTCATTTCATTTTTTGTTTGTTTGTTTAATTAACTTTACTAAGGCAATAAGTCTGTGTTCTTTCCCTGGCTCTTCCATGTTTTGAGATCTTGGGAAATTTACTGAATGTCTATGTGTCCTCACCTATAATAATAAGGAATAATAACACCCCAGCTTGTTGTGAGATGAGATAAGCAGCAGATACATGTAACACCCACCAGCTCAGTGTGGGGCATAAGGTTAGCTCTCATCCCATAAAAGCCGGAGATAGAAAGGATCATTTGACTTGGCATTTACAGAACTAGAAAACTACATGATGTTTGAAAGAAGCTCAGAGTTAAGCAATGCCTCTTATTTTATAGATGAGGAAACGAATGGCTAGAAAGGTTAAGTAAAGATTGGTAACACTGCTTGCATTAGTCAGGATTCTCCAGATAAACAGAACCAATAGTATTTATTTATTTATTTAGTCGTTCATTTATTCATTACAAGGAATTGGCTCATATGATTGTGGAGGCTCAGACATTCCAAAATCTGCAGCCAGCAAGCAGGAGACTCAGGAGAGCGAATGTTGTAGCTCCAGTATGAAGATCGTCCAGCCTGAGACCCAGGAGGAGCCAATGTTTCAGTTTGAATCTGAAGGCAGGAAAAGACTGACGTACCAGCTCAGGGCAGTCAGGCAGGAGCAGTTCCTCTTACTAGCAGGAAGGTTGGCCCTCCTGCTAGGAATTCTAGGGAGATGGACCAGCGAGGATGTAGTGTCTGCTTGCACACAGGGTGTTGGAAAAAAAGATAGGTAACAATTTGGAAACAAAAGGAGAAGGTCAAGATTTAAATCTAGAAAAAAAAAAAAAAAGATCAGAGCCAGATGGTGGAGGGCCTTACAAATTATTCTAGGTATGTGTACCTTTTCCTAGGTAATGGAAAGCCAGTGGAGGTTTAACCCTCACTTATCATCCAGCTACTTTAAGATGCAGGAAATGCAAATGATCTCAAGTTTATGAGATGTCATCCGCTAAAAAATATTAACCAAGTGCTAGCCTTCTAATTTCCAACCCTGTGCAGTTCAATACCTTACAAATAATTCTGGGTCTACTTCAACCAATGTTCTAGTGAGTCAAGTAACAAATGAGACATAAGTGGCAAAGAGTCAGATTTTTGTCTATTGTGTTTACTGCTGTATCCCCAATACCTAAACCAGCACCTAGTGCCAAATTGGTAGAACCAATAAATAGAAAATATTTATTGAGTGATTATGAAGTATCAGTTACTCTTTTAAATACCATTACTTGGATTAAAGGATTAAAACCGCTATTAGAGAATTGTGTTCCACTTTTGGTACATTATTTTACAAATCATTGCTGGATAAGCAAAATAATAATATGATACTGAAGGTTCTAGAGAATATCACCAAATGTGGCCTAAAATGACACATCTTGTTGAGGAGATTTAGTTAGAGGAGACTTATCTTCAAATATTTGAAAATCTATCATGTAAAAGAAGTAGATCTATTTTGAAGAATAATCTCTGGAGAGTTTACTTAGGGTCAATGTGTGGGTGCTATAAGAGTTATATTTTGTTTTAATATGTGAAATAATTTTTTGACAATTTGATTTAACTAATAATAGAAAAAATTAATTTGGGATAAAATAAGCTTCAGTTTACTCATGATATTCAAACAAGAGCTGCAGGGCCATGGGTTCTATAGAACAGAATACAGAGCTATAGGATATACAAGGTTCTGTGAGTCTAGAAGAAGTTGGTAGACCAGACCAATTGGATTATTTTGATTCAAGTGAGGAGTGTACTGGTCTGTTAACATGTGTGTTTGAAAGTAGTTGGCCTGTTTCAAATCAGCTTGGAACATCAATTAAAGGGGAAAAAAAAGGCTCTTTGTCCTTTTCTCAATGTCCTTTCCAAACCAAAGCAGATTATTCATAGTTTCCTTTAATGTCTTCTCTTCTGTTTATGAGGAATGACTCAAGGGAAGCTTTTCTTTAATTCAAAACAAACAGATTGTTTACATGATGAATGGATGGCCAATACTTCTATGTTTCCTGAGAATGTTTACTGCCCATCAGGTGTTGTTTTACCTGAACTTCTGGTGACTCAAGAGATGGGACAGACTCAGACCATGAACTCCAACTACTGACTTTCAGCTTGCTCGGTTGCTGATTATGAATTTGCTGAAAAAAATTTTTTATAATGCCTTACAAGAAACTGATAGTTCAGCAAACTGTTAAATTGCAGATGGACTCTAATGGCTTGGGATACTGGTAATGGCATTGTTATACTTCTTTATCTGGAAGTCCTCTTGCAGAAGGCTCTGAAGAACAGGGACACATTAATTTTCTGAGGATATATGTGGACTAGGGGTTATGAAGCATCATGCTTGGAGAAGACTTTCTTTCTTTCTATTTCCTGTTTTCTCATTTGAGAAAACCTTAATGGCCACTGCTAGTCTGTTCCCATTATTGGCCAAAAGGAAAAGAAACTAGGGAAACTGATGTTATTAAAGAATTTGGACACCTCAGAGAAGGTGGCGCTCGACACTCTTCTGTTCTTCTCCATCTGTGCTGTTGGACGTAGAAGTCAGGATTCCCTGAACAGACTCCAGATCAAATGCTGGTAGTGATTTTCTTTCTCTTGTGGTAGAGGGTGAGAGCTCAACAGTTACACAGCCAGAGAGGTGGACTGGTCCCATGGTTTCAAGCTGACTTAGGGAAGGTCCCATCTTCTTCAGTACTCTAGGGGAAGCTCTGGTAGATCATCGTTCATGGATTTCTTGACATGAAAACTCAATGTTTATGTGAAGAAATTGTGGATTCTCAATGTCTTCCTTCTGAAATTCCAATCAGGATATACAGAGGAAAAGTAGACCTTTGATTTTTAAGATTAAAAAAATAAAGAAGGCATCGATTTAGATTAATAGATTTCATGTTTAATACCAGAAATTATAAGCTGTTTTGTCATTAAAGCAATGGGTTTATGGTGGGGTGATTGCACTGAAGGGTTATGGGTGGAGTTGTGAAAAAACTTACACTGTGCAGGTAAATTAGAAAATCAGCAATCTTTTAAAGTATATATTTTTCCTGAATAGTATTTCTACAAATATAATATTTACTCCTCGTTTCCTACAAATTATCTGCGTCATCTTTTAGATGTCAGATGAGCATTTGGAGGCCTAATGCTTGGCTTTTTATTCCAGAAGTGGCTGGTAATAGGTTTCCCATCTTCCTTTGGGGTGAAGGGGACACTCTTTCATGAGTATAGTTTCTCTAAAGTTCAAAATTGTTTGCGAATGTTGTAGTGGCTAGAGAAGTGGGCATGGATTCAGTACATAGAGGCCCCAATGTCCTCTCTGCCACTAAAGTCACTGTGACAGGATATAAATCATTACCTCTTTGAGCTGGTTTTTTTAATCAGTCAAAATTTAAAGTGGACCTCGATGGCTCTTAATCTTCCTGCAAACTCTAACATGAATGTTTTTATATTGACAATATTTTTTTCTTAAGGCAGGAAAGCCACTCCTTGGGAATATAGTATATGGCATTTAAAAAAATAATGAAAGAATGTGCCTATACCTAGGTAAAATTCCACACAAATAATGCCTTTCCAAGTAGCAAAGTCATAACAAAATAGCCTATCTTTGGAAATACATTTTCACAAGATGTTTTTGGTTTATTTTGTGGATTTTTAATAAATACCTTTTTAAGAAAACATACCAGTAAAGGAATTGGAAAAAAGCTAACGTCCTTTCAGGATATGTCATTTGTCAAAATTATGATTGAGACTTGACAGTTTCCTAACATTTTCTCCCTTAGCTTCTTTTAGAGAGTTTTATTTGCTAGTTTATTTTAGGTTTATTCTCCTAGATTGTTCATCCCAGAGAGGAAAAAATGAAAAGGAATAGATAACTATCTAGACAAAAAGCTCCCCCTTGCCCTCCTAAATGTTATAATAGTTTCTGATATCCTCTAACTTTTTCAAATATGCCTTTGGTTTTTATACCAGTGGTCTATCCTGAACCTCTTATTTTTTTCCCACTCTGACACTGAAAGCATCATTTGCTATTAGTGGACACAGAGTCCCTCTTACTTACTCTTGGAAGAAGCTACAGTGCAAGGGTTTAAGCAAACACATGTATTAGGCTGTGTATGGTTTGGCCTGGGAAGTAACTAACAAGCACAGGCCTCCCACAGTTTTCCCTGGGAACCTTTTCTGAACTTCCTCTGTGGCTTTGTTTCCTCTTCAGTTAAGTCAGGCTCTTTCTATTCCCAACTCCCCTGCTCCTCTTTGGTAGTAAATTGTCACTCAGGTGCATGCTCTCATTTGCAAAACCAGAGGGTCACTTGTATGTTGTGATATGTTTGAATCACCTGGCGTTCTGTCATCATTATCTCATGTTGGCACTAACGCCCCTTTTCTCTGCCTTAACTCTCCTTAAATTACTCAGAGTCCAAATTCCTGCTCACTGCATCTGTTTTCACTACTTCGAAAAGAACAAAGTGCTAGTTCTGATCCCCATAGGGGTCAATTACCTTCCCCGTGCTCACCATCACATATTTCATCTCCAACCCAAGCTGCCATTGAACAACGTGGGTTGTTCAAGTCACAGTTAAGGGAGGAAGGAATGGTAGATTGGAGTGAGAGAGAAGGCAAATATTTTGAACAGATTTGTACAAATCCATCAGTGCACCTGGAAAAACTGCACAGAAGAATAGACAGAGCAGAGGTATTAGAATTCGCAACTAGCCTTCAAATCTAGGCTTTGTGGCATATTCACTGTTTGTCCTTAGGAAGTTGCATAATCTCTATACACCAAATTTCTTTATATATACAATGTAGACAATGATGACAATCTTATTGGATTGTTGTAAGGAAAAAAGATAATAGATAATATATTCAAAGTGCCTGGCACTTGAGAGAGAGAAGCCCTAAATAAGTCACAGTGATTAGTTTCACTAACACTGCAATAGCACAGCCTTCAATGTAACTTGACAATTATTCATTGAACTTCACCTAGATACTCTAATCTGTGTATTAGAGTTGATAGAGTGTATAAAAGAGGTATAAATTCAACTTTTTTTTCTACCATCACGTCATCTTCAGCTTTACCTACTGAATAATATCCAATACTTTAGCAAAATATTCAAAGTTCTTTCAACTTATCCTCAGCCAATTTTTTTTTTCAAACTTCCTCTTTTCCCCTTTGCTTCCACAGTCTGCCTTCTTGCCAAACCAGGGGGCTCACATCCATATACCTCTTTGAGTTTCCTTTGGCTGAAGACACCAGGATGAGGCAAATCCTACTCATTTAAAGATCTAACATAAATGTAACTTTCCCTGTGGAGTCTTTCTTGACCCGGCCTTCTACCCCACCCTCACAGGAAGGGTGATTTATATAAAACACAGCATGGAAAGCCTTAATACATATTGTTCCCCTGCTTTTATCTCCCTTACCTTTCTTGTCTTTCTTACCTGTCAATGTTGTAAGTTTCAGCTAGCAAGACCACTCCTCCTCCTCCTCCCCCTCCTCCTCCTTCTTTTTTTTTTTAATTTTTTTTTTTTTTTTTTTCATTTTTGAAACGGAGTCTCGCTCGGTTGCTCAGGCTGGAGGCTGGAGAACAGTGGCGCGATCTCGGCTCACTGTAACCTCCACCTCCTGGGTTCAAGCCATTCTCCTGCTTCAGCCTCCTGAGTAGCTGGGACTACAGGCGCATGCTGCCATGGCTAATTTTTGTATTTTTAGTACAGACGGGGTTTCTCCATGTTGGTCAGGCTGATCCCCAACTCCTGATCTCGTGATCTGCCTGCCTCGGCCTCCCAAAGTGCTAGGATTACAGGCGTGAGCCACTGCGCCTGGCCATCCTCTCCTTTAGCAGAGGGAGCAAGAAGAGAATTCGAGCTCCACTACTTATCAGCTGTATGCCCGGGACAAGTCGGGAATCTGTTTTTACACCTGTAAATTGGGGTTGTCAATAACTTGTGGAACTGAGCAGATGTGTATAAAGCACCTGGCACATAATGGGATATTGCTTTTTAAATATGATAGTGGCACTTCTACCTGGATTTATACATGGTTGTGTAAGTGACTGTCACTAGATTTGAGTTCATCAAGGCCAGGAACAACCGTCAAGTATCACTGGATCTCCATTACGATCACAATGCCTAATAACTATTGATTAAATGCACACATGCCTTCATGTCTTTCCTTCTTTTCTCCAGAAATACTGCCCCTCACTGAGGTGGCTCCAGCTGGTGTCTAGGTTTCTGTGTGCCTACTTTTCTAAGCTCAGGACACCTGCTGTTACTTTTACATAGTTGGTGGCTCTCGATGGTTCTTAAAATTAAAGTGAGAATTTTAAACATCCATAGTTTCATTTTTCTCCATTTCCTCCACTAAAAGAGACCTTCCTTTTGGTTCTCTAAGCAGGGTTCATATATTTAACTACATGTCCTTCATGTCACGGAAAACTAAAGTTTTTGTGCAAGCTAAATAATAGGCTTCAATGGAGCAATGTAATTCCAAATAAAGGAAAAAGCCGGATGATTGATTACTTTAGTTTACCATGATAGAAATTAAAGTTTGAAATAAGATTTGAGCAAAATAAAAAAGACTGCTTTTTGCATTCTGGCTTGGGGAGTTTTATGGTGCTGCTTTAGCTTTTATTTATTTAATTTTTAGTGTTAGAGAAAATTTTATTTTATTTTTATTTTTTTATTTCGGTAGTGTTTGGTTACATGAGTAGGTGCTTTGGCTTTTAAAAGAGGATGGTCACTAATCTAGTGAGAGAATGTGCAAATGGGGACACAAGCAACATATTTGATAAAAAAAACAAGTATGCTTTCAAAAGATATTAAATGCAGAGTTTGTCTCTACGTCTGACTTGCTCGTGCACTTGAATGCGTTCATACATTTTGGGAGCCAGAATGTCTTCCTGGTGAGTGGAAGCTTACCAGGAAGCTCTAAAAACCTCCGGTAGTTTTCACTTGCCTATTTTTTTGTCAGAGGGCTTGAGTTGATTCAATTAATTATGTCCCCCCTCTGAGTTCCATTTTCATCTGAAACCACATGGCAAAGCTGTAAATGATACGTGCAAATAAGAATTCATCTCTGGGGAAAGTCTTCTTACAGGAATGCCTGCTCCCACTTTGTGGGATGACAAGAGTGTGCTGGGTTTCAGGGCTACTACCCCAAGAAAGGAGTTCATCTTGCCTTTTCTCCTTTCAATATATTATAGTTTACATGCATTCGAACAATAAGGTGAGGCTGTGAAAAAGATATTTCTATTAAAACTAAAATGATAGCTCATTTATTTTAGGAATTTTCTTCCATCCTAATAATGTTGAGGGATATATCATATCGTCTTTACTTTCACCTAGGTGTCATCAAAACTCAAGCAAACATCTTTCGCTCAGCTCAAATCTTTCTAGCTTGTTGTTACATTTCAATTAAACTTATATTTCACAAAAATGAGAATGGAGTGGATTTAACCTCCAGAATGACTCATTTTTCTCTATGGAGATATATTTTTCAAAATTCAAATAAGGTATTACATTAGTTTTATAAACAAAGAAAATTGAATGCCAAGCCAATATTTTTTATATGGTTCGTGAGACTTTAATTTTTGGTTTTAGGCAGCACATGTGATCATGACAGAGAGCCTCCTGAGATTCAGTTTGCTTTTGATTTATGAATTTTCTAACTGAAACACCAATGTCATGTAGATATTTTGCTGGGGCCCAATCTTTCTAAGAAATCAATTTAGACTTGTCAGTAGATCTTAGGTAGAAAGTGTTTCAATGCACAGTACATGTTGTAATGAGTTCTGGGACAGGCAAACTGAGGCTCAAACCCAGCTCTATTCCTTGGGAACTCTGCAACCTTAGCCAAGTGTCTTCTCATTTCTGTGTAAATAGGTGTCCTGATGCCTACAGTGCAGGGTGATTTTGAGAATCAGATATTTTACAGTATGCAAAGATCCTCACATTGTGCCTGGCATGTAACGGGATGCAATTGCTGTGTTATTGTGTGGTCCCTGGACCAACAGCTTGCGTGTCGCCTGGAAAATGGTGAGAAATGCAAATTCTCAGCCTTACCCTAGATCTATTGAATCAGAAATCTGCAACTGGGGCTCCAAAACTCCTATTTTAAGAAGCCTTCTAGGTGATTCTAATGCCCGCTCAAGTTTGAGAAACTGTCAGAGTGTCTTATAAATTAAAAAACAACATTTACTGACAGCGCAATAGCAATTTAGAATTATCCTAGAAACTTAGTACATAAGGTGGCTCATACTCATTTTAAACATCATAACGAGAAGGACAATCTTCCATATAAATATAAAATCTTCAGATATAGATAAAATGACTGAAAATTGTTGATAGTTTATTATTTTTCTATGGCTGATAAAAGGTGCAGTATACCAATTATCTTATTTAATCCTCAAGACAACCTCAAGGAAGAGTCCTATTAGCAGCCATACCTTACTAAGAAAGTAACTTGGACTACAGAGGACAACTGAACAAAAGTGATAGAGGTGGGCCTTCCATTCTAACAAATTTCAGAAATTTAATGCCTAATCCCTAATAGAAAAATAGTCTATGAAATCAAAATGACCATAGAAGTCTTCTTAATTTTGATGAGATTGCTAAACAGACACAATTTCATTCCAATTTTTAAGAAAGTGCTAGACTTCCCCAGAAAGTCTATGAAAAGAGCTTTCCTCCCTATTCTGGGTCATAGCAAAGTTTTTCACCTTCTTTCTGGAATTTATCACAACCTATATCATTTATGAGTGTTTACACACACATACACAAATACAAGCATATCTATTGCTAGAAACTTCATGAGGGCAGTAGTCATAGTTCCCTTATTCACCCTTTGTAGCCCAATGTTTAGAACAATGCCTGGAACATTACTTGAACTCAAAAATTATTAATTTAATATAATAAATGAATGAGCAAATTTCTACTGGTGCTGGTAAAAATTTCAGAGACTCACGGCTCTGGAAAACAGTCTTTTCTCTAATCCTGTTAAACTGAAGAAGCTGTGGCTGAATCTCTATTTAGAAAGCAGATGGATTCATTTTAGTAGCTTTAACATTAACATGGCCAACACACCCACAAGTCATGAGATCAATGTGACATTCATTCAGCCATTAATCATAGAGACATACGTTTTGAAGTTGAAAAGGACCTTGGAGAACATCTAATCTCTCCTTGTGCAGATTGGGAATTTAGGTCCAGGGGTTAAGTGGTTTGTTCAAGGTTAAATGCTGATCAGGGGCTAGGCTGGAAGTGATGCTGGAAATCAAGGTCGGCTGATTCTTGGCCCATCACTTTTCTCACTCTAGACTGTCTTCATTAAGTGTACTGGCCCTGACTGCATATGGGCATGTAATATCTAAACTGCAGTCGCACCCTGGATCCTTCTATAATGCCATGCTTAACGTGAGTGACAAATGCAAGTGGAATTTTCTTTTAAATTGGCTATGCCACTAACAATCTATGTAGTTTCAGCAAATTACTTTAACATCATTGTACCTCAGTTTCTTCATATCTAAATTTTGAGAAAATAATAGTTTCTACTTCACAAGATTGTGAGGATTAAAGATGAATTGTGTAAAGGGTTTAGAATGGTTCCTAACACATAGTAAGCTCTCTGTAAGTGTTAACAATTCTTACTAATATTATCTTGGGTAGGAAAGTTTGCGATGGGATACTTTCTTCTCAGTTGGAGTGATAAACAGATAAAAAGTGAAACTGCGGCTAACAGTGAGTTTTCATAGAATTCAGATAAGCAAGATTTTCCCAATTTCTATCTGTGACTAGATGAGCAGGCAGTATTCTTTCTTGCTTTTTAGTCCCATTTGACTCTTGGAACTGGGACTATCAGTTCATATTATTTATTGAAAGTTTTGTATTTGAGAAAATTTGACTAAGCACAGCAGAGCAGGGTACATAGACTGACCTAAATTCTTACCAACAGTTTTGGATTATAAGCACAAATTCCATTTGAAATATGCAATCCACAGACAAGAAATCCATGTGGTTGAAGTTATATGGTTGATACCTGAAGAAGAGAAGTTCAGAGTCTTTTACTTAAGTATGCAGTTTACGATGAGGAAAACAAATGAGGGTGAATCTTGTTTGAGAAAAAAAGACATGTTTCTGAGCATTTATGGAAATTAAATCTCAAAAATTCAGATTTAGGTATTGCTGTAAAGTTGTTTATTTACTAAAAAAAATCACAGTGGAAATATATTATATTTAGTGGATATTTACTAAAAGAAATCACAGTGGAAATTGTTTTTTCTATTCTAGAGCTAAATTTACTTTAATTTGATTGAACGATGAGGAAAATACCTTATATGGAACATTGTATATGGGCACAGTAGCTCATGCCTGTAATTCCAGCACTTTGAGAGGCTAAGGTAGGAGGATAGTTTGGGGGCAGGAGTTCAAAACCAGCCTAGGCAGCATAGTGAGACTCCAACTCTGGGAAAACAAAAATAACCTTGTATATAATATACAGTATATTAGCATACATAGTGTACATATACTGTGTGTATACATACCTGTCTACATATACACACATATATATACATATATAGACACATATGTACACATATGTTTGTATTTGTGTCACATTTAAAAATGCATCTATGCCCATTACAAAATAAAATTCTAAACTGAGCTGAGACAATGGGTTCATGTCATTCACTGATCGCTATGTATTTAGATTTACAGCAAACATAATAGATTGATCAGGTCAAATGGGTAGGAAATAGGCTAAGGCACTCTGGTAGCATTTGCCACTGCCATTATATTCTCCTAATTAGGGGATTGTAACTACTTAAGCCATTTACAAGATGGTCAGTAAGAGCATTCACATGAGAGGAACTTCGTACACAATGGAAAACATATTTGGAACATAGAATGTTGGGTTAGAATCTGGCATTATTCTTTTGCTTTTAAAAACAAAGAGACGTAAAAACCAGTTTCTCTTGTTTGTAATAGGATTTCATTCTGTGTAATTCTATGTAAATCTGACTTCTTTTTGGGGACCCCCAAAATGCACACTTACTTCTTATAGGCATATCTTGTTTACATTCCAAAACGGAGAAAAGGCCTGTGTTGAAGGCTGCACTAGCACAAAGTGGAAACTTCAAAATTGCCTCTGAAGATTCCATTAGAAGACGGAAATTGTCAATTATCCATAATTAATATTTACTGAGAACTCAAGGGGACTTAGCAGCTATGAGAGGATGTCAAACACACCCACAAAAAGTTATGTTATTTCAAGTTAAATATAGATTTTCCTGCAGAGTTTTCCCACTAGTACCGTATTTTTTCATTCCTTTAGAAATCTAGTTATATATTTTTAAAGAAGGGTTAACTGTATATTCTTTAACTTGTTTCTTTTTTACTTCTCCCCGCGGCAAAAAGAAGCAACGACAACAAAAATAAAAGTTTTTATGATCCTGCTGAATCAAGGTACTAAAACATGAGTTAAATGAAGAGGCGTGGTGGTTTTAATGAAGAAAAATAAAACAATTTAAGCATTGCCAGGTGGAAAATGAAACAATCTCTTTATATGGAATGTGTAGAAAGGGATGAGGCACAGGGATGTTTTGGAAGGCAGTTTCCAATGTCAGGAATTTTTTGCCATGGTCTTTGATCTGCAGGCCAATTTCAGTCTTGGTCTAAAAGAAAAAATGAAGAGGAAAACTATTACTTGCTTTAATGAAAAAAGTCTCAGTGAACCAAGACTGACTATGGAAAAACAGCCAGGAGAAAGGGTGCTGATTCAAATAAACAAACCTTAAAACCAAAAATCAAAATGAAACTAAAATCTCCCAAACACACATACACACACACACACACACACACACATCCCCCAATTCCCAGACATCACCACACCAATTGCTTAATATGCTGTCCATACACAACTATACTATTATTTAGTATCCTCTGGCTACAATTTCTTTTTAGTGAGTAGTACTTCTCTTTCTTTCCAGGCTAAGTCATTATTAGTGCTATCTGATAACTTTATTATCTACATAATTCAGCTTCTAAAATTATGTGAACAATCACACGCCTAGGAAACATGGCCCATAGTAATTGATGTTTTTCATTGTCACTCTGCTGGTAGAATGTATTCTGATTTTGTTGCATAGACTGGCTTTTACAAGTAAAAACCACACTGATATTGAAGAAAAAGTGGCAGGAATGTTGTTGCCTCTCTTTGGTGCCCTGCAACAGACAAAGCTGACTTGGGCAGCTGTGTCTATATCCCAGATATATGGAATTCTGGATAAAACAGGGCTTGTTTAAAACAAAACAAAGCAAAATATTTGGCTAAGCTCAAAAACATGAAAAGGGAAATCTTGAGTTGCCAGAAAAAGAAATGCAGAGTCGCAGAGTTGAACCACAGTCGGCATGGGGTGTTTTAGGGCTTTCAGGCTGGATATTTTTCTTAGGTGTTTGGGTTTCCATACCAATGGAGAGCAGGGTCTAAGACACTGTGGGATGTGGAAGTGTTGTTTTATCTTTTAACCTGGATAAAACCACAGCTAAATCTAATGTCTAAGGGAGTGTCCTGGAAGCCATGCACCCACCCTTAGTAATAGATAGAAACAGAAGCCCCTGTGAGAAACTAGAATTCCATGCTACTGTGAATACAGGTTAAAAAGTTCTATAACATGGACAAGAAACTAATACCATAAAACTGACACATAACCCTAAGCTAAAACTGAAAACCAAATGCAACCAACAGGAAAATCCTCTTGAGACTACAGATAATAGAAGAATCTGAAAAGGAACTTAAATGGTAATGTTTAGAATTTTCATAGATGAAGAAATGAATTGTATCTCTGTTACGGAAACAAAGAAAGCAGATTGGAAAGTGAAACAAATATAAATTTTAAGAGTGAATTTAAAATTAAAAACAAGTGAAAAATATATTAGATATATTTCTACCAATTCTGAAATTAGATATATTTCACAAAGGGTGTGGGTAGGGGAAGTAGAAAGTAAACTGCTATTTAGTGAAGAGTGACTTAAACCCAATGAACCAACAGTTTTTCAGTGGAGGGCTTTCTCCTTAATTTCTTATGAAACAATTTAGGCAACAAACTTATCTAAATTATTTATTTCCTTTACATCCTTCAAATTCTAAAAATCATGATTGATTTGCAAACTTTAACTCGTAGCATTATTTTATTGTTTGTTTTATTTATTTTTATTTTTTTCGAGACGGAGTTTCTCTCGTCACCCAGGCTGGAGTGCGATGGCGTGATCTCGGCTTGCTGCAACCTCCGCCTCCCAGGCTCGAGGGATTCTCCAGCCTCAGCCCCCTGAGTAGCTGGGATTACAGGCACCCGCCACCATGCCCGACTAATTTTGTATTATTAGTAGAGACGGGGTTTCACCACGTTGGTCAGGGTCGTCCTCTTGTCTTGATCTTGTCTGAGAACTGAGCATGATTTCTTTCATTCTACAATGCTATAAAAACATACTCAAGAGCTTTTTGCTCATAAATTCTTCAGGCGTTGTTTTCCTGTTGTTTTCTAAGAAGAGAACTGAAATAACACAAATCCTACTCTGCATATCCTTGTTCTATTGTGCCCATTTTTATAGAAAAGGTTCCTGCATCACATCCACATTCAGATCTCTATTGCAATTGATATTAAACACGTCACTCTAAAGTAGCTAGAGTGTAGGCAATTTCCTTTTCCCGGCTATTTTTCTGTTTATTGTTGTTTTTTCTTAAGGCACATACCAGCGGTCTGCTTTCACTTCTCTGAATATTCATTTAGCCCAGAGGTTCACTCTAAGCAGCCGTAATGCCACTTTCTCAAGACATCAATAAATCTGATATATTTTGACTATTTATCTCACAGACAATAAATATCGTTATACAAACTACATTTCATGAATTAGTTCAAATTACATTTGGGCTGCTTCGGAGCTGCAGAGAAAGGTGCCAAACATTTGATACAACACAAAATTGTATTTAACTTCAAGGGAGAACAAAACTTCTGATTCTCTCATTAAAAGTAAAGGTGAAAAATCTGTTTTTGGGTTTTTGTTTTTAATCAAGTCGTTTATTTTCATTTATCTGTCATTTTTATTAAAGGACTTCATAGTGATGTATGTTTCCTGAAGTTTAGGTGTAAATTAAAATGAGCGTATGTGTTTAAAAGTGTATGATTCATCTTTTAGATGGTTTATTGCCCACTGTTGGTTATGAACTATTAAAAAGAAAGTGAAAAATTGGGAAATATTGGCGCAAGCTTGACTTTGGCACGCTTTACCTCGCTTCCTTTTATCTGTCTTCACTTTCGCTTATTGGGGTGTTTTCTGCTTCACCACGGAACACTTCAGTTGGTGATACTGGAATAGTGAATTTTCCTGCTAGTTGGAAATTTAAAACTTACTGTCATTATGCTTCACAGTTTTTCCCCACCAACTTTTTCAGTATATGACTGCCAAGGTTGTATTGTGAGACATTCTCTTCAGAATAAAATTTAGCCTCTGAATCTGGGGGAGGTGAGCACTATGTTGTTTAGCCAATTTACTGAATTTTCTTGTTTTTCTTTTCCTGATATCTGGAGCCCTCAAACCAAAACATTAGCCAGCAGGCATTTCCCAGAGAACAGGAATTCAAAAATGAGTTCTCCATGATGTAGTATGTGCTCTTTGGAATTCATAGGACTTTTATAATCAATATCTTCCTTCCTCTTTCATGATGACACTCAAAAAGAATGGCAATAATGAACTAGCAAACTTGGTTATGAGACTACCATGTCCTTCTAAACTCCATAAAAAGTAAACATAAAAATCTTAATTGATTTTATTGCAGTTCAGTCAAATTGCACGTTGTGTTTTTTTTTTCCAATAAAGTAATGAAAATTTGTTGAATGTCTACTGGGTGAAAAGCACTGTGCTTGTTGCTGAGGAGGAATCCAAGTACAAGTTAACGTGTGGTCCTATGTACACCAGCTTTGCCGGATATAGGGGCCTCTACATTTTACTCTGTGTCTATGATTGAGAAAGTCATTCTACTGTGGGAACAATAAGCTCGTCATTTGGGTATGAGACTTTAATTATCTAATTGAAGAGCTCTGACTCAGAAAACAGATATCCACAGTGGGGATAGCTGTAGGTTCCGACCGTCTTTAGCATCCTTGCCCGTCATTTTAAGAAAACAGTGATGAGCAAAACCTGCAATAAGAGGTGTTTACAAATGGTCACTGAGAAGATTGAATGCTATTGTAAAGAAGTCTTTGGGGACCTTGGGCACAGGCTCTTGCTGACTTTTTTTTCTGGTATAATTATTACACTATTATTATTGAATTATTATTGATATAGTGATACCAATATTATATCTGGTACAATTGAACATAATTAGTATTGACTTAATTATTATTCAACTGAGTAGTATTTATTCTTTTTCTATTATATGAAAGAGTTTATATAAGAATAGGCTTCTTTTCTTCTTAAGTGTTTGGAAAAATTCACTGGTGAAGACTTCTCAGCCTGTGTATCTCCTTTGGGGAAATATCTTCATAACAGACTCAGCTTCTTTTGTAGATACAGGCTATTCAGATTTGGTATTTCTTCTTGTGTTAGTTTTTTAGTTGAGTTTTTTCAGAAATCTGTCTATTTCATCAAAATTTTTTAACTTATTGGCACCGAGGATATTGGCACAGTATCCTACACTTTTAATACTTTAAAATATATCCATAGGATTGCTATAATGACTTCTTTCTCATTTCTGGTATCGATGATATATTTCTTCTCTTTATGACTTCTTTTACTTTCATTGTACTTAAGCTGGTGTACACTTTTCTCCTTTAAAATACAAATATTTAGATCATTGATTTCAACCTTTTCTTTGACTATCATCTAAAATGCATGTATACATCTTGTAATATTAAAAATATAGTATTTATGTTCACTTATTTATTAGATCTTTGATAAAAATAATGAAATCTATATTTATTCACATATTTGTTTATATATTCATTTATATATTTAAATGCTATTACTTAAAATATATAAATATATAAAATAATTATAAATATATATTTATTATATTTTTACTTATATTTATGTTCAATATTTATATTTTATTTTTGTTTTATGTATTTTATGCATACATTCGCAATTATATAAATATTCATATAAAATGTTATAATATGTGCATACTTAAAATACATAACATATCAAAACTTGTGTTAGACAAGGGAAATATTTATTTTCACTCAGTCAGGAACTGAGCTGCTCTGGGTCAGCCTGTGATTTTTGTCAGCCTCCTCCTAACTCATGTCCATACTGCTCCAAGGGTTAGTCCCTAAAGATTGGGGGTGTTTACTCAAATCTCCAGCTCCTTGGTGGGTTCTGACCTGCAATATTTATTTCCTAGGCCCTGTAAAACTGCTGAAAACTCTGTTTTAATTTTCAGAGTCTCAGCTTAGCTTCTTAACCTCTTGCTTCACAGCTAAAGAATTTGGTGAAGACCTTGACCTTGTGCTCACTCGTTCATCCTCCCCTTTTCTACAGGATGTAAGCTGCCTTGAGGCCCTGAATTCAATTTTTGTCTCTCCATTGCTGTGAAACTGAGATGCTCAGCTGGCCTATTGGCCTCCTGGCCCAGGTCTTGACCTCACATTTTTCACCTTTTACCTAATGCCAAGAATCAGCAACTGCTCCAAGGAAAAAATGGGTCTAAGAAGTAGGCTCATCTCTCCTTGGTTCTCCTTTCTACAACATCTTGGCCCCTCAATTCCTGGTTGTCTTGGCGGCTTTGTGCTGCTTTCAAACTCAAAACTTTGTGTTTTATCTGATGTTTCTCATTGTTTTTGACAGGGGTTTCATTGTACTCCTGTGTACTCAACATAGGCAGGAGTGGAAATCCTGGCATGAGTAACAGAATTTTTCACTCAGCATTTCTGTGTGGTAATTACAGTGCTAAGGTCTCTTTTTAATTAACACAAGACAATTTTTTTTTTCTTATTATACTTTAGGTTTTAGGGTACATGTGCACAATGTGCAGGTTTGTTACATATGTATCCATGTGCCATGTTGATTTCCTGCACCCATTAGCTCGTCATTTAGCACTAGGTATATCTCCCAATGCTGTCCCCCCCCCCCCCCCCCACCCCACAACAGTACCCGGAATGTGATGTTCCCCTTCCTGTGTCCATGAGTTCTCATTGTTCAATTCCCACCTATGAGTGAGAACATGCGGTGTTTGGTTTTTTGTCCTTGCGATAGTTTACTGAGAATGATGTTTTCCAGTTTCATCCATGTCCCTACAAAGGACACGAACTCATCATTTTTTATGGCTGCATAGTATTCCATGGTGTATATGTGCCACATTTTCTTAATCCAGTCTATTGTTGTTGGACATTTGGGTTGGTTCCAAGTCTTTGCTATGGTGAATAGTGCCGCAATAAACATACGTGTGCATGTGTCTTTATAGCAAAAACTGGAAGCATTCCCTCTGAAAACTGGCACAAGACAGGGATGCCCTCTCTCACCGCTCCTATTCAACCTAGTGCTGGAAGTTCTGGCCAGAGCAATCAGGCAGGAGAAGGAAATAAAGGGTATTCAATTAGGAAAAGAGGAAGTCAAACTGTCCCTGTTTGCAGATGACATGATTGTATATCTAGAAAATCCCATTGTCTCAGCCCAAAATCTCCTTAAGCTGATTAGCAACTTCAGCAAAGTCTCAAGATACAAAATCAATGTACAAAAATCACAAGCATTCTTGTACACCAATCACAGACAAACAGAGAGCCAAATCATGAGTGAACTCCCATTCACAATTGCTTCAAAGAGAATAAAATACCTAGGAATCCAACTTACAAGGGATGTGAAGGACCTCTTCAAGGAGAACTACAAACCACTGCTCAATGAAATCAAAGAGGATACAAACAAATGGAAGAACATTCCATGCTCATGGGTTGGAAGAATCAATATCGTGAAAATGGCCATACTGCCCAAAGTAATTTATAGATTCAATGCCATCCCCATCAAGCTACCAATGACTTTCTTCACAGAATTGGAAAAAACTACTTTAAAGTTCATATGGAACCAAAAAAGAGCCCGCATTGCCAAGTCAATCCTAAGCCAAAAGAACAAAGCTGGAGGCATCACGCTACCTGACTTCAAACTATACTACAAGGCTACAGTAACCAAAACAGCATGGTACTGGTACCACAACAGAGATATAGATCAATGGAACAGAACAGAGCCCTCAGAAATGATGCCGCATATCTACAACTATTTGATCTTTGACAAACCTGACAAAAACAAGAAATGGGGAAAGGATTCCCTATTTAATAAATGGTGCTGGGAAAACTGGCTAGCCATATGTAGAAAGCTGAAACTGGATCCCTTCCTTACACCTTATACAAAAATTAATTCAAGATGGATTAAAGACTTAAATGTTAGACCTAAAACCATTAAAATCCTACAAGAAAACCTAGGCAATACCATTCAGGCCATAGGCGTGGGCAAGGACTTCATGTCTAAAACACAAGACAATTTTATTGTCTTGTAATTATGATTTGGATTAATATTGTATTATACATAATAGTAAGCCTGCATTCTCTAAGTGTATAAATAAAGGTTTAGAAAATTTATTTGTAGATAGAGTTCAAAAATATAATACCCTCTTATACTTATAATTCCAAATCTATGTTTATGAAAGCATTCTAGTTACAGAACTAATTTTATGAAACTAATTTTTGTTCACAATCCACATATATACCTTTTATTTTGGGGTTTTATTATTGTTGAAACAATATCATTATTAACAAGTCCTATTTCTATTCCAGCATCACTTTCAATAAGCAGTGTAGTTTAATATGGCAATGTAGTATATTAGTTTAGATATAAAGCAGTACACTTAGACACATTGATGTACAAATTATTTATTCATGCTATTTTAAAATGACAGAATATAAATAATGAAATATTTACTTCAATCACTGATTTGTAGTATAATAATTCATTAAATATATCTCACTTGTATAAATGGGGTATCTTTTAAAGGCTCATTGACAAATGTTGAGGTCTCCAGAAAAGTGATAATATTAAATCAATCAGATTTTCAAGCCAATTGGATATGAACCTAGAATTTGGAGGTAAGACTGATGGACAAAGATTAAATAGCTCTGTGTTAATCAGCCAGCAGCAAAAGCCCTGCTGCCTTTGAAAAATATTGATTGAAGCTGATTGATGGACTTCATGGATGGAAAGACAAACAGATTATGGGAACTGGATAGATCAGCTCATGAAGCTAGGCTCATTCATTAGGGAGATGTAAATAAAGTTGTGCTATTTATACATGCTTTCTGATTTGCTTCAAATATATTTTCAATAGTTTTGTATCTACATTGTGCTGAAAACATATGTGCTGAAATAATATCTTTATGCACAGAAAATAGAAAAAGGGAAGGTAATTGCGCAGTTGTTCCTTTAAGCCAATTAAATTCCACCACAGGGAGATACCTCTTTGTGCTCCCAGATGCTCGCCCTGTGTGTTCATTCATCAACAGAGAGCTCTTAATTTTGCCATTTCATATGACATCAATGGGGAAACCGCAAGTAATTTAACTATGAATATAGCTGCCATAGCATTTCAAGTACAGGCAACGCATTATTATTACATATACACTAATACGTATACATAATACATATACACCAGTCTACCAGTATTGATCTATTATGGAGCACGTATGGACAGAACGTTGTGCAGACACTGGGGAAAATACAAAAGCGGATCTTAAAGCCTACTGTGTCCACTAGGAACCTGTGCATACTCTGCATTCATACCAAAACCCCATCTTGGCTCTTAAGACTCTTAGGGAAATTACAGCCTAAAATTGAGATTTGAATACTTGGTTGTACCTGTCCTTTCTCTCCAACATATGACGCCATTTTCCATTGCCAAAGAGAAGCAGAGCACTGGGGTCATTAACTTCAATCGTATCTAAATCACACAGTCTGATAAATCACAGGGCCCATTTTTTTTTGCCTCATATGTTCATTAAAGGTCTGACCACAAGGCGATGTTTAGAAGAGTGAAAAGAATGAGTTTCTTTTCTTTTTTTTAAAATTTCTTTGCAAAATTACTATATAAATTGTTGGATTCAATTTTATATATAGTGAGCAACTGAGGCTTATCACAGGAATGCAAGGTTGTGAAACCTTTGAAAATTAATTTATGTAATTCACCATGACAGACTTAAAGAAATAAAATGAAAAACAAAACATATGACCATTTTGATAGATGCAGAAAAGGTATTTGACAAAATCTAATATACATTTCTCATGAAAACTCTGTGACTAGAGGATAACTTTTTCAATTTGATCAAGGGCATCTACAGCCAACATTAAAATTAATAGTTAATTAGTTAACATGTTTCCCTAAAATCAGGAAGAAGGCAAGGATGTCTGCTCCCACTGCTTCTATTCAACATAGAACTGGAGGTTCTAGTCATGCAAAACAGCAAAGAAAAGATATTAAAGACACCTAATTTGGAAAGAAAAAAAACTGTCTCTATTCACAGTTGATGTAATCATCAATCTTATGAATCTACTTAAAAATATTAGAACTAATAAGTGTATGTATAAGATCAACATTCAAAAGTCAATTGTGTTTCTTTTTTTTTTGAAGTTGCAGAACCATTTATTACCTTGCACGCTATCACAGACCTTTTTTCTCATTTCATTAGAAGCAAGTAGCTTGTTCTCACCCACAGTCAAAGGGAGGGAAATGAGACTCCACCTCTTTTTTTAAAATTTTTTAAATTATATTTTAAGTTCTGGGATACATGTACAGAACTTGCAGGTTTGTTACATAGGTATACACATGCCATGGTGGTTTGCTGCACTCTGATCAAAAGGAGAAAAAGAGGCTTTATAAGATCTTTCACTTTGTAAACAGATATGTACATGATGCAGTTTGCTGACCTCCTCCATGACTGCTGCTCTGTATAGATTTCCACTAATTACAAAGGGAAAAAATAGAAAGCTACTTTAGCTATTGTAAACTTGTGGTCGGACTAGGCAAAAATTAGAAACACAAGAAGACAAGTTTCCTGAGCAGTAAGGAGGAGAGGCTTTTCTTGTCTCTTGCATCTTATAGCACATCTAACTTCAGGATGAGCTTTGGGTGCAACCACTGGAGGGGTGCAGAAATCAATCTTGTAATCAGCTCTTCCTTCTAATGCCTGCACAAGCCCTACTCATAGCAGTCTCTACAGCCATCCTCTACCTTTAGTTTCCTCTCAACACCCACCCCTTATACTTGTCCAGAGGAGAGGACTTAGGCCTGGGGGACCGCAGCTAGAAGGATTTCAGTGAAAGTAATGCTATTTATTGTACTGATGTTTAAGAAGAGACAATGGCCTAGAAATAAGGGCCTGGAAAAGTAAATAATAAAGTTCAAGAATAGCATACTCACGTATGAGGCAGCTTGTGAGTCTGAGATGACATATTAGGTAAATGAAATTTGCATGAGTTTAGATGGTTTTCTTTGTTAATTCAAGTTGCTGATGCCTGGCCAGCAAGTAAGTAGAAGTGTTAGGCAGAGGACAAGCTAGTTCAGGAAGTTTCTGTGGCAGGTGAGTTTGTAGTGGACTGAACATTTGTGTTCCCCCCGCAAATTCATAGGTTGAAATCCTAACTCCCAATGTGATGGCACTAGGAGGTGGAGCCTCTGGGAGATGACTAGGTCATGAGGATGGATTCCTCATGAACGAATATAATGCCCTTATTATAAAAGGGGCCCCAGAGAGCTCTCTTGCTTTCTTTCCACCATAGGAGGACATAGGAGGAGGATGTGATCTATGAACCAGGAAGCCCTCCCCAGACACTGGATCTGCAGATGCCTTGATCTTGGACTTCTCAGCCTCTAGGTTGGTGAGAAATGGATGTCGTTGTTTAACCTATCTACTCTGTGGTATTTTTGTCATACCAACCCAAACGAAGTAAGACAGATATTTTTTAGAGACAGGGTCTATGTTCCCCAGGCTGGTCTTGAATCAAACTCCTGGCCTTAAGATGCTTTCATCTCAGCCGGTCGAGTAGCTGGGAACGTAGATGCGTGTCTGCAACATAATTTAAGATCAAATATTTACTGATTATTTTTTAATAAACACTTGAGTTGAGCTTAATTGGTGCCATACTCTGCCATAAAAACAAAAAAATATTAACTGATAACAACTCTAGGAGTTTGGTTCTGTTATTGTCCCTGTACTATACAGGGAGGAAACTGATAAATCAAGAAGTTGAGTGACTTCGCTGAGGCCCGTGACCAAAAAGTTGCAGGGCAGGGTCTGCACTAGGCAGGCTGCTGCTAGCCTCCTGGTGCCCTGAAGCACCATGCTGCACCTCAAGAAGGGTCGCTTAACCAAAAATTAGGGGATAGGTTTTGCCTTCAATGAGAACAGAGACAACTTCTCCCAAGGCTAGCCATTTTGGGAGCATTTGCTCAGCTTTGAGCTTGGGAATGGAAAAAAGGATGGAATCCTAAAAAAGAAATTTCAAGCATCAGATTTAGAAGGGGGAGGGTGAAAACAGATGTGGCTGAAAAGGGAGCCCACTAGTGGAGTGACAGGATACAGAGAACCCACCACTGACCGAATTCATAGAAAACTGGAGTCCCTGGCATTTTGACCTTGGGCTGGCCTGGGAGTGACTCTCGTGGGAGAGGCACTGCAAGGCAAGTGGAATTACAGGGTAAAACATTTTAAGCCAAAAAAGCAAAATTTGGGGAAAATAAAGCAGCCCTGAATGACCTAGAAGAAAAGGTGTGGGGCAGGAGCTGATGGCAGGCGCTAGGATTCCTGCTGTGGCAGGCTCTCTCAGGCACCCTCCGCCACCACCACCTCCTTTTCCCCTATCCCTGCTCCTCTCTGGCCTCATCTGTTCAAACCACCCATGTAGCTACTGCATTTCTTCCCTGGGGCAGCCACCCTGCAAATACTCCTCCAACCCCCGAAGACTTCTCCCATCCACACAGCCTGAACTTAGCTTCATGTCTCAATGGTTACTTTTCAGACAAATAGAGTCATGCATCACTTGACAAGAGGGATACGTTCTGAGGGACATGTCAGGCGATTCCATCATTGTGTGAACATGAACATCATAGAGTGTACTCACACAGACCTGGGTGATGTAGCCTTACTACGCACCCAGGCTATGTGGTAGAGCTACAGTTTGTACAGCATGTGGCTGTTCCAAATATTGCATGAAATTGTAACACAATGGCAAGGATTTATGTATCTAACATAGAAAATCTACAGTAAAAATACAACATATACTTTTATGGGACCACTGTCGTGTTTGTGGTTTGTTATTGACAGAAATTTTATGTTATGACTGTATATGGATACTTAAGAGTGCCTTTTCTAATATCTTAGGAGGGCAAGAATTAAATTTAATTCAGTGAATATAAAGGAACAAGTCTATGGCAGTTGGATTCATAAATAATAACAAAACCACAATGTCATTTATATTACCATTCTTATTGTTATTAATAGGTAACTTCACAAATACTCGGTGAAAAGAGTCAGACACGTCACAGTTAATCTTTACGATAACCCTGGGTAATAGGCACACTTCCTATATTTAAATAAGGAGACTAAAACTTAAGGAGTTTAAATAATTTGCCAAGGGTGGTAAGTAGGTGAGCTAGGATTTGAACTCAGACTTATCTTGTTATAAAGCCTTTGGTCTCAACCCCTAGGTTATATCACTTCAGATATAAATTTAAACTGGGACTCATAAGAATACATATGCAGGACATATATGTAGTTAGGTGAAATTGTTAATTATTTCTACTTATATGAAGCTAGTTTTTACCATTGATAAAACGGGGATGAGAATTACCTAGCTCATCGGGTTTAAGCTAAACACTGTTAATGAAAATGCCTTATAAACTATGAAGTGTAAATAATTACAAAATGCTACTACATGGATTGATAATGGCTATGGGAGGCAGACATGCACATATGTATCCTTACACATACGTATATCAGCATGAGGTCACAGCTTGCTTGAGTGACTGGGCAAGCCATACGTAACCAGTCAATTAGTACACTGAAAATCCATGTGCCATTTATATATCATAGGTACTATTGTAGAGAAAACAAACAATAGAAAAAATTGTCCATAAAGTATCAGATTAAGAATGAACAGCTAATGAATTGGAGGATAAATCAAGAGGGCACAAACTTACAAAAAGAGTTTCCTAACCATCTAGTTTAATGAACTCATTAAAACTTTGAAAAGAAAGTGACAACTGAATTAACTATTTCATAAGAAAACATTTGAGACATATTTTGAATTCTTATCAGATTTAATAAATGCGAAACCCTGGGATCTCGTAGTTTTCTTGCTAGAAATTGACATTAATGAACTTTGGACAACTCAATGCATCACTAAATAATTTGCCTTTTCCTCTAATGTAGAAAATCTTTACATGAGTCCATTTTAATTCAAAATTTGTGTATCCAGTGCTTTTTGTTTATTTATTTAGATTTCCAGGGTCCAACTTCTACCACTGAAAGTAAAAACATATAACATCCAATAAGACCTTTAATAAAGAGAATTCATATTTATACCTTTAATGTTCCGGAGCAGAATTTGACACTAAAGATTATTTACCTATGTCCAGCTCAACACCTCTGCAGGTAAATCACTCACCAATAAACTTGACTTCCTGGACTGAAGGCTGTGGAGAATGGGTTACAGGCGATGTGAATCCACAACAGCAAATGTCATGGATGTTTGCTTGTTGCAGTTTGCCAAGCTGACCCAAATCCAGTGGGGCCTTTGCTTTCCTGCTAACCACCATTTTGCCTTGCCACTTTCCTCTCCTCTCCCCTTTTTTGGGTAGTATAAAATGTCTTTCAAAGCAAAAGTTAGTATTCAAATTGTTTTCTGCCAAATCCAGTAAATCTAACAAATTTTGACTGATGCCTGCTAAGTACAAGTGGTAAGAGCAGCATGTGAATCTGAAGATTTTCAAAAAGGGATTCTGCAATTAGCATGTGGTCCTGTATTCTTCCAGCAGGTAGTAAAAAAGAGAAACATCTAACAGTAGGGTTTACATCTCAACAAATATCAAGCAGACCTAAAATATGCATTAGGATCTTGACTTCCCTTTATGTCTGGGGGTGATCTTGTAAGTTTCCTTCCTGGGCATGGAAGAGAAAAATGCTCCTCTTTCCAGGGAGACGTGAAGGCCCCAATGACTGCGGCATTGCCAGGGGCTGGCTGTGAGGCAGGCAGGAGCCAGCCCTCATTTGGTACACACTGTCTATGTGCAGAATGCTGCAGGAACATGCAGTGAATAGACAGGGAAGGACAGATTTGCAAGCCGCATGTGGAACTTTATGCCTTGTAATTCTGAACTGTGCCTCTTTGATTCTTAAAATCCGCTTCTGAAAATATGGTGAGTCACTGCCTCTGACCGTGGCCTGTCTGCTGCTACACTGTGAAACTGTTTGAATCTTGGAGGAGCAGAGGAATAAGTGCCATGTTGGTTTTAATTAAATTTTGAAAAAGGCTCAACCATATCCTGCTTTTTCCTTCCATCGGGGATTCTACAATTATTAAATTAGGCTGGTGGTGTCTACTTTCAGAATCATGAATTTTTACCAGCAGATAATTTCTCTTTTTATTGTTGGATATTTTCTTGGTGCATTTTACGGCTCTCATCTTTGGCAGAGCTAATCTGGTTTTCGTCAGCCACAGTTCTGCTCGTTAATCCATTTATGGATTTTTACATAGTTTGTCCTTGGATGGTAAGTGTATTACCTCCAAGGATTCCTTTCAAGCCACTCAGTAGAGCTTGCTCCTCTTTTCCTCTGTCCGTAGTGTGTGTTCGTATCATCCCTGCCATGTTAGCCTTTTGAGCATTTCATTTCAGGGCCTGGCTGGAATGCTGTTAGAGGAACATATTCATAAAGCAGGCATATTTCTAAAAAGCTTTGTATAAGTTGATTTACGTATATTTTTAAAATGAATGTTCTTATTTGTCTAGAAATTTACCCAAGCATTTATAATCTCTTTTTCTATATCTGGTACCCTGCTAAGCACAGTGAGGGATACAAACAAATACACACACTCACCCACCCCCCAACACATACCCTCAAACTGAAAAATATAATGCCATTTTTGAATTCTACCAAATGTCAAAAAAAGAATTAACCTCAATCCTTTTCAAATCCCTCCAAGAAACAGAAGAAGAAGAAATATTCCTAACTCTTCGTATTAGGCCAGTACCCTGATACCAAAGCCAGACAAAGACATCACAAGAAAAGAAACTACTGCCCATATCCCTTATGAATATAGATGTGAAAAAGTTCAACAATAGTGAGCAAACTGATTTCAACAGTATATT